>NW_026067969.1:7146522-7183935 GCF_014885135.2 Alexandromys fortis
ACCATCCCCCTCCACCACCATCCCCCTCCACCACCATCCCCCTGCACCACCATCCCCCTCCACCACCATCCCCCACACCGAATTATAGATGTGCTCAGCTATGCCCAGGTTTTATGTGGGGGCTGAGGTCCTACTTCAGGAGGTCTTTAACGATCAAACCATCGCCCCAGCCCCACATCCATTAGAATAAACAAACCTGTGGTCATGTCTACTGTTGTCTCGTGTTCCTGTGACAGTATGTCATGGCTGTGCCCCTGTCACTCATGGCTTCAGGGGAATCAGTGTAGAACCTGCGGATCCCCTGTTGGGTGCGCTGTGATGGCCCTGCCCATGTCCTCATCTCCCCCGTGGACTTACGTCCCTTACGACATGGACACGATCAATCAATGCACTCTGCGTTTTGATTGTTTGGATAGTGGAACATTTTGAAGCAAGCTTATTTTACCCAGCTGTCCTCCTACTCGGGGTGTTGGGGTCCTCAGCTTACCCAACCAAGTGTCACTGTCTCTGAGTTGAGGAGATAAATTGAGATGTGTTTGTCACTTGCATGGGATATTCTCTTTCCGTGGCACTTCTTGTGTGAAACTCTGGAGGGGTGAGCAGGAAGAAGCAGGTGAGAGAGGAGAGCCAAACCCATCACATCAGGATTGGAAGTGATGTGGGGAAGTGATCTGGGAGTGGGGAAGCCTCAGCTTCCTGCCTCTGCAGTCACAGATTCTGCAGATCAAAATTCTGCTGAAACTGGAACTGGAGCCCATGGCAGACTGCAGCTAGACACACACTAGGCTCACATGTTTCCACTTCACACACATGCACGCATGCACACACGCATACACACACATACACACACATACACACTCACATGCCTAGAGGCGGTATCTCTGACACTGATGTGGTCTAACCTGGTCTCTTGGCTTCATCACATCCATTCCACACACACCACTCATCTGCTGGAGCACAGGGAAGACCTTTTCCTCCCCGACATACTCCCTGAACCTCCCGGGCTCTGGCTCCTGGCTTCCCTCCCACTCTTTATGAATCCAGAGGCCTCTGGCACCTGTTTCTAAGGTCGTTCTGTCCTGTGAATGTTATTTTCTGCTGTTTCTCATCAGTCTGTCCCCAACGCCATGAGCAGGGAATCAGAGTTGGTTAAGCTTGCTGGCACATCCGGGAATCCAGGGACTGAAAGATTAAGTGGTTTACACAAAGTCCTGAGCAGCGAGACCGCACAGCTGCTCCCGGCCCAGGCAGCCTGGGTCTAGATGGAGTCCATGACCGCCAGCCATGTGGCCACAGATACTGAGCCAATTTTCTTCTCCTGTTGAACTTCTTTTAGATATCAGAGCAACAAAAGGTTGATGATTCCCAGTGTTTTCTAGTGTTGGATCCAATTGTGTAAAACACATTCACAGACACTACCCAGATCGAAAACTGTCTCTGTCTCTGTCTCTTTCTGTCTCCCCTCCCTTCTCTCTTTAAGATGGGGTCTATGTATCCCTGGCTGGCCTGTAACTCTATGTAGACACTGCTGGCCTCGAACTCACATAGACCCACCTGGTTCTGCCTCCTGAGTGCTAGGATTCAAGGTGTGTACCACCAGCTCCTGGCTTAGAGCTTTCTCTTTTCTTTTTTCATTGTGTGGATTGTGAATGTACACTTATGAGTGTGTGTGCACTTAGAAGTCAGAGGCTAATGCTGGCTATCTCTCCCCATCTCCCCACCTTATATTTTAGGGTAGACCAGCAGCTCAGAGAGCTCCAGGGACCCTCCTAGCTCTGCCCATCCATATCATGGAACATACCTTCTATGTGGGTGTTGGGGACTGAGCTCAGGTCCTCATGTCTATGTAGCAAGCCCTTTACAAACTGAACATCTCCCCAGCCACTTTTTTTTCTTTTCTTTCTTTATCCTTCTCTTTCTCCCTCCTTCTCTTCCCTCCCCCCTTCCTTTCTTTCTAGTGGTAAGGGTGGAGCCCCATGGCGGTGTGCCTGTCTGACTAGTGCTTTGCTGCCAAGTTATATCCCAATCCCTTTATCTCTCACTAGTTTTAATTCTGAGATGGGGTCTCACCATATTGCCCAGGAAGGCCTGGGATTTGGGATCCTCCTGCCTCAGCCTCTCCAAGGTAGCTAGGATTACAAACCTATACCAGCAAGCTTGGACAGACTAGGTTGTCATTTGGTTTGTGTGATTTTTAAAAATGGATTCCTTAGAAAAATTGAACAGATATGCAAAAATATCTCATGTCTTCCTTCCCCTTACCTGCAGACTCTCTCATTGTGAACAGTCCTCTTCACTAGTCAGAGTGGCCCAAACCAACAGCTGGCAAGGGCTGGAGGCCCATGGTCACAACATGTTCCCACCATGCTAGTCTCAGCTTGAGGTTCTCCCTCTGTGCTCAGCACCCCCAGTCCTAACACCCAGCAACCACCGATGGTTTTAGGGTCCAGTTCTGACTCCAGTTCTGACTTTCCTGAAATGTCAGAGTTGGAATCAGTCCCTTCCTTTAGAAGGCTGAGTACTAACCACTGTGCACACACACAGGATACACTATTCCGTCTTGCTATCCAGTCATCACTGGTAGACATGGGTTCTTCTGAGCCTTGGCCATTAGGAACACTGATTTATAATATTTTAAAAATGGGTTTCTTTATAAAAGTGCCACCTAGGATCCATCCGACTGCCACCCACCACGTCACCAAGGAAGGAGTACCAGCCTCCCTCCCCTGCATCGCCTCAGGTGTTCCCACCCCCACCATCACCTGGACCAAGGTAGGCAGAGCCTGTAACCTTGAGGGGAAGCCAGAGATGTCAACCTGATGTATCCTGGGACAGAGTGTGAGCTCTGATGTTGTCACCATGGTTCTGTCCTAGGAAGCCAATACCCTGACTACCAGGGGTCACTACAATGTGAGCAGGGATGGTACCCTGGTCATTGTCCAGCCATCTCCCCAGGATGCAGGTGCCTATGTGTGCACAGCCACCAACAGCGTGGGCTTCTCCAGCCAGGAGATGTGGCTTTCTGTTAACAGTGAGTAGTAAGGGATTCTGATGTGGAGGCAGATCAGTGGGAATCCCCCCGGGGCTCCTCCAGCCTTCTGCGACCATCTGAGTCCCAGTATCTGCCTCTCTGCTCACCCTTACGCACTCTGGCCTCCTCTTTTATTTTTGATGTTCAAACCTGCTTCAGTTCTTACATGTGAGGTTTGTGTGAATGAACTTCTTGGACCAACCAACTTCTCTCATGTGTCAGACCCCAGCTGGATGAAACCACCTTGTTGTAAACTCTGGGTGGGACATCCCCTTAGTAGCCTCCATCACTACTGGGATTAGGTAATCCATTGCAGACTGCTCAGCTGGATCTTCGTTGTTTCTTGTGGACTCTAAATGTTGCCAGGACAGGAGTGGGATCTGCCTTGGTCATTTCCTCAGACCTGGGCCTAGGGGACTGAGTCTCATTGGTTTTCGTTATATACTTTTAGATCTAGTATTTGGTGTTAAAACCAACGGGGGTTTGGAGTGTAGCTCAGCTGGTAGAATGCTTGCCTACCATGCACGAGGCTCTGGGTTCCATCCCCAGCACCACATTTAGAAAAAGTCTTCCAGGTGTGGGAAAACACGTAATTTAGTCCCAGCACTTGGGAAGCAGAGGCAAGTGAATTTCTGTGAGTTTGAAGCCAGCCTGGTCTACATAGTGAGTTCCAGGACAGCCAGGGCCACATAAGGAGACCCTGTCTTAAAAACAAAACAAAACTGGATGTGATGGTACCTACCTGTAATCCCAGTTCTTCAGGGGGTGGAGGCAGGAGGATCAGGTGTTTAAGGTCATCTTTGGCTACATAGAGCTGACATTCAGCCGAAGCTCCATGGGAACCTATATCAAAAAGAACCAATGACAAAAGGGTTTACTGTCAGAACTAGTGATGTCGCATGCACAGGACACCATGGTAGAATTCAGATACCCCCACTATGTGGCTTGCTCCTATCAAGCTCCTTTAGTGTGTGTATGCTGGGCTAGCTATGGGGATGTGGGTACGGAAACACCTCTTCCATCAGGGGTCTTTGTCCTAATAGAGAAATGACATGCATAAGTCATCCTAAATCCCTCTCTAGTAAGGAGCCAGGGAGAGTTCATACCCCATTTTGTGGCTCATGTCCTGGGCATGAAAGGATTAGCCAATGGGGAGGCCGCAGAGCAGTGAAGGACGGTCAATGTGGAGACAAAGCTGCATTAGCCTTGTCTCTCCTGCTGTCTGGACCTCCCCAAGGTCAAGGTGACGCCATCCTATGCTATCCTCTTGCTTCTCTTCCCTGCTGTGTTTACTTCTTCCAACAGCTAAACCCAGGATCAAAATGAATGAGTCCCAGGCCAAGGAGGCTCCTCTGAGAGTCACAGTCAAGGCTGGTGAAGAGGTGACCCTGGACTGTGAGGCCCAAGGCTCTCCGACCCCACTGGTCACCTGGACCAAGGACGCCCATCCTCTGCTGTCTGTCACCAACAGGTACACAGCCTTAGCACGTGGGGCTAGAAGGGGGCCAAGCTTGGCTTGGAGGAAGACTGGTCTCAAAGTGGTTGTCACCCAAGCAGGCTCATGTGACCTTAAAGACACTCAGGGAAGCCTCAAAGGCTTCAGCAAATACGGCTCGTGACCTAGCCCACATCTTGTACACTTCACATCCTGAGCTGCAGGCTTGAGCTTGTGTGTTCCAGCTACCGTGGGTCACCTTGCTTCTCATTTTCCCCGTGGCCTTTGCTTTCTGAGCTACACCAAGATGCTGAGGGTTCCTGGGGTGGGGTGATGCTCTCGGGGTCCCTGGAGTAAGAAAAGCCAGAACTAGGGTGGGTGATACATCCTGGCCAAGACCCAAGCTGACTCTACGGCTACTCTGTAGACTTGTAGCTGCATTGGTGGCTTGCCTCTGCTGCTTCTCACTGGGGATCCTGCAAGGGACTGTTGGTGGCACAGAATGCTGGCCCAGGAGGGGCTGTGGGGTGCTACTTCCAGTGAGTAAGTGTGCCTCAAATTCCTGGAGTCCTTGACCTGGGATGGGGGAGAGGCACCATAGCTCAGGCTGTGACATCAGTCCTGGCAATGGTTTTGGGACAGTTCAGACTGAAAAGGTCTCCAGCAGCCGACTCCCACCCCCACACCCCCACGTGTCCCTCGGAACATCTGCTCACCGAACCCTTCCAAAGCTTGCAGCCGTGTGTGCCTGAATACACAGGGAGCTCAGAAAGCTGGCCCTGGGTGGGCTCTGCAGTGTCCTCGAGATGATGGGGTAGCGGCAAGGGAAGAGAGGGGATAGGGAGAGCCATCGCTCCCCCCGAAAGGCGAGTGTTTGCTCCTTGCGGGGTGGTGGCTGTGGCCTGTTTGTTTACGGCTTGTTACTGAAGTGGGAAGCACATTCCAGATGTTCACTCCTCCACCCTGATGCGCTAATGGATCAACAGGGAACCGTAAATCTCCCAGGGCCTCTGAGCAATAGTGACCATAGAGTGCGTTTCTCTTCCTTTGCCTTTACTGGCATCCTTCTAGAAGGTTCTCAGGGCTTCTCTCTGGATTTGGGGTACTCTGGGGGTTTATCTCCAGGGGTAGTCAGTGTGCCCAGGATTGGGATGAGAAGGAAAACTCAGGCCTAGGGAGGAACTATAGATGCTCCTGGTCCTGTACTGACTTGGGGAACGCAGGTAGCCGCCGGCTGCTCTCAGCCTCTTTGATATCTGTAAAGTGGACATTCCATAGATCCCACTCTCTTGTGTGAAGGGTGTGGAGGCCTGGGTGTTGGAGATGGTGGAAGCCATTCGCTTTATATTTCCTGCTGCCCCTGGTCATGAACACACTGAGGCAGCACCAGGAGCTTTTAAATGGTTGCCATCCTGGTGTCGGAAAGATGGCATAGCAGTTTAGAGCACATACTGCTCTTCCAGAGGCCCCAAGTTCAATTCCCAGTGCCCGGATTAGGCAGCTCACAAGCTCCTGTAACTCCAGCTCCAGGGAATCAATGCCCTCTTCTGGCCCCTTTGGGCACTTTACTTGAGTGCACATCCTCACAGGGACATGGACACACACACACTAAAATTCATTTAAAAATTGTTTTAAATGGGACCACCCTGGGCCTATGGAGATGGACCAGTGGGTAAACTGTTTGCATGAGAGCCTGAATTAATCCTTGGCACCCATGGAAAAGCCAGACGTGGTGTCTGGAGATGGGAACCCAGTGCTGGGGCTGAGACAGAGACAGGGAGACCCCTGGGATTCATTAGTCACTCAAGCTGAGTCAATGGGCCAGGCTCAATGTCAGCTGGTTCAAAAAATAAGGCAGAGAGTGACAGATGACAACACTGACCTCTGGCCTCCACGTGTGTGCACGCATTTGCACACCCATCACACACAACTCTCATCTTACCGTGCCCATTGTCTTTTGAATTGGCCCCTGACTAGCTTGTGGGAGTCCCCCGTCTACGGGACAGCTCATATCTTGCACTTGTCCAGTTCAGTGGGTTTTGTGTCTAGTAAATTCACAACTGTGCAGCAATCACCACGGTCAATTCTAGAGCATTTCTGCCTCTCTCTTCACCCGCTAATGACAGACAGGTGTCTGTATGTTTCTGGGCAGTCAGTTAGTGCCTCTGTTCTTTTAATTGCATTTTAAATAAACAAGACACGTGTTTGGGGTTCTTTGGGCTTTCTTGGAGCCCAAAGCTGAGTGTGAGGCCCATGTGTAGCCACTCACAGACATAGAGCATAGCCCCTGCCCCCACCCCACAGGCATTCAGCCACAAAATAGAACCTTGTAAGAGGCTCATGCTCTCTCCCTCTGTCCTGCCTATTCTTCTTTGGCTGAGAAGCCCCAAGGCTCAGGTTCCAGACCTATTCTACAAACCAAAGGGTTCACTTCCTTCCGTGAGCTGGAAGTGTCTGGCTGCCTCTGGATCCAGCAGGCCTCAGGTGGCTCCTCCTCTGTCCTCTGGTGTTCTGCCTCCCCGTGCCAAGCCTGGCCTAGGGGTCTCAGCCGCAGAGTGGTTTGGCCTTGATTCAGCATCACTGATAAACCTGTAAGAAAGGCTGGCTGGAGTTGGCGTCAGGATAAGCTGGGCCGGTATAGCCTCTTCTATCCCAGTTTGGCCAAGTGTGGTAGGCCCAGCCAGCAGGCCACCCCGGAGCTGGGTGCGGTAAATGGCGTCATGCTGGGGCCACAGAGGAGGAGAGAGAACCAGTGACTGGGGAGAGGGGATTAGACACACAGGAACAGTACACACAGACGAACACACTCAGCTACACACAGAGACGAGACACACGCACATGCAGGTCAGGCCAGGCCACTGCTTCTCCCAAGCACCTGGAAAATAATATTCTGAACTTGGGGATGTCTCCAGCACTTCCCAAATCAGAGAGATTCTGGGAGAAAGTGAGCTCCAGGGGCTGGAGAAGCCAAGAGACCCTGACTCCCACCTGAGTCCTCCCCCTTTCGGAGCATCTCACGCATATATATGCATTGTTCCTATATAAATTTGGTGGGTCTGGCTTCTGCCCTTCTTGCATGGCCAAACGCCTGGTCCTTCTGGTCCACCCCTGCTGATGTGTCTGTACACTATCTCAGAGGCAAGTCTGCATCCAAGCTGCCCTGGAGTGACTAAGCTCCATTCCTCTGTTTGGTGCATATACTTCTCCACCAGTTTCACTGATATAAATGGGGCTGTTGGGTGTCTCTGTTCACACGCTCCTCTCTGTCTCCTGGGTCACCTCCTTGGGGGATCAGGCCCCAGGGCAATCAGCTAAGGACAGGATTTAGGGAATGGTCTTTGGCTGTCTGCTCTCACAGTCCTGGAACTGTTGTTTTTGCGGAAGTTTCCTAGTCACCAACGCAAAAATAAAGTAGGCTTTTCAGATTGGGACTAGCTCACACCAGCTCTGTGACAGTTCAAACTAGACACCGAAGGGCCTGGGGACTCTGCCCAGAGTAACCCAACTTGCTTGGTGAACTCAAACAAGATCCATCTCTTCCTCGGACCTCAGTCTTCCCATCTGAGATGTGAAAGGGTCCAGCGGGTGGTGATGGCCAGAGAGCATCTCTCTCCTCAGCTGGGATGCTGGGTTAGGGCGTGTTGCTAGGCAACAATGTTTAATGTTTGTTTTGGGATTCTGCTTTGGAGTGGGGGCAGCTGGAAGTGCTCCTGGCTTCTACTCCTGCTCCTGAGGCATCAAGCCAGGGACCCACACAGGGCCAGATTCCCCAATTCCAAAAGGGGAGTGGTAGCGAGGGGACACAGCAGCAGCTCCAAGCTTCCAATTGTCACAATCTCTCTTAGTTCTCTGCCCTCTCCCTAGGACCCTGCAGGACAGCCAGCCCACCCACCAATCTCTTTATGGGGCTGACTAATGAGAACCAGTGGCTGAGTACAGACGGTCCAGGGGCCTGGTGTGGGGTCTCTGCCTCCATGGAGCCTTAGAGCTGGTGCTGGTGGCCAGTCTACTAGCTCTCAAGTCTGGCTGTCAGCCTACATGACCAGTGGCTGACAGTTAACCGAACATCAGACCCCAAACTTTTGGTCACCACACGGTGATGGGGATACCCAGTGGCAGGATCTGAGGGCCAGGTGCCACACTGTTCCCAGGCCAGCTGAGTGGCACGGATGACAGAGCTTGTCACTCTGACCTCTGCTTTGCTAAACATGGTGATGGTGCCTGTGGGGACTTTGTCCTCGGGCCTGGCTCGGGGAGTATCAGCTGCATAGACACATATGGGAAGCACACAACAGTTGGCCGCCATTGCTGACATCAACACCAGCCCTTTTAGCATCATGAGCAGCCTAAATTTTCATTATCTGAAGGCCATTGTGCAGAACCCCTTTTCCCATCTCTCCCCTCCCCATCTCTCTAAAATCATTCTTCCCCCTTTCCTCAGTTTCTCCAGTTCGGCTTTTCTGCCTGTGTCTTTCTGATGAGGGGTTTGTAGATTGGAAGGCTCTTCATCCTTGGCTTAGAGATGCCCTGGCCCAATGGGTATGACTGCACACACCAGCACACAGCAGGCATATGCTGAGAAGTGTGGACCATGGGCAGGGTAGCTTCCCCAGCTTTCAGTCCTACTGTGTGCTCCTTCAGTAAGGTAGAAAGTGCTAGAGGCCCCAAGGTGGCCCCTGTGGCAATGGAAGAGACCAGAGCAGACAAGGGCCAAGACTCTCAACAGTCCCAGAAGAGAAACACAGGCTCTCCAGTCACCAGGAACCCAGGACACGCCCATTGAATGAATAAATAACTAATGAGCGAGCCTAGGTTCTGGAACTTTAGCCTGCTTAGGAGTGTCCGGGAAAGCTTCACGGAAGATCTGGAACCAGTAGTGTCCAGGACAGAGCACGGCTATATTGAGAGTGTGGGAAGGGGACTGTGTAAGTGAAAGTTGAGGAGGGAGTATGTGTGTGGACAGGGGGCAGCTGTAATTTGCTGCCAAATATTCATGGGCACCTACTATGTGCTAAGGATTGGGATAGAATAGGACCTGGGTATGCCTGATTCCTCCCAGAGAATGTAAGCGATCACATGTATGATAAACTCCCTAGTGGCTTTTGGAAGTTGGCTGGACAAAAGTATGGGGAACAAAGCAGGAAGGTGTGAGCTGTGGATGCTCGCCACCAGGTGCACATCCCTTCAGGTGCACATCTCTCCAGGTGTATATCCTACCAGGTGCACATCCCACCAGGTGCATATCCCTCCAGGTGTAAATCCCTCCAGGTGTATATCCTACCAGGTGCACATCCCTCCAGGTGTAAATCCCACCAAGTGTACGTCCCCCCAGGTGCACATCCCTCCAGGTGTACATCCCCCCAGGTGCACGTTCCCCCAGGTGTACTGCCCACCAAGTGTACGTCTCTCTAGGTGTACTTCCCACCAGGTGTACCTTGGTCCATCTGGAGCAGATCACGAGGCTGCTGTCCAGCCCTCTACGTGGTTGTCGGGGAGGGCCATGGGCCCTTTGCGGATCTCCCAGCCCAATGTTCTGTCATGTGTGTATGGCTGGCCCCGGACTGCAAGGCCCCAGCCAGATGGACATAATAAACAGGAAATTCCCCTTGAGTCCAAGTGCTCTCTTGGGTGCTGTGAGGAGCCATCTGGCTGCAGAGCCTTGAAGAAGCCCTCCTATTGATGGAACCCCCACCCCCAGCAGCTCCTGGCTTGAAGAGTCTGGCGTCTTGCACACCTCCTCCCTTCCCTGGCTGGGGCTTCCCTGCTGAGCTTCTGGGAAGGTGTAGGGAGGGCCTTGGGGGGAAGGGCAGGTGGAAGCTGCCTGGAACCCCCTTCCAGAACCTCCCAGCTATGTACAGCCAGCCCTAGGCCCACGACACTGGTTTTACCTTTTCTCTGAGCCTTGTTGGAAGTTCAAACTGGGCCACTACAAAGACGTTGCTCCATGCAGGGTCCGGGTTGTGTCTCCCATTGGAGCCCCTGGCAGACAGGCTCCTGGGGTCACAAGCTGGCTAGAGCCATGAGAGGCCACAGAATGGGCTTGCCAGTCTAGGGCATGAAGGGAACCATCTTGGAGGAAGTGATGCCTAATGGAGGAGAGCAGGTGCATCCGGGCAGGCACAGAGTGGCAAGAGTGGGCTGAGTCTGAGCTCTGAGAGGTGTGACAGGGCCTGGGATGAGGGTGGTGAGCGAGGAGGCCAGGGCATGCCCTGCAAAGATCACTCCAGGCCAAGGCAGTGTGACTGAGTTTTGTTCCTGGAGCTTGATGCGGCCATGTCGGCACTCAAGCAAACACCCACTTTCCCGGGCAGACCCAGGTGCCCTCGGCCTGCAAGTGTCAGCTTGCTTAGCTGAATCGTGGGTCCACAGCTCTCCAGTTCTTTCTTGTGATGACAATGAGTGCGCACCCCCACCCCCCCATGCTGACAATGTCTGCAGGAAACGACCTGTGATTGGTTATAAGAAAGACAGGGTGCTGGGGGCCTGGAACGTGGTTCAGTTGGTAGAGTGCTTGCTGTGAGCTTATGTATCACCCAAAGCTGTGAACATCGCCTGCTGCATACTTGGACCGGCTAGAATGGTTCTAGGTAGGCGGTTATCACTGCACTTTACCGACGGGTGGAGAGAGGCAAAGCCAGTGCTGACAGCCTGGGTGTGGTTGGAAACCATGCACCCTGGCAGCTGCATGGAGGGAAGTGGGGCCTCAGGGATGGCTCCCAAGGACCCTGCCAGGGGCCCTGTGATGCCATTTTGCAGGAGTGGATGCTCAGTCTCAGTAGCAAGGGGACAGGGAACCAAGCTGACACCCATCCGAAGAGCTCAGGCCAGCTCTAGGTTGACAATTGACCTTGGGGTCCTCCGCCCCTGTTCTGGACACTTGTTCCTAGGCTAGTCAGGGCCACAGGCTGCAGCCGTCATCCCTTGGAGCCAACACATATGGAGTTGACATCATGTCTGCAGGGCCCCTTGGGGTCCGTCCCAGCTGCTGGAGCCTGGCTAGGGTCCTGTAACCTTGGGAGGAGGGACCAGTAAGGTGGGCCAGATCTGAGGGAAGGTCTGCAAAGTTTCTTCTCATGGGTCTTCAAGATGTGTTTGGTCAGTAACCCCCCAAGGGGCCCGGGTTTGAGCTCAGGAGAGCCTAGGGACTCAGACACTGAGGGCTTAGGGCTGGGGGACTTTTCTCTGGAAGCAGAGGGCTCTAGCCTCCTGACAAAGATATGCTGAGGACAAGGGGCATTGCCGCCAGCCATAGTGTGACATGGAGGGGGTTGCTGAGCCAGAGCCCCAGGGATGCAGGCCCATTTTATAGATGAGGAAATGGAAACCCGGAGAAGCAACAGTTTATGTCCTTGATCACACAGCTAAGCAGGCTGGGAGTGTGGCTTGAAACCCAACGAACTCTTTATAGGTCCTACACTGAGAGGATTGACCTTGGCTTTTGGGGGCAGGGCAGGGGCTGGAGTCAAGGCCTGAAGATAGATGCTACCTCAGTCTGGGAAGGCTGCCTGGGGGAGGCAACTGGATCCTTGGAGGTGGATCTTCAAGCCTTTCTCTGGTCAGGGTGGAGTAAGATTTCCCTGGTGTTCCCCTCTCCCATAGGTACGATCTCCTTCCATCGGGCTCCCTGCGCCTGGCCCAGACGCAGGTGGATGACAATGGCCACTATGAGTGTACAGCCAGCAACCCCGCAGGGGCCACATCTCGCCACTACACCCTCAAGGTTCAAGGTAGGGCCCCCTGGTGGCTGTCACTCACTCCATCCATCATCTCCCTGTCTTGTCTTTCCCTCCAGGTTCTTTCAGGCTCTATAGTACCAGGCCAGCCATCCCTCTTCCTGGCTCTGGGTCTGGGGAGGCTGTTGAGGCCCAACACCAACAGCACCCACTGGGGACCAAGAGTAGGGAGACATAGGAAGCAGTGGTTCCAAGGATCTCTCTGTTCAGCTGAAGTCACACAACTTGGGAGCCTGGCTGTAGCTTTGCAAAGGCATGTGGCTAAAGGCTCTTCCTGCCAGGAGAACCTTCCTTCCAAACCACTCTGCTTCAGCAAGATGCCTATGTCCCCATAATAGGCCCGCTAATGTTTGTGGGGGCTCCTGTTTCCCAGGCACCCACTGTGGTGCTGGTCCCTAGCACACTTAGGGGGCCCTTGAAACATTTTTAAAAAGTCATCCCATGTCCGTCACATCCCAGAGCCCCGGAGAAACCCTAAAACAGGACCAAGCATGGCCCAGTTCACCTGCTTCTCTCGTGGGACCCACCAGGGGAGGGTGGAAAGATAACGATGTTCCACATTGTTGCTCGTGACTTGAAATCCATGCTCGAAGGCTGCGGGTAATGGGGAACAGCTGCGAGTACTCACTCATCTGTGTCCTTCACGCTCCAACTGGGCGGCTAGACACATCATCTGTCCTCCCAACCAAGCGTCCCCAACCCTTCACGGACGCGTGCCAGACCTGCCGGGGCCAGCATCCCATTTTACAGACAAATAGGCTGAGGCCTGGGCTGGGGGCGTGGAAAGAGAAGATTTGCCCTGGCCAATGAGAGGAAGGTGGGGGTGGAAGTGAAAGCAGATACGGAAGTGGCATAGCCGAGCTTGCGTCTCAGCCTTGTTCCCAGCTCTCTGTGTGGCCTTAGACCTGCTATTGGTTCCCCCGGAACCTTGTGGAGTGGGGCTACAACAATGCCCAACCCGAGCCGTCAGAAGGGCTCAGAGCAGTGCAGATTGAGATGTGGCAGACGGTAGGTGTGGCATAGTGGTTGCGGCATAGACAACTCCATGCTCCTGCATCCTCCCAAGCACCTCCAGGCAGCAGGTCAGGGGCTAGGTTCTGATGCCTGGGCTACTCTCTGACCGTGCCTTAGAAACAGGGACAATATCAGGGTCCCTCAGCTTGCCTGATGGCCCAGAAGAGCAGTGTGGCCTGGGTTCTATGGATGCTCCTGGCCTGCACAGGCTGGGCCTTCTGGAAGCAGTCTGGACTCTCAGACCCAGGGCTGCGGTATCCATTTTCCTCCATCCGGAAGAGGAGGAAAAATCTTTATACACCTCAGTTTCCCCATCTTCAAACTGGGTGTGACATTCTCCACCCTGTAGGAGGACTCACGGGGCGGAGTGTGGGAAAATGGCTGGAAAATACAAACACAGCCCATACATGTGGCTGGGGAGCCACTGGGGGTGGGTGCTTGCTCCAAGGGGAAACTGAGGCTCAGCTGGAGCCAAGGACCACAGTGTGGGGAGGGAACAGAGCTGAGATTGTGTAGCTACTCTGAGTGCACTGCTCCCACCTGGCTCAGCTGTTCTGAGTCAGACCTGCCTCCGATGCCTCAGTTTCCCTATATGCCCACCAGGTGATACTTCTCAAGGGCACAGGGTAGGGTGGGGATTAATGCATTGAGTGCATTCACGTGTCCAGGTGGAAGCTGGATTCTGCTCTTTCAGGGTGTGGGGAAGCAAGGCCACACGGTCCACAGCTTGAGCGATGAGGAGGAGGGTCTGCCTTAGGTCTCCCCACCCCCTGTGATGATTTTGCGACTTGCTGATATCAGGGTTGTAGCGTGGGCTGGGACTCTAAGACCCCTAACTCTGCAGCCTACCATGATGCTCATCCTTGGAACCCTTCCAGTTCCCCCTCAGGTGCAGCCCGGCCCTCGAGTCCTGAAGGTGCTGGCGGGAGAAGCCCTTGATTTGAACTGTGTGGCCGAGGGCAACCCAGAACCACAGCTAAGCTGGTTCAAGGATGGGATGGCCCTGAGGGGCAAGGGGCCCCAGGGCTCTGTCCACTTTGCTGCTGTCCAGACCTCTGACGCTGGGCTGTACCGCTGTGAGGCCTCCAGCATTGCTGGCACCGACACCTGGAATCTTGAGCTCCGTGTGCTGGGTGAGTCCCCGAGCTCCAACACGGGTCCACCATACCTTCCCTCCTGCTGCCGTGGCCCACACCCCTGAGATGCTCTCATGAGGCACCTGTAGGCTCCCTGATTTGCACAGATGACCTGTGGCCTGTGACCCTAGGGGCCTTGTGCAAAGTCCCTGCGGGACCGTGGTCCGGGATTGGGTGTCTGACTCGGCTCTCTGGTTTACTACATAGACAACTCTGGCCAGTTTTTCACCTGCAAGGGGATCCAGTGATAGACAAGGCCACAGAATATTCCAGATCAGTACTAGCATTGTCACTGTTGGGAAGTAGAAGTAAGATGCTGTTAGGAGGACACTGACGACCCTATCACACCTCTTATGTTCGAGGCACAGGTCCAACTCTGATGCAGGACTCTCTGGGACGCTGGGGACTGGGGTTCTGGGAGATCTGCTCTCCCCATCTCTTACTGAAAAGGATTACTAGACCTAAGGGTTATGGACTTGCCTTGCTACCTCCCACAGAGCCACCACACTGGGGGGCTGACGAGACCGAGGGCCTACTGGAGCGAGTGGCGGGAGAGAATGCCAGTCTGCGGTGCCCTGCCCGAGGTGAGGTCGAGCCCAGTGTGGGGCTAGGAAGCAAGCACTGGCCAGGCTTCCAGGAATTTGATTATTCGGTGACTTCCTTGGATTATGGGGGTTATGGAATCACAATGACAACTCTATAGGATGGGTTTTGCCATTAGTTTCTCTTTATTAGGGTTATCTGGTCCCAGAGAGGTTAAGCAATTTGCATAATGACACACAGCCAATGTGTGACTCAGTATGGCCTGACTTCCAGTCCGTCTGTCTATGAATCCCCTATGGCATCTGGAAAAGTGACAGCTGGGGCTAAGGGCAGCTCTTGGGTCCTTTTGGATTGATTGTGGGGTTACCATATTTCCTCATGCTTTCCCTTAGTGGGCCCAGCAAGTCAGCCTTTTCTGGGTTTGCTTTGGGTGGTAACGCGGTTGAGGGCCCACTTGTCTCCTCAGGGCCAGCTGTCCAGACAGAGCCCAGCTTCGGCCCTTCCTGGAGGTTTACATTCCCTTTTGAGCCACAGTCTCCTCATTTGCATGGTGGGGGCACTGCTGTGAGGTCTCAAGGCAGGGGGTGTGAGTCAAGGCTCCTGGACCCGTGCCTGGTGCCTAGGAGGGGAAATAGCTCCATACTACCCTCCAAAGACCTCACTGCCCCAGGGACCCACCTTCTTGGGCTTGTCTATGGCTGGTGGGTAAAATGAGCCATCTCCATCACGGTTGGTTAGTGTCCTCACAGGCCGAGGAGCAAGAGGTGGGTGAAGAAGGCAGCAGGAGCAAAGATGGCAGGAGATGGCCTCAGCAGCTCCATTGCCAGGAGCAGGGCACCTGGGAGATCCCTGAGTAGCCCTAAGGAGGCAGGCAGGAGAGGGGCTCAAGAGCAGGTGGGAGCTGGGAGCCTTGATCATAGTGCCACCTAGTGTTGCGCTCTAGAAACAGCAGGCAGGAACACAGTCATGGCAAGCCACCAAACCCAGCCTGCCATCAAGCTGTCCCTCAGTGTCCACACAGATCTCTCCCACATTTATCCTTGAACCATCAGAGCCAGATTTCGGCGTCATCAGCCTCACCCAAGGCTTTCCCTGGAATCGTCCACCCCAGGTTGTATTTGGCACTTTCCCCAAGGGTACACAGTGGTGGGCATAGCACAAGAGTCTGGCACAAGGAAGCCCTTGGGATACTCAGGGACATCATCACCTCTCCTCCGTGGCTGGGGTGTGTGGCCAGAGTGTAGCTGCCCCAGGTTTGGTCACGCTGTGAAAGGAGGGACAGGACAGGAAGAGTCAACATCTCCCACTGCCTATGCCCGGCTCCAGAGGCAGAGTTTGGCATGCTGTGCACAGCAGGCTTGTTCATTCATGGAGTACCCAGTATGTAAGGGCTGTGCTGGTAGCTGGGGTGCAGCAGGGACCAGGGAAGCCCCTGATCCACATGGGGGATGAAGCTGATCAATAAAAGACCAATGACAGGGGTGTTCTGCGGAATATTTCAAAGTCAGAGTGGCAGAGAAAGGAGAGTTCAGGGCTGGCAGTAGGTATGTGGGAAGGGCCCCTGGACCTCCCTGAGAATCAGAAAACGGGTTTTGCCCATGTGCCTATGGATGCTCAGTATTGTATGGGGACAGGGGACATATACTGAGATGGTTCCTCCTCCTCCTCCTGGCCTGGGAGTGACACAGATCCTGAGACCACCCACCATGAGGGTCAGCAAAGGGGATGTGATGGGACAGTGACCCTCACATGGAGGGTCAGTGTGCGGCATTTTTTTGGCTGATGATTCTGCATACCCTGCCAGGGACACCAAAGCCACAAATCACATGGCAGAGGAGCCCATCCTCAGAGCCTCTGAATGGCCGGGCAGATGTGGCGGTGCTGGACGAAGGTTCACTGTTCCTGTCCTCAGTGTCTCTTGCAGACAGTGGGGAGTACGAGTGCCAGGCCACCAATGAGGTGGGCTCTGCATCCAGGAGAGCCAAGCTGGTGGTCTATGGTAAGCCGAGGCCCTAGAGGTGGAGGTTGGGAACAGGCTTGTATCCGCCTCCCCCATGGAGACCCACAGTGATGCCTGGGCCCCAGGGCCCAGAAGCTTCCTACAAGGGATGCTATGAACACTTGATCTCCATCCCCAGAGGCCAGGAAAGATTGGGGCTTGAGGGTATTGCACAGGGCACCCCATCTCACCAGGTACATCTGTAGGGACAGTGTAGGTGTCTGAGGTGACCTGAGATGACAGCTCAGTCAGTGAAGCACTTGCCATGCAACCGTGACAACCTGAGTTTTGTACCAGGCTTTTTCTTTTGCGCCACCAACCAGCTCCCAAATCATGACATGGAGACTTATTACTAATTATGAATGCTTGGCCTAGCTTAGGCATGTTTCTGGCTAGCTCTTTTAACTTAGATTAACCTGGTTCTCCTTATCTACTTTTTGCTCTGGGGATTATTCCCTTTCTTTCTTCCATATATCTTACTGCTTCCCTATGACCAGCTGGCTGGCATAGGTCTCACTTCTTGCCCCAGGCATGTCCCTCATTCTCTCCTCCTTCTCTTGTTCTTCCTGTTCTTTCTGAACATAGATTTCTCCTCCTATTTATTCTCTCTGCCTGCTGGCCCCGCCTATCCTTCTCCTGCCTAGGTATTGCCACTCAGCACTTTATTAGATCAGTCAGGTGCCTTAGGCAGCAAGGGGAGACAGGTGCAACCCATCTTTACATAATTAAACAAACGCAGCACAAACAAAGTAACACGCCCTCACACTGTTAAAGTAATAAACAAACGTAACTCATCTTTGTCCAGCTAAAATAATACCTCACAACAGAGTCTGAGCTCCAGGACCCATGTAAAATGCTGGGCACTGCAGTGTGCCCCTGTTCTGGGGAAAGATAGGAGATGCCCAGGAACTGGACAGTCAGGCTACTCCATGTTGTATGCTCCTAATCCCAGAGAGTGATCCTGTCACACAGAAGGTAGATGGCACCTGAGGGATGACATCCCTGATTGTTCTGTCCTTCACACGAGCGTGCACACGCAAACATACACTCATACATACACACACACACAAAGTTAATAAATAAAATAAAATAAACATGCATGATAGTGTGCAGAGCTCTGGCCCACCCGTGAGCTGAGGCTCGTGTACCATCCATCCTTCACCAGCAACAAGCGCTCCTACCCCTGCAGTCAGGGAGCCCAGTGCAGAGTTAGCCCCTGCCCACAAGGACAGGGCAAGCTGGGAGCACTCCCTGCTGCTGCTGGGATGAGCTGGCCCTTTAGGTCTGAAATGCACTTGTTCCCAGTCTGCTGTAGAATGACTTCCCTGAGAGGATGCCTATAGACACACGGGAGCCAACCTTAGTGAGTCTCACTTGGGGCTTCCAGGGTGTGACACCTGGTCGCAGGGAGAACTGGATATGTCCAGGAACCCCGCCTCTCGAACTGGGTGTCAGAGTACATATCTGTTGCCAGTGGGGAAAGGGCTGTGCTGGTCCCTGAGCGAAGCTGCTGTGACCACATGAGGTATGTAGTGCCCTTGTGGTCAGATGAGGCACCAACACAGATGAAAGATGGTGGGTCCTTGGGGGTCTCAGTGGCAGGCTGATAACAGGCTTGAGGACCTGGGATGGAGTGGGACATGGGTGGCCTGTTCTAGCTGACAAGCTCGGCCAAAGTGGGAGCTGCCCTTCTGCTTTTCCTTGCTCTCCAAGTACCCCCCAGCATCCGGGAAGAGGGGCGCATGACCAACATGTCGGGACTGGCTGGGCAGCCTCTGACACTGGAGTGTGACGCAAACGGCTTTCCAGTCCCGGAGGTGGTGTGGCTCAAGGATGGGCATTTGGTGGGTATCTCCAGGGGAGGTTGGGATGGGGGGGTTCTGTGTGTGCTCAGGAAGGTGGCATAGGGAGGTATGTGACATGTCTTTGGGGATGCCTGGGTTGAGAGGCAGGAGGGAACTGGACTCTGGTCACCTCAGCTCCACTAGCCTCTGTTCCCTCCTTGCTCATACTCCCTCCCTCTGAACTCTTGTCCTCAGATCCCAGAGGCAGGTGACCATCACCTCCTGGATGGTGCCCGCTCCCTCTACTTCCCCAGGATCCAGGAGAGTGATTCTGGCCTATATACCTGCCGGGCTGAGAACCAGGCCGGGAGCGCCCAGAGGGACGTCAGTCTTGCTGTGTTCAGTGAGTGAGGACCACACTCCCAAACATGTGTCAGGGGAGAGCAAGGGTCACAAAGGGACCACCACAGACCTAGAGCATCTCCTTAGGAGCCTACAGAGCACACCACCCAGAGAACAGTCACATGGTTAAGGGCAGTGACTTCTGGGTAGTTTTAGTTACTGAAAAATCTGACAAAAGCAACTTAAGGGGTGAAGGGTTTATCTGGGCCATAGTTCAAATGTTGGTCTGCCATGACGATGGGTGTCACAGCCATGATGATGGGGTGTCACAGCCACCATGACGGAGTGTCACAGCCACGGGAGCCTGAAGTGACTGGTCTGTCACATCCACAGAAGGGAAGCAGAGAGATGAATGTTGGCACTCAGTTAGATTTGTACTTGATATGCAATCCAGGACCCCAGCTTGTAGGAGGTGGCACCTACATTTAGGAAGTCTTCCGTTAACCCAGTCCAGAAAATCCCTCACAGACACAGTCAGATTAGTTTCCAAATCTCCATGTTCTAAATCTCCTCTAGTCGGCAAGATTTACCATCACACGTGTGCCCCGCAGTGGCAGTCCAGGCTGCTGCTAACTTTTGGGCAGGGGCTCATCCAGCAATGTCTAGGGAGCTTCGCAGGTGGGAAGGATATGCAGGCCAGGGGACCATCATGAGAAAGGTCCTGTGGTCAGTCAGGGGTGTGGAGGCTGAGCCATCCCTCTTCTATCTCCCTTCCCACCCCTAGTCCCTCCTTCCTTGCTGGGAGCTGGGACTGCTCAGGAGGTGCTGGGCCTGGCTGGTGCTGATGTGGAACTGGAATGTCAGACCTCAGGGGTCCCCACACCCCAGGTGGAGTGGACCAAGGATGGGCAGTGAGTGACCCTCTCAATGGATTATGTGGATACTGGGGACAGGGTTGGAGAAGGCTGAGATTGTCCAATGGGTGTGACATGTGCTACCCAGCATAGGGTGGAGGGAGGCGTCGGTGTCTCTCACCCCTGGGTGGTTGCCAGGAGACCCTGTTCTCACTTTGGTAACATCTTGCCCTGTCAGTTCTTTAATTTCCCTCATTCTGGGGATGAAAGCCCTGTGGAAAAGCTGCACAGTGTACATCTAACTATTTAAAAGCAGCTATTGAGTTCACAGCACTGCGCAGCTGTGCCACCATCTAATTCCAGAACATTCAGCATCCACCAAACCCAAATGTTCTCCTGAGCCGAGTCAGCCGATGCATGCACAGCCATGCGGTCTGGCCCCTTCATTTAGCGGAACGGTTGGGAGAGGCGCTCTCTTTGCAGCCAGTGTCAGAAACTCATTTCTTTTCAAGGCTGAGTGCTAAGCCACAGAAGGGAGGCCCACACCCTGTTCCTCCCCTCAGGGGAGCCCAGGGAGTGCTGTTCTTATCTCAAGCTGTGTCCCTTTGAGCAGCTGCCCCGCAGACACCCTGGCCTGATCAATGGCTTCTCTCCAGGCCCATCCTTCCAGGGGACCCTCACACCCTGCTCCAGGAGGATGGCCAGGTTCTCAGAATTATCAGCAGTCACCTGGGTGATGAAGGGCGGTACCAGTGTGTGGCCTTCAGCCCAGCCGGCCAGCAGGCCAAGGACTTTCAGCTCAGCATCCACTGTGAGTTCAGTGCCTCCCGGCCCATCCCACTGCTACCTGGGAGGGGAGCAAGGGCATTAGCAAGGAGCCAAAGGGCATGTGGTCCCATAGTTCCCCAAACTATCACTTCACATCCTCACCACTTCTGCTGCGTGTTGGATGATGGTTTCTTTGGCTTTCTTTACATCAGTTGCTCTTGTTTACATTGGAAGTGGTAAAAAGCAATTTAGTATCTCAAGTATAAGGAGGAAGCCAGTATAGGGTGCATTCTTGGAAGGAACAGGAAAAACTGGTACAGCCAGGGCCCGGGGCATGGCTCAGTGGGTGAATCCCTTGCCTGGCATGTAGAAAGCCCTTAGCACTGCAGAACTGCACCAACAAACATCCAAAGAGTTGATCTTCCTGGTAGCTCAGCAGTGGGCACAGCCTGCACCCATGCCCCATGCTAACAGCGGGAGTTGAGGGCTTGGGGAGAAGGCTCAGCTGGTAAATTCCCAGCATGTGTGTAAAAATCTAGACATGGTGGCCACATGCCTGTGCTGCGTGACCCTCCAAGATGGTCACCTCACCTGGACAGTCACTGGGGAGCACTGGGGAGGCTGAGACTCTTGGGGCTCTCTGGCCAGCTAGTCTAGCAGAACTGTTGAGTTCCAGATTCAGTGTCACAGGAAGTAAGGGGCAGAGTCTAATAGAGGAAGACACCAGATGTCAACCTCTGACATTTGTGTGTGTGTGTGTGTGCACCCACGTGCACATGTTCACACCCACCTGAACATGTGTATGCACGTGCATGTGTGTGTGCATGCATGTGTGTGTGCACACATGCGTGCATGCATGTGGACTACATCTCCACATCACCATGCCCAAATAAACAAATAAAATAAATTTTAAAATGAGAGCTGAGTAGAGAGGGACAGACAGGGTGTGACACATTGGCCTCAGATGGAGCCTCTTGTCACTGCCCTCAGGGGATGGAGTTAGGAGGGCATGGTTCTGGGAGGCAGGGTGATGTCACACTGTATCCATGTGCCTCGGTCATTGACCTGGGTGCCAGTTGTGAGTGCCCTGCCCTAGGGGAAGCCCTGATCAAGTTCCTCCACAGATGGGGACCCCGAGGCCCAGAGAGGGGACAGGACCTACCCCAGGTCATACAGTGAGTTAGAGGAACTGTGGGCTCCAGAGCCCAAGCCTGTGGCCCTCTCCCCACCTGCACCATCCCCACCCCTAGTGACTGGGTTTGCTTCCCACACTGGCATGTCCCTGAACTGGCCTCTTCTGTTTGTGTCTCAGACCCCCTTCCCCTCTCCCTCATGCCTGCCAGTCCTTACGGCCTGTGATGTGTGCATGCGGTTCAAGGGACACCAGAGACTGACTCAATTTGTGACCACCTCATGCTCCTCTCTGTCCCCAGCACCACCCACTATCTGGGGCTCTAATGAGACAGGTGAGGTGACCGTCCTGGAGGGCCACACGGCACAGCTCCTCTGTGAGGCCCGAGGAATGCCAGCCCCTGACATCATCTGGCACAAGGATGGGACCCTGCTGGCCCCCAGCTCCGAAGTCGTTTACAGCAAGGGTGGCCGGCAGCTGCAGCTGGTGAAGGCCCAGCCTTCCGACGCTGGCCTCTATACTTGCCAGGCCAGCAACCCTGCAGGGGTCACCAAGAAATCCACCAGGCTGGAGGTATATGGTAAGCAACCAGGGGGCTTGCAGCAGTGGGCAGCTGGTGTGGGAAGTGTGAGGGACTTCCGCCTGTCTCTGAAGGTAAGTGAGAGAGGTAGCCACTTGGAGTGTGCAAAGGCAAATGGGTGATTCAAGGGCAAGGTTCATTTGGGCCTGCTGCCTTTTCTTTCCTACGCAGATGAGGAAACTGAGGCTGGAGGCAAGGCCTGGGTGGGAGTCCTGCAGAGTCTAGCTCCTCCTGGAAGACTGTGAACCCCCACTCCTCACTAAGTTTCCCAGGGTGGCATGAAGACCCCCGCTTTAACTGTGTGTAGCTTAGGGCTAAGAGGGAGGTCCAGGGCCTGTGGCTGATATGCAGTAGAATCAGATACCAACGTATTTTTGACCTCTTGTGTTCCCATGGGATGGAGAAGCTTGCCCAACTCATACCTCAGGGATGCATGGGCCCTGTCCCTCCCTGGGAGGGTCTGACATCACATCTATGAATTTGCAGTCCTGAAGAGTGGGCTCAGAAAAAATGGAAGAGCCCTCACCAGGCATTGGTGACACACACCTTTAATCTCAGCACTCGGGAGGCAGAGGCAGGTGAATCTCTGTGAGTTTGAGGCTAGCCTGGTCTACAGAGTGAGTTTCAGGACAGCCAGGGCTGTTACACAGTGAAACAATGTTTCAAAACACTGTCTCTGCCTCTGGGTCAGGCAGAGCAGGGTGCTCTGGGGAGTCTGGAAACAGTGTGAGGGTCAGCAGGAGTTATTTGTCCCCTGGTAAAGTCAGCAAAGGTGCTCTGAATACATAGGTGCAGAGGGCTTGGGTGCCGGAGTCTGGAGGCGATGAGCTGAGGAAAGGGTGGGCCCACGGTAGCAACTGCCACCAGGGACTCCCAAGAGGCTCTAACACCTCTGGAATAGAATAAAAAATGCATGCCTATTACCTTTTCCAAGAGCCTCAGGGCCCTAGTAAGGTTTGAAGCATCTTGGGTCCCAGTTCATTATGGCACAGTATTACCTGGTGGCCATTCTATTGGTTCTACAACTCAGAGCCTGAGGGACATGTTCCCCACACCCGTTGGGCTTGGCCGTCATGATCTCTGAAAACACTTCAAATGTCAGGAGGCCCAAAGCCATACCTCATGGCTCAGATCTGCATTAGCCATCTGCCATCTCACTCTAAGGGTGAGGAGACTTCCAGAGGTAGCAGCCTAGTCTGGAGCCCTGGAGATCTGTCCCTGTTCAAGAGACAGGCTGGTGTTCTCCTGGTGACAAGCTTTCTGGGTGATAGCGGGAGCAGAAGAGATACAAGCAGGGGTGGGGAGGGGACTCAGGGACTGAGAGATGAGACACTTCCAGTGAGGGTCTGAGAGAGGCTGGGTAGAAGAGACTGTGTCCAGCCAATAGAAGGAGGCTGGGGAGCCTGGCTGTAACTGTTGATCCTCGAGATGGCCCTGTCTCTTCCTTAGTTTCACCTACCATCGAGGGTGCTGATGGAGGGCCGTACCTGGTGCAGGCCGTGGCTGGGAGGCCCGTGGCACTGGAGTGTGTGAGCAGAGGCCATCCACCCCCTACCATCTCCTGGCAGCACGAAGGGCTGCCAGTGATGGACAGCAACGGGACATGGCTGGAGGCAGGCGGTGCCCTGCAGCTGGAAAGCCCAGGCGAGGCGTCCAGTGGTCTCTACAGCTGTGTGGCCAGCAGCCCTGCTGGAGAGGCTGTGCTGCAGTACTCCGTGGAGGTGCAGGGTGAGCCAGCTGCGGAGAGGTCTCCTCCCATGCCCACTCTATGGGTGGAGGGTGGCAGGGAAGTTGTATGTACCCTCTTCCTGCGTGCCGTGGGTGGACAATGAAACCTGGAAACATGCGGTGGGAGAGACAAGGTTGAGCTACGGGGTCCTGATCTTCACTCTAGCACACGGCCCAGGACTAGCCTTTCCGGGAAGGATGACGTTCTGTCTTCTGTCCACAGAATAGGCATGGTCCAGGGTCTATGAGACCTGAAGCTGGGAGTGGGTGAGAGTCCTGCTCTGTGGACACTCAGTTCCTCCTTCCCAGACATGGCTCTATGTGGACAAAAGACAGAGAGCAGACTACAAGGCAGACAGGACTCCAGGCCACTGAGGACAGACATGAAATAAATGGTCTCTGGGGAGGCCATAGAGGCCCCTCTTACAGTCTTTACTGCTCCTGGAAGGTCTCCTGGGGGAGCATTTCAGGGGAACTAAAAGGCACTGGGGCCTTGGCAGAACTTAAGGCCAGGATGAGCTCCAGCCATCCAACAGCATGTCCTGCCCACAGTGCCCCCACAGCTACTGGTGGCTGAAGGCAAGGGTCAGGTGACTGCCGTCGTGGGACAGTCTTTGGATCTTCCGTGCCAGGCATCAGGTTCTCCGGTGCCTACTATCCAGTATGTGTGAAACTGGCCGGGGTGGGGACAGGCAGAATGTGGGCTGTGGTGAAGGGAGGGTGACAGGGAAGCCATTCAGGGGTGTAAACACGGTCATGAACCTATGGGAGGGAGGCTGCAAGGTCACTTGACCCCCTCTCCATCCGGCAGGTGGCTGCAGAATGGCCGCCCAGCCGAGGATCTGGCTGGAGTGCAGCTGGCCTCCCAGGGGACTGTATTGCACATCAGTCGTGTGGAACAGGCTCATTCAGGCCTCTTTGCCTGCCAGGCCACCAATGAGGCAGGGACATCTGGGGCCGAGGTGGAGGTCTCTGTGCATGGTGAGCGGGTCCCTGGAGTGGGGACTCTGAGGCAGTGGGCGACCTGAAACAGTGGGGGTGATAGAGCTGGAGGCCATGGCAGACTGGGAATGGCATGGGTCCTGTCTCATCTGTGTAGACTTCTAGGCTGGACTTCCAAAGACGAGGGTGGGACAGGCTTGTCTCAGCTGCCTATCACACTTGCTGTCTATCTGTCTGGGGACTTCCCAGCCTCCGGCCTCCACTCTCATCCGGTTTAGCACATCTAACCTTATTTAAATCTTTAGTAAGTGTCACTGTCCCGCCTCTGAGTCTGCCTAGTTCCTCCTTGTCTTTCAGGTCTGCCCTTCCCTCCAGGAAGCCTTCTTGATTCTACCACATGTTTCGGCCTCACTGTTCAGTCTCTCGTGGCTACTGCCGACCACTCTACTTCTCTGGAGTGATTTAACTGTCCCTCTCTATGCCAGCTCTGTGGCTCTGTGACCTCCAAAAGGGCAGCATGGTGGTCTTCTTTATTTTATGTGGGGCCTACAGCTGTTTTGGTCATAGGATGGACACTAAACACTCTTGTGGACACACCTGATAGGTGGATAGGTGCATAGAATGGATAACTGGATGGATGGCTGATTGGATGTATGGATAGGCAGTTAGGTGGGCGGCAGGATGGATGGATGGGTGGTTTAGCTGGTGAATGCATGGGCTAGATGGATAGGGAGGTAGATTAGTGGGTGAGTAGGTAGACGGATGGATGGACAGGTAGGTGGATGGATGGGTAAATAGATGGGTGTGTGGATGGATGGATGGATGGATGGATGGATGGATGGATGGATGGATGGACGTTGTGTGGATAGATGGATGTGGGGGATAGATGGATGGGTGGATATGTGGTTGGTTGGATGGATGGATGGATGGATGGATGGATGGATGGATGGTGTCTGGATGGATATGTGGGGGTGTAGATGGATGGATGGATGGATGGATGGATGGATGGATGGTGTCTGGATGGATATGTGGGGGTGTAGATGGATGGATGGATGGATATGTTGTTAGATGAATGGATGGATGGGTGGATGGGTGAATGTGGGTGGATGAATGGTTGCATGGATGCATGGATGGATATGTAGATGCACCTGTGGACGCATGGATTGGGAGAACTTGCAAAGGGAAAGCACTGTTATGTTGGCTCTCTGTGGGGAGCCCCTTCCCTTACCCAGGTGTTTGGGGAACAGGGGTTCTAGAAGCCATTCCTTTGGCCAGGGCTTCAAAGCCACACCTTCCCTTGTAGCCATTTAGGGAATTACTGGGTGCCCATCACAGAACTCTTGAGCTTGACTCGAGCTTTCTCCATCTTTCCTGCCCAGAGCTCCCCTCGGTGCACATCATGGGTGGTGAGAACCTCACAGCCCCTTTCCTGCAGCCTGTGACCCTCCAGTGTGTCGGTACCGGAGTGCCTACCCCAAGCCTCCGCTGGTGGAAGGATGGTGTGGCCATGGCAACCTCAGGGGGCAGACTTCAGGTACGGTTAGAGACCCAGGACTGGCTGTCAAAGAGCAACTCCACAGAGGACCTGGAGCCCCTGAGCTGCCTTTGCAGACGGTGGACATCAGAGCCCCTTAGCATATACACACTGAATAGCCCTTGGGTGCTATGCCTGGGGAATAGAGGGGTTCCTTAGCCCAGTCCAGGCCCTGGAAACTTAGCTACCAGAGGAAAAGGACAGAGGTGATATAATGGGAATTGAGAGGAGCCCAGGAATGTGGGTGCGGGGTCCATGTCTCCCTTGCAAGGCTTCCACCTACCCGTGGCAACCATTCTTACATCCTACCCTCTTTCTGACTGGGGCCTCGTCCTAGACCCTATGGCTTCCTTTCATCCCAGATTTTTCTCTCCCAGATTGGAAAAGCAGACCTGAGAGATGAAGGTGTCTACACGTGTGCGGCCACCAACCTGGCAGGGGAGAGCAAGAAGAATGTAACACTAAGGGTTCTGGGTGAGGGCTACAGCTTGATTGGAGTTCAAAGCCTGGGGTCACTGGTGATACCTCAAGGGACCTCGGTACCAAGAGTGGAAGTTTTAGATTCACAGCTGTGGGCTTAACCTTGCAAAGGGTAGACAGTGCCAAGACAAAGCAGTGGCCTTAGCTGGTGGACCCTGAAGTGTTTTCAGTGGTCACCTTGCCCACATTAATGGCTCCCTTGCTGGCTGGATTTGTGTTTGGGAGCTCATATGTGTCCCTGGCAGCATGGACAAGCCCTGTTGGGCTACTCTAGGACTGCCTGAGGTTCCAACTTCTACTGTGCCAGCTTTGGCTCCTCCATGGGGCTAAGGGTTGGGGGCAGCCCTTGCTCCGGTTTGGGGCTTTTATAAGGACAATCTCCTTAGTCCATGGATGTGAGCTTGTCACCAGAACTCTTTAGGAGAAGTTAGAAAAGACAAAAGAATGGGACTGGGGCTGCCCAGAGCCCACACCCTGTAAGAGTGGTTTCTCTTTGTAACCCCCTAGTGCCCCCTAACATTGAGCCTGGTCCAGTCAACAAGGCAGTTCTGGAAAATGCCTCAGTGACCTTGGAGTGCCTGGCTTCAGGTGTGCCCCCTCCAGGTAAGACCCCTCCCTTTGGCCAGAAGTCTGCTCTAGCCAGTCCTAATCCCCTGTGGAAGGGGCTGCAAGTGCCCAGAGCTTTGTACAGGTCAGGAACAAACCTGTATGAGTTCTGTTCAGAGGGTCTAGCATCCCTGATGAAGAATAGTATCCCCTCCAGCTGTTCCTCCCAAACCATATGGAAGAAAAGAACCAGGCACTTGGGTGAATCATACGAGTGCCCATATCCAGGCTAGGGTGGGACTTATCTGTGTGCCAGGAGGGAGGCCCATTTCCTGTCCCCTCATGAGCTAGGGACAGTCACTTGCTTTGGGTGGGTGAGCCCAGGAAGTACTTATCTCCTGTGGAGCCCCTGGGTAGATATAGTGGGCCCTGACTGGAGGTAAGAAAGCCCAAGGTACAGTGATCCATCCTTACCTTTGAGGCTGCTGTTGAGTGTGTTTGCCTTCTATGCCAGTGGTTCTCAACCTGTGGGTCACAACGTCTTTGTGGGTCCGTCACATATCCAGTATCCTGCATATCAGATATTTACATTATGATTCATAACAGTAGCAAAGTTATGGTTATGAAGTAGTAATGAAAATAATTGTATGGTTAGCGTCACCACAACATGAGGAGCTGTCCTAAAGGGTGGCAGCTTTAGGAAGGTTGAGAACCACTGTTCTTTGTTCTTCTGGGTGAGGGTGGCTATGGGAAAGAGGAGAGGGCTTGGCTGGCTTTGGTTCTCCCTTACTTGTAGTAAGAAAGCTGCTTGTTCTTTTCCTGGCCGCGCAGACTCCCAAAATAACCACACAGAATCTGTATTAATTAAATCACTGCTTGGCCTATTAGCTCTAACTTCTTATTGGCTAGCTTTTACATCTTTATTTAACCCATTTCCATTATTTTATATTTTACATGAGGCTCGTGGCCTACCAGCAAGGTTCGAGCCATGTCTGTCTCTGGTGGTGGCTTCTGGTGTCTTACTGACTCCACCTTCTTTTTCCCAGCATTCAGTTTGCCCCCCCCCAACCTAGCTCTGCTCTACCCTATCACAGGCCCAAAACAGCTTCTTTATTAACCAATGGTATTCACAGCATACAGAGGGGAATCCCATATTAGCACCCCTTTTCTGTTTAAATAAAAAGGAAGGCTTTAACTTTAACATAGTAAAATTATATATAACAAAATGGATATCAAGCAAGAATTATAGTTAGAATATTTATATCTACTTTATCTTTTATCATTAACTAAGGAAAGCTATAATTATCTATTCTTCAACTCCATCAAAGACTCCAGAAGGATGTAATATTACCTAAGTAAACAGGAAGCACATTGTAAACAAGTTCGAAAACTCTAGAATTGACAGAGACATCTCACTGCTTGGATAGTCACCCAAAGTTCTTTTGTATCTTTGGAGCATCCATCTTCATCCTACAGACCCGTAATATCCAAGACTTTTCCACAAAGCAGGAAATTTCAAAGACAGTTCCACCTATATTAGCAGTTTGTCAGTCACTTTTTTATGTGTCTTGCAGAGTGTCTGGCAGACATTCTGAAGTAGGAAACCCAAAGTACCATCTCACCTTTAGGGAAATTCAGCAGTCATGGGTCCTGCATGTCAAGTTCACATAGCATAACATCAAGCAGTCCAGGCAAGAGCAGTTTCTTGCCCAAATGACTAGCAAAATCCATAAGGAGCCTCTTTGGTGCCCATCATCCACTTGAAGTAACATGGTGCTTCCAGGAGCAGATGTGTCTCATTGTCATGAAAAGTCTTAAGTTCTTAAAACATTTTAAATGCCATATTCTGAAGGACTCTGAAAGATTTAAAGAATACCTATCTAACTGAAATATATCTCTATATATCTAGAAAACCTAACAAACATGATTACAAGCTTGACTATTATAGATGACTATCTATTAACATATATTTCTTAATTATACATTGTATTTTTAAAAGAACTGCACAATCACAATACCTTAATCAAGAGCAGAAATATATATCAATAGACCAAGATCCATACCAGTGCAAATTATGTATTTCTATACCATATCCCTCTTTAAATGTAAACAAACATTTATAAACAATATTTGAGAATTTAGGCATAGTTCTCTCCAAACTGCTTCCCACTTTTTCTTGGGTAAAGTATTTTTAGGGGTGTTCACTGTGACCTTTTAGTGGGTCTTGGTCCATCAAACCACATTAGTCTGGAATGAATCCACAGGTTCTTATTCTCTGTGGAAACAAAAGCAGAATCTCTTTTCCAAAGCAACAAATCCTTAGACCCATATTTTGAAATCAAGATAATTTAAAGTATATATGTTGGTTTAACTTAGCAATCCCCAGAATCAAATGTCTCTCTGCAGTCAAAAAATTCAAAGAAAACACAATAATATACACAATCCAGACTCTCTGTGTATTTTCTATCTTTAAGTGACTTATTATTTTTTTACTCTATTACTCTTTAATATTTATTTTATTATCTTTACTACTTTAGTCTATTACTGTCTATACTCTGTCTTTTTAAAGACTTTATTTTTTTCTAAAGTATTTACTTCCTTTTATGACTCTCTATACTCTTTATCTTCTCTCTTCCAAGCCTATGTACTTTTTAAAAACAAACTGTGACCAATTTAGAGGTCTTTTATGTCTGAATATGTCCTTATTGCATATCTGTAATCCTTTTCTGACCAGAACTGCTATTTTTTTAAATGCTAAGTGGGCATGGCTAGGGCCAACAGGGCGCTGCCTGCTTGCTCTGTCCTGTCCAGAATGATGGAAGCATGTTCAATGCCTCTGCAAGCTGCACACATCACCCCAGTTCCAAGTATACAGTGGCTCTATGTTGAACCATTAAGCAGTTTGTAACATGCTGCTCACAGACCCCATTTAAATGCTCCGTAGCCAGACCTCCTGAGAAAGAATTAGAGCTGTTTGTGCTTGTGAACCAGGAAGCCACCACTTTTATTTTTTAATTTTCATTTATTTATTAAAGATTTCTGACTCTTCCCTGCCACCGCCTCCCATTTCCCTCCCCCTCCCCCAATCAAGTCCCCCTCCCTCGTTAGCCCAAAGAGCAATCAAGTTTTCCTGCCCTGTGGGAAGTCCAAGGACCACCCACCTCCATCCAGGTCTATACTAGGTGAGCATCCAAACTGCCTAGGCTCCCACAAAGCCAATACATGCAGTAGGATCAAAAACCCATTGCCATTGTTCTTGAGTTCTCAGTAGTCCTCATTGTCCACTATGATCAGCGAGTCCGGTTTTATCCCAGGCTTTTTCAGACCCAGGCCAGCTGGCCTTGGTGAGTTCCCGATAGAACATCCCCATTGTCTCAGTGTGTGGGTACACCCCTCGCGGTCCTGAGTTCCTTGCTCGTGCTCTCTCTCCTTCTGCTCCTGATTTGGACCTTGAGATTTCTGTCAGTGCTCCAATGTGGGTCTCTGTCTCTGTCTCCTTTCATCCCCTGATGAAGGTTAATATTCAAGAGGATGCCTATGTGTTTTTCTTTGGGTTCTCCTTATTAAAAAAGAAGCCACACAGTTTTTACTGCACCTCTCTTAAATAGACGCGTCACTCCTGCTCACCGTGAGCCCATCTAGGAAAAAAAAAATTGTGGCTACCAAGAAACTGTGCTAAACTCTGTCCTTTTTTGCCTAGAATTACTCTTCAAGCTCTCTCAGGTTTTATGTGGATTTAGCTAGCACATGTTGGAGCACCAATTTGTAGTAAGAAGGCTGCTTATTTGTTTCCCAGCTGCCCAGACTCCCAAAGTAACCATACAGAAACTGTATTAATTAAATCACTGTTTGGCCTATTAGCTCTAACTTCTTATTGGCTAGCGTTTACATCTTAATTTAGCCCATTTCCAATATTTTATATTTTACTATGAGGCTCGTGGCCTGCCAGGAAGGTTCCAACCATGTCTGTCTCTGGTGGTGGCTCTATGGTTTCTCCTGACTGCCTCCTTTCTCCCAGCATTCAGTTTAGTTTTTCCCCACCTAGCTCTGTTCTACCCTATCACAGGCCCCCCAAAAAACTTCTTTATTAACCAATGATATTCACAGCATACAGAGGGGACTCCCACATCACTTACTCTAGCTGACTAGCCCTCTTCCTGGAACTTCCTCTTAGTTGCTGGTCTTGTCTCCTGTCATGCTGTTGTGTTCTGTCCTCGGTCCCCTTCCTAAGAACTAGGCTGTTTGGATGTTCACCTTACTAGACCTGGAAGGAGGTGGGAGGTCCTTGGACTTCCCACAGGACAGGGAACCCGGTCTGCTCTTCAGGCTGATGAGAGAGGGGGAGTTGATTGGGGGAGGGGGAGGGAAATGGGAGGCGGTGGCGGGGAAGAGACAGAAATCTTAAATAAATAAATAAATAAATAAATAAATAAATAAATAAATAAATAAACTCTGATTGTCTCTAGCATTGGAAGAAGTGTGTGCTCACTCTGGAAGTTTCTCTGCGTGCCCCTATAGCCAACATCTGATAGGATGTTTGCACGTCTTTTCTCTCCAGATGTCTCCTGGTTCAAGGGCCGCCAGCCTATCTCTACCCAAAGAGGGGTGACAGTTTCAGCTGATGGGAGAGTTCTTCATATTGAACGAGCCCAGCTTTCTGATGCAGGGAGCTACCGCTGTGTGGCGACCAATGTGGCGGGCAGTGCAGGGCTTCAGTATGGCCTACGGGTCAACGGTGAGTGGCCAGGACTATAGAGCCTTTTCCAAAATGCTTGTTTTCTTTCCATTTGTCTAGCCTCCTGTCTCTTGTCTACTTGTTTTTCAGCTTATCTACCCATGCATTTGTCTGTTCATCCCCCGCCTATACATCCATCCTTCTGCCCATCCACCACTCACACACCTAACTTTACGTTCATCCATCCACCCACCTATGCTTCCATCTATTCACCCATATATCTACCCATCTGCCATCTACTTTTCCATTTATCCATCTATTTACTATCTATTCACCCACCACCCACCCACCCATGTACCCCATCCATTTACCCATACATCCACCTATCTACCCACCTACCAATTAATCCTTCCATTTACCCATCCACCATCCATCCATCCATCCACTGAACCACCATTCACCCATCTATCCATCCACTCATCCATCCATTCATCCATCTATCTACCCATTCACTAGCTAGCAAGTCAGTCTCTCATTCATTCATATAAACTGTTAATTGCCCGTTCATTTATCCAACTGTCCATGTATTCCAAACTTTGGTCCACCCATTTACCCAGCCATCCAGTCTTCTATGTATACAAATATCTGCTCATCCATCATTAATACAACATCCGTCTCTCCAACCCTGTGCCCACTCATCTCATCACTGTTCCATTCCTCCATCTAAGTTACAGAGATGTAGGAAACACGAGAAACTGAAGGGAGCCTGGGTTTTGACTGAATTTCCCTGGGGTCATATGAACCTCACATGGAGCCCCAATGGCGGACCAAAGGAACAGTTCCACCCAAGTCCACCTTGGGAAACCAATGAGTTTATTGGACTTGCGTACAGGTTTCTCACAGGAGTATGGATGACCCCCCCAAACAGGGATGTTAGCAAAAAGTCACATATCAGCGTCTCAAAGGCTGCATAGAGCCCCCCTTCTGTCCGTCTCCCACCTCCTATAGCACCCTTAGCGTCCTCTCGCACCCCCAGAGACCATGTGCAGCTATAGGGGAAGGAGTAGCCTTCCCCACCTTCTTCAGTGAGGGAACCCCAGAAGGCCTGATCTTGTGAGGGTCTCAAACAGGAAGTCCCAACTGCTCTGGTGAAGATGATAATGGCTATGACATGTATGGAGGCCAACACTGCCCAACGCTGGGCATGCCTGGAGCATACAAACTAAGAGGTGTGGTTTTCTAGGGTGTCTGTGTCTCACCTGAGATCTGGGCCCGGAGGACCCTCAGCCCTTGCTTCCCCTACAATTCCCAGGATAAGTCACTTCTGCTGACCCAAGGCCTGAATTCAAGTATAGTGTCTGCCACATTGTAGCTGCTTAGCCTTGGGCAGGTGACCTCCCCTCTCTGAGCCTCAATTTCTCATTAGTAGAGACCTCTGATGTTGACACATGTCTGCCAGGCTGCCTGGACTGGGATGTTTTTGTCTGTGACCTGCATTCCTGAGGGTAACCAGCCTGTGTCACTTGCAGTGGGGCTCACTAACCGCTCTTCCCTGCCACCCATCTTTGCAGTACCACCCCGAATCACCCTGCCACCCAGCCTGCCAGGCCCAGTACTACTTGGCACACCCTTCCGCCTAACCTGCAATGCCACTGGCATCCCCAACCCTACGCTGATATGGCTGAAGGATGGAAACCCTGTATCCCCCAAAGGGAACCCTGGCCTCAAGGTGAGTAGCACTGGGTGGCCCCTGAGCAACCTCCTCTGTGTTCCCTAGGGACTGGCAGCAGAGGTCAGGCCCTGGGAGCCTAGTCTGAGGGAGAGGCAGAGTCCCTGCTCACTGGGATACGCTACATGCCACTGATGCCAGCCAAATATGTAACCTAGGGTGTTTGGTAGCCACACTGAAATGAGGAATAAGGAGCTAGCTCTGTTGGTGCATGCCCAAACCCTCAGCACTCAGGAGGCTGAGGCAGGAGGATCACCATGACTTCAAGACTAGGCCGATCAACACAGTGAGTCCCAGGCCAGTGCTGGCTATACATTGGTCTGTCTCACTTCTCCCTCAAAAAGAAGTAATGAAAAGGGCTGGGGATGTAGCAGTCGATAGAGTCCTTGCCCAGCATGCACGAGGCCCTGGCTTTCTTTCCCAGCATTGCATTAGTGAGGCACGCTGGCATACACCTGGAGTAGCAGCGCTCAGGAGGTAGAAGCTGGAGGACCAGGGTTATTCTCCACTGCATGAAAAGTTCAAGATCAACCTGAACTATATGTGACCTTTCCTCAGGGGGAAAAAAAAAGCAAACCATTTTTTATTTCACGTCTGAAACAGGGTCTCACTATGTAGCTCTGGCTGTCCTGGCACCCGTTTTGTAGAATATAGACCAGACTGACCTTGAACTCACAGCGATTTGCCTGTCTCTGCTCCCCAAGTGCTGTGTGCCATACCATGCAGAGCAAAGGCAAACCAATTTTGATGTTATCAAATCCAATATCAGAAAAAACGTTCATTTTGTCACGTGACAAGTGTAAAAAGTCACTCATGAGATGTCCCTTGCTTTGATGTTCACACCAACTCTGATTATGTGTTTTATACACATGGTCCATCTCAATCTCATAGCCTCTTGAGGTGTCCTGGCTTCTCATGGCAAGCAGCCACTGGGGTAGGCAGAATGGCTCCGGTGGCTCTTCTAGAGACAGGTAAAACTGCCACCAGCCAGCAGGGTCCTCAGGCTCAGGGGTGCAGCCTATGGATCCCCTGCCTTGGAGGACCCCAGGGGTCTGGAACAGGATTCACTTTGGGTGTGGTACCAGGTCTCACTCCTCAGGACAGGCACTGTCCCTGTAGTGGGAGCTGAGTTTGATATGGACTTCCCTTTGGGGTACAGATCTTCCCTGGAGGCCAAGTCCTCACTGTGGCCAGTGCCCACGCTTCTGATGAGGGCAGCTACTCCTGCATAGCAGTGAGTGCTGTTGGCGAGGACCGCAGGGATACCATTCTGCAAGTTCACAGTGAGTCTTCCACCTGGGGGCGAGGGTGGGCACTACTATAAGGTAGCCAGTTCAAGAAGCTGGGCTTGGAGCCGGCGGTGGTGGCGCACGCCTTTAATCCCAGCACTCGGGAGGTAGAGGCAGGCAGATCTCTGGGAGTTCGAGGCCAGCCTGGTCTACAAGAGCTAGTTCCGGGACAGGCACCAAAGCTACAGAGAAACCCTGTCTCGAAAAACCAAAAAAAAAAAAAAAAAAAAAGAAAAAAAAAAAAGCTGGGCTTGGGGGGACATCCACAACCTCCACAACCATGTGCCCCGCCGGGGAAGGGAGCAGATGGAAGAAATGAGAGTCACCACCTGACCCTGTGGTCACCATTAGTTACTAGAGCCCTGTCCTGGGGCAATAAGCGTCCCTGGAGGTGAGCAAGTGGCAGGCAGGTGGCCATGCAAGGCCAGGAGCTCTATGGTTAGGGCATGGGGGAGAAGCATGAAGCTCCAGGGTTGGGGCAATGTGTGGCGAGTGAGGAGGGAAGCCCAGGGCTCTCTGGCTCCCACACTGGGGGGGAGTCGGGACTTGCCCCCACACCTATACAACAGGACGGAGGAGGCAGGACTAAGCTGGGCGTGACTCTCATCCCCTGGCTGCGGGAATTGGCTAGGCCGCTGCAGCTGTGGCCTTTTGTTAGTGCTCTGTCACTCACCTTAGGGTTTCCTCTGCTGTCTGCACCACAGTGCCCCCCAGCATCCTCGGAGAAGAGCTGAATGTGTCTGTCATAGTCAATAAATCAGTGGCACTGAAGTGCCAGAGCCGTGCTGTGCCTCCCCCCGAGCTCAGATGGCAGAAGGATGGGAGACCCCTGGAGCCTCACCCTGGCATACGCTTCTCCGCAGACAAGGCCGTGTTGGAGGTGTGTAGTTATGCAGCTGGCTGCTGAAAGCAGTAGCTGAGCAGGGCAGGGCTTGTGGGTGTCCCAGATACCTGTGAGCAGTGTTCAGCTCAATGTGACCAATGACCACCCACCAGGAGACATAGCCCTCAGAGTCTCCCCCAGGACCCCACCCATCACCTTGTGATGTGACCATTCCCACCTCCAAGAGTCACCCTTTGATCTCCTCTCCTTTCACTTCAGTCTTCAAAGCCATGGTGCAGCCTCATTACCCCCAGGTTGGGGACTGACCCCAAGATGGCAGATCCCTTACCCATCATCCTTTACTCTCCACCTTTTCTTCTGTTGGACTTTCTGAGGACTGTGGGAATGAAGAAGGGCTGGGGGAGGACTAGCTCACAACGTGTGCAGCCTCTTGGCAGATCAGGGCTGTGGATCTGATGTAGAGGAGCCAGAAGGGTGACATGGAGCAACCCTGACTTCTAGAAAACTCTCGGTGTCACAGGCAGGGAGCTGTTGTCACAGCTTCACAGTCCACGGGGGAGATCAGACTCAATGAGGTCACATGACATGATGAGGGTGACACAACCCATCTAGGGGTGACACCACCTCTGCTTGACTCACTGGCCAGGTGGACCAAGTGAAGGTGCGGGATGCGGGACGCTACACCTGTGAGGCCCTGAACCAGGCCGGCCGCTCTGAGAAGCACTTCAACTTGAATGTCTGGGGTGAGAGTCTCCAGGGTCCTTCCCCCGGGGCTGGCTTTCAGATCCCAGGAAGAAGGGATACCTAATCTGGGCCTCCCTCCCATCCCAGTCCCCCTCAACTCCTGTCTGCTCTGAACCAGTCCCTCCAGCGTTTCCCTCAAAGGAGCCTTACACTCTGACCGTGAGCGAGGGGCAGACTGCCAGATTGTCGTGTGACTGCCAGGGCATTCCCTTCCCCAAGATCTCATGGAGGAAAGACGGTAGGATGGCTGCCCTGCCCTTACCCAGCTCTCCCTCCCCTGGCACTCCTCCCCCAGCACATCTCTATCCAGCACCCCCTCACCCAGCACCCCCCACCTAGCACCCCCTTACCCAGCTCCCCCTCACCCAGCACCCTCTCACCCAGTACCCTTCATCCAGTACCCCCTCACCCAGCACCCCTTCACCCAGCACCCTCTCCTCCAGCTTCCCCTCACCCAGCACGCCTTCACTCAGCACCCCTCCCCCAGCACCCCTCACCTGGCACCCCCTCACCTGGCACCCCCTTACCCAGCACGCCTCACCCAGCACCCC
>NW_026067969.1:7184033-7306367 GCF_014885135.2 Alexandromys fortis
CTCCCTCACCCAGCACCCCTCACCCAGCTCTCCCTCACCCAGCACCCCTCACCCAGCTCTCCCTCACCCAGCACCCCAGCACCCAGCACCCAAGTGCCTCAATGAGGCCATGGGTTTCCAGCCCTTCAATGGGGAACCAGCTGGCTACAGAGTGCTGCTTTCCCCAGCCTTCTGCTTTGCCCCATCTGTAGACCCCTTTCTAGCCTGTGATCTTCAGGCCCCAAATCCCTGTCTCTTCTGCCAGGAGCATCCTTCCCCAAGCCCTGGCTGCCCAGGGCCTCCCTGCACGGCTATGTTCTGTCAGTCTGTGAGCCACATGGGGTGTTGTTTTGGTCGCTGCTGAAGGTCCCTTAACCCAAATATGGAGGGCAGGTCAGATAGAGTTTTTCCTGGGACCTGGGAAGATAGCAAAATGAGCAAGCCCTACCCTCACCTGGGTGGTCAGGTGGCAGACAGAGTGAGGAAGTCACTCTGGGCCTTAGGGAGTAGGTGACAAAGAGAAAAGACAGGTGTGGCCAGGGCTTGGAGTTTTAAGGTGTGTGGCTGGGATGTTTGACCCAATAAGAGGGACAACCCTGAGGGCAGAGCAAGGAGAAGCCACCCAGGCAGAGGCTGTGGTAGATGCAAAGGCCCTGGGGCAGAAACAAGCCAAGCATACTTTGGGACAGCAAAAGAGTTCAGAAGGGTTGCAGCAGCGTCAGCCAGAAGGACATAGTGAGAAATGGTTCATAGGGTGATGGGGACTGAACTCGGGCCATTGTGGAGGGGTTGGCTTTACCTCCAGGGACACAAGGCAGGTCATGCTCAGAAGTCCCAAGTTGGGAGTATGGTGACTCAACGAGATGTCAGGATCCAGGGAAGGCTTTCCAGAGGAGATGTCACATATGGGGATGGAGCAGGTGGGTGGGAGGACCACTGTTCCTCACGAAAGGTCCTTTTCTCATTGCCTCAGGCCAGCCCCTGCCTCGGGAAAGGGATGGCCTGGGACAGGTGTCGGCAGTAGGGAGGCTACTGTACCTGGGACAGGTCAAGTCGTCCCAGGAGGGGACATACATCTGTGAATGCAGCAACACAGCTGGGACCAGCAGCCAGGAGCAGCAGCTGGAGGTTCTGGGTGAGCCCTGCCGGGACTGGGGAGCATGTGCGTGATGAATGGATAGAGCTGAAGTCTAGACCACCCAAGGGTGGGAGCAGCAAGATGGGCACTTGCCTGCCCTTCCAGTCCAGACCCTCAACTCCCAGCGTGTGCACACGGGAGGGGACAGCAGGCTCCTGTGCACCTCAGTGGTCTAGCAGGAGAAAGCCTGCATTGAAATAGTTAGACGTGAGTGTGCACGAGGTTCCTATAGAGCCTGCACTGGTAACATGAGTCCTTCTGGAGGGTTGGCTTGATAGTTAAAGTGCCTGCCATGCAAGCATTGGAACCGTAGCTTGGATCCCAGAGTCTATGTAAGTGGCAGTGGGCTAGGCAGTTCACTTGGGTCCTAGCCTTGGAAGGCAGAGACAGGGGGTCCCCAGAATGGGGTGGCTGGTAAGACTAGTTATATCAGTGAGCTCTGGGTTTAACTGAGAGACCCTGCTTCAGTGAATAAAGTGGATGAATATTCAGTGACTAAACCTTCAGCTGAGGATGATTCGGTAAGCAGACCTTAGGCTTCCACATGCACGCACATGTGTACACAGGTGGCCTTATATAAGCAAACATGCACATCACAGAGAGAGAGAGAGAGAGAGAGAGAGAGAGAGAACATGGTGTGGGGGAGGAGATATGGCTTGTAAAAGCCATGCTGTCAAGACTGGGGACACTGCTGAGTTGACAGAGTGCTTACTTATCAACACGTAAATCCAACACTTGGGAAAGTGTGTGAGAAGATTAGGAGTTCAACGACCTCAGTAACAGTGAGTTCAAGGCCAGCCTAAGCCACGAGACACAACAGAAGTGGTAGAAAATGAATCCCAGAAAGGTGCTGGGCACTGTAGCCTTTGAGAGGCTAAGGCGGAGGAAGGGAAAAAGTTCAAGGCCAGCATGGGTAACTAGAGATGCTCCAGTCTATGAGACTGAGACCACACAGACCAGGAATGGCTGAGTATATTCCCCAGGGAGCAGCCCACCTAGGTCCCTAATGTGCCTGAGAGGTTACTGGTGGATACAGCTGTCACTCTGCCACAGAGATGAAAAGGCTCTGAGAGGTGAATTGAATAGGCCAAGGTCACACAGCTCGTGCAAGGAAGAATGTACCTAAATGACTGTGTCCACTGAGACCCCAGCACCAGTCACCCTGCTACTCTACTGAGAACCTTCCTCCCCATCTCAGTTCCTCCTCAGGTCACTGGCGCTCGGGAGCCGCTCATAGCTGTCTCCGTGGTCCAGGGTGGAAACACCGCCCTAGACTGTAATGCCACAGGGAAACCCCTGCCAGTCGTGACATGGGAGAGGAATGGCCAACCTGTCCATATGGAACCTGGCCTGTGGCTTCAGAATCAGAACCACAGTCTACACGTGGAACAGGCGCAGGCCTCCCATGCCGGTGACTACAGCTGCGTGGCTGAGAACACAGCTGGGCGTGCTGAGAGGAGATTCACACTGTCTGTGCTGGGTGAGGACTGGTGGCCTGTGGGCAGGGTGAGCTGCTGGGCTGGGCTGGGCTGGGCTGGGCTGGGCTGGGCTGGGCTGGGCTGGGCTGGAGAGAGTAAGGTCAGGCAGTCTCCTAAAGTCACAGACAGCCCCAGGGGCTTCTTCAGGGCTCTGATGAGGGCTGCCACTGGGACAATGGCCAACAGGGCCCTCCTGAGAGCTGTTCTCAAAACACCCATGTCCTTCCTTCCCTCCCTATCCTTTCCCCTTCCCTTCCTTCCCATGTTAGCTTTTCCCCACCCTGTTCCTGATAGTCCACACTCTATGTGACTGGTGATCTTGGGGGATCTGGGGTAGGAAAGCCAGGAGATCATACACATTGGAGAAGAACCAAGATACCTGCCTGGAGGAGGTACCTTGGGGCTGCAGCTGAAAGACTAAGTAGGAGATGGGTGGCTGCCGGGGTTGTAGTAAGAGAGGGGTGCGAGAGCCTATTGTCACTCCTGCTGTGCACCTGGATCTATTTCAGGTGGCCGCTGGGGGTGGTCCTGGAGAAGGCTGGGAAAGGGATGAGCGCGGTGGGGCCTTAATCATTCTGTGCCTCATCACCCCAGTGGTAGATCTTTCCAGAAATGCTCCTTCATCCAGAGCACAGATCCAAGGGTGGATGTGGGCTCGCGTTTGCAGGCATCCACCCTGCTCAGCTCCTGCCCCATAATGGACACTGGAATAGGGGATTTTGTGCATTTGGCTCAGTGGAAAGAGTATGGTTAGCATTCTACCAACAAAGTCCTGGCTTCCAGAACCAGAACTGAATAAGCCAGCATTGTGGCACACTCCTATCAGCCCAGCATTCAAGAGATGGAGGCAGGGAGATGAGGAGTTCAAGATTATCCTTGGCTACATAGTATTGTAGAATATCACTTTAAGACATGTTACATTTGTTTATGCTGTGGAACCTTTGTTTTAAAGATGCAAAGATGTGTGGCATTCTTTTGTGTTGCATTTGTTTAACTCTGTGAAGCTGTGTTACTTTGCCTGTCTAATACACCTGCTGGCCTAATAAGGAGCTGAATAGCCAATAGCTAGACAGGAAAGAGGATAGGCGGGGCTGGCAGGTAGAGAGTATGGATAGAAGGGGAAGGGCGGTGGTGGCCCACACCTTTAATCCCAGCACTTGGGAGGCAGAGGCAGGCGGATCTCTGTGAGTTCGAGACCAGCCTGGTCTACAGAGCGAGTTCCAGGACAGTCTCCAAAGCTACAGAGAAACCTTGTCTCAATAAAACAAAACAAAACAAAACAAAAAATAACAACAACAAAAAAGAATCCTGTCCATATCCCTCTGAAAGGGTGGGGAAACTGAGGCCTGAGATTCATGTCTTGTCCCAGAGTCCACTTGTGGTCATACCATACCCATGTGGTATCACACCTTTGAGGGCAGTAACTGGAACCCCTCCCAGTGCTTGATCCCTCTCAGTTCATGAGTGGGGCCATGAGTCCTTGGGCAGAGAGTGCAGTGCTGAGTGCCTGTCTGTACTCTGAATGCAGTACCTCCTCAACTCCCTGGAGACTTGGACTCCTTGACCAACATCACTGCCACCTTGCAAGGCTCCCTGACGCTGCTCTGTGAAGCTGCAGGGGTCCCACCCCCGACAGTCCAGTGGTTTCGGGAGGGACAGCCAATCGGCCCTGGAGAGAACACCTACCTCTTGGCAGGTAAGGCACAAAACCAGGTATGTTTCAGGATCAGTCTAGCCTATGACCTCTGACCCTGAATTACCAGACCTCAGTGACTCATCAGTCATCAACTGTGGGATTGCAAACATATTTCCCATTTGGTAGAGGTCACCAGATACATTGTATAGACAAGAACACAGAAACTGGAATTCGCCTGAGCACAAAGGGGACCAGCAATCAATTAGTAATGTCTGCCATGAATGTAGGAACAGCAGTAATGATATGTGTGTGTTATCTGCCCCAGGTGGGTCTTATAAGATCTGTGGTTTCTTTGTGAGGTTTCTTTGTGAGGAACTTCAAAGATCCCTGGAAAAAGAAGCCTTTTTTTGTGGGGAGGGCTCTTGGGACAAAATGGACATCTGAAAAAACCAGGACTGTGTAGCTATGTAGCTCACTGTTGTCTCTCAGCCCTAGCCAGAGCCACAGAGAGCCAGCATCTCAGTTCCTTCTTGCTGCACAGGTCCTCAAGTTTTTCTGATGTCATGCTCTATCTATCCTTCTGTTAACTCTCAAGGGCCTCTGGTCCCCACTAGAGGAATGGAACACTGGGAGGCGGATACTTGTATATTAAAGCTTGGCATCATGAGCTGGGAGAGATTGCTGATCCTATGCCTTCCCTTCCCTCCTAGGTGGCTGGATGCTGAAGGTGACCCCAGCCCGGGAGCAGGACAGAGGTCTCTACTCATGCCTAGCCAGCAATGAGGCTGGCGAGGCACGCAGGAACTTCAGTGTGGAGGTCCTGGGTAAGACACACTCTATGTTCTTAGGAGCATCAGGAGCCTCTTCCAGCTGGGACGCTAGAGTGGGCAGAGATGGAGGAGGCTGGACCCGGTTTTCCTTGCTTCATCAGAACCTGTCCTCTGGGGGTGGGGAGAGGCTCAGCAATCAAAAGCTTGCTGCAGAACTGTGAGGACCTGAATCTGATTCCCAGATCCCAAGTAAAGGAAAAATGATCTGAGGGTTGTAGCACTCACTCAGAATCCCAACACTTGGGATGGAAATGGGAGGATCCCTTGGGGACTCTGGCTGGCCAGCCTAGCCTGCTTGGCAAATTCTGGGCCAGAGACTCAGGATTTTTTTTTAAAGGTGAATGCTTCCTAAGGTTCACCTTTGACCTCCACATTCATATACATTCCCATGAACATGTGAACATACTATATACTCACACAATATTTACATATAGCACACACACCATACACATATCACAAACCACACCATACATACACATACCACACATGTACATACACACATCATACATAGACCACACACACATATACACACATCACATATCACATACACAAACATACAAACCACACACACATACACATACCACATACTCGTACACATATGCACACCACACACACATATATACCCACACCAAGCACACACCATAGACACAAACATACACCATAACCACACACACCACACACACATACACACACACCACAAACATATACCACACACACGTATACACACACCACATTATCACACACATATACATGTACATCACACACACACCATACACAGAAACGCCACACACACCATATATACACATACCACACACATACATACATACCACACATACATATGTACATACCACACACACACCATACACACAAACACCACACATACCATATATACACACACCACACACAGTATACACACATATACACATATCACACAAACACATACACACCACACACATCACACATACCACACACACACCACATACACACACATGTATACACACACCCTCTATACTGAAGCTGCCCTGATATTTTCCAGAAATAGTAGGGATTAACCCAAAGTGGAGGGAACAAATATTCTCAACCCCACACCGACTTCTCTGTCCAGAGTCTCCCCAGAGCAATTCATTAGACTGACTTCTGGGTAGGAGCAGACATGGGCGAAATGGGGAAACTGAGGCACAGCAAACTTTGTTTCCTGTTCTGTGGATGGATAGCCAGGTGGGTCACCCAGCTGGAAACTGTTTGCCTTCCTCCTCCTCCTAGTTCCTCCCAGTATTGAGAATGAAGACTTAGAGGAGGTGATCAAGGTGCCCGAGGGACAGACTGCTCAGCTGGTGTGCAATGCCACAGGTGAGGGCTACTGCACAGTGGGCCTGGCTTAACTGTTCCCGTACCCTGACACCTTGCCCTGCTCCTCACTGAGCTCAGTCACCTGCCAGAAGCTTCCACGGGGCCTCTCTGTCTGGTCCCGTAGGACTTCCCTGCCCCTGCAGGGAATGTGTCTGGATAAAGAGAAGCGCAGTGAATGAAGACATAGATAGGCAGATTTCTGAATAAAGATGACGATGAATGGAAGGATGAGTGGTAGGATAGATGAGTGGCTAGTACACGGGTAGGAGGAAGGATAGGATGGAAGGATGGATGGATGGATGGATGGATGGATGGATGGATGGATAGATGGATGAGAAGATAAATGGATAAATGAATGGATATGTGAATTGATAAGTGTGCCTTAAGTGGGTAGGAAGATGGATAGACAGGTAGATTATGGATAGATGGATAGAAGGACCCATATATGAACAGTAAGGTAGGAAGACGAATGGAAGGTGGGAAGAAGAAAGGAAGGGTAGGTGGATGAATGGATCTTGCGTCTTTGTCCCAAGCCATTCCTGCCCCGTCCCCAGTGAGCAGCTGAGTTCCTGAAGAAGGGCCCTGGCTGTTCTGCTGCCATCCTGAATGGGGATGGAAACTCCATATCTGTGCTGGCCAGGGCCGCCTCTAGCCCCTGAGCCATCTGGTCTGAGCTCACTCAATGATCTGTCTCCTCTTCATAAAGGCCACCCGCCGCCAAAGATTACATGGTTCAAAGACGGCCAGTCCCTGTCTGTTGGAGACCCCTATGAGGTGTCCCCAGATGGTGCCTTCCTGTGGGTCCCCCAGGCCAACCTGTCCAGTGCTGGCCACTACTCTTGCGTCGCTGCCAATGCCGTGGGGGAGAAGACCAAACATGCACAGCTCACCGTCCTGGGTGAGTGTTAAGCCTCCGCAACCACCTGGGTTTCCACAAGCAACCACTGTCATTCCATTTACTACTCCAAGGGTGACAGCAAAAATACCAGAGAGCAGCCAGGTGTCAGATCTCCATAGCAACCCCAGCTGGGGACCAGGCTTTCAACACAGCCTCTTCCATGACAATTCATGCCCAAACTGTAGCTGCAGGAGCAGGGAAAGGAACCTTCAAATCCAGGAAGCAGTTAGCCAAAAAGTCCCCTCCTCCTCAGCAGAACCAAGAAAGTTTAGGTTGAATAAGAGTGAGGCCACATGTTGAGTCTCTAAGAGGCACAGGAGAACCTGGCTGTTCCTCTTGCTCTGCAGTGTGACTCTGTGGTGGAGGAGGGTGTGACTGCCCTGAGCTTCTGTTTCCCATCTATTCACAACTGCAGCACCAAGGATAAGCCTGGGGCCTTAGCTGTCCTGGTCCTCAGGGTCCTCGGGCCTGGGCCTAGACTGTTAACCAAGGCCTTCCTTCCCCCCTCCAGTGGTCCCCACCATCCTGGGAGCACCTGAGAATGCCATCGAGGAAGTGACTGTGACCATCAATAATCCCATTTCCCTGATCTGTGAGGCACTGGCCTTCCCATCCCCCAATATCACCTGGATGAAGGATGGGGTGCCCTTCAAGGCCTCTAAGAACATTCAGCTCCTCCCAGGTGATGGCCCTAGGGTGGGCTTTGAGAAGACACAGGTTGGGTTGGTCTGCGCACTTGTCTATGGTGAAGCCCTGTTTTGGGATAACTCTGGCCACGGCTCCCCAAGCAGGTACCCATGGTCTCCAGATCCTAAATGCTCAGAAGGAAGATACTGGCCAGTACACCTGTGTGGTCACCAATGAGCTGGGGGAAGCAACGAAGAACTACCATGTGGAAGTCCTCAGTGAGCCCCCTACCATCTCTGGGACAGTGGCTGGCCAGGCAGAAAAGTCCTGGACACATTTGAGACCTCAGGCACCTTCCTGTGGCTATTTTCCCTGGGAGTCACATGCAACTGGCGGGGGTGGGGGCAGAAACTCTTGCCTTGGTGATACTAAAAGGAAGGGATAATATTAAGACTTTGGTCTTGGTGATCCAAATACTCCCCCAGTTCCGGCTTCCTACCACCACTTCTGGTGTGGAGATGCAACTTGGGGTCCCTCAGTTTGACACCTGGATCCTCTAGAGGCCACCCCAAGAATCCTTTGCTTTACCCCTGTCTCTTAGCACTCTGTAACCTTAAGTGGGTACAGATGGATTGCCTTCCAGAGTCCTATTCTACCAGCCTTGTTGTTAGGGAACCAGCCCCAGGGCCAGTGGGTCTGGGTCTCAGGACCGTCCCAGGCCTGCTGCTCATTCATCCTGTGGCTTTTCAGTTCCCCCTTCCATCTCCAAAGATGACCCTTTGGGGGAGGTCAGCGTGAAGGAAGTGAAGACGAAGGTGAACAGCACCCTGACCCTGGAGTGTGAGTGCTGGGCCGTGCCCCCACCCTCCATCAGCTGGTACAAGGACGGAAGGGTGAGTGCAGAGCTCCAGACTTGGGCCTCACCAGCCCTGCTCAGACCTTTCCAGAAGAGCCCTGGAAGAACCTAGCCCCAGAGCTGGCTCTGCTCACCCTTCGGTGTTTCATTTAAAACAAAACAAAACAAAACAAGCAAACACTTTCCAATCATTACGTTATCCTGTCCACTCTTTTGCTTCTTTTCTACTGTTGAGGTCATACAAGTAGCTTGACAAAGTCACCGCGTGGTCCCACCACTTTGTATTATGGTCTGAGTTTTATTTATTAAAATATAGAGTAGGTTGCTGGGCGGTGGTGGTACATGCCTTTAATCCCAACACTTTGAAGGCAGAAGCAGGCAGATCTCTATGAGTTTGAGGTCAGCCTGGTCTACAGAGTGAGTTCCAGGGCAGATAGGGCTACACAGAGAAACCCTGTCTCGAAATGTGTGTGTGTGTATAAACATACATACATACATACATACATACATACATACATACATACATATTTTTGTATGGAGAGAGAGGAAGGGAGAGGGAGGGAGGGAGAGAGAGAGAGAGAGAGAGAGAGAGAGAGAGAGAGCACACACACGTGCAGTAGTACGGCTGGTAATCCCAGCATTTAGGAAGCTGAGGCGGGAAGGTCAGGAGTTCAAGGTCATCCTTGGCTACACAATGAGTTGGGGATCAGCGTGGTCTACAGGAGACCTATCTCAAAACAAATAAAGTATCTTGGTTTTCATCTCTGTCCCTCTCTGTCCTCCCCCAGCCTGTGACCCCCAGCCAGCGACTTCGTGTCCTGGGGGAGGGGCGGCTCCTCCAGATCCAGCCCACCCAGGTCTCTGACTCTGGCCGCTACCTGTGTGTGGCCACCAACGTGGCTGGCGAGGATGACCAAGATTTCAATGTTCTCATCCAAGGTGTGTGCCACTGTAGGGTGGTCTGGGTGATAACAGCCAGTGGCCCAAGACAGGATGCTCGCTCCAGGTAGAAAGACGGGGCCCATGGCGTTGACCATGGCTGGGGATCAGGAGCCCTGTGCCTTTTGGCAAGGAGACCCATATGGGCATTCCCCATCGACCATGGCTCAACGTCTCAGAAGCAGAACAGTTCCGTGTCTTCTGTGGTTAAGGAATGAGTTTCAGAAGATAGGGGCTCCTGCCTCAAAGCAGGATTAAGTGGCCAGGAGGTAGGCAGGGAAGGAAGCAGAGAGAAAGGGAAGCTAGAAAGGGGGGGGGGGTCAAAGGGACTGGGGAGAGGTGGGGAAGATGGCTGGGAGGGAGGTTAGGAGGGAGATTGGGAGGCAACCTGGGAGGGAGGCTGGGAGGCCAGAGACCAAGCCAAGCTAAAGAAGAAAAGACCGTTACCAAACAGCTCTGTAGTGGCCTGATGAGAAAGCATACTTTGTCCTCTGCCACCTCTGCCCTCAACTGCCTCACCCTGGCCCTGTCACTCACTACTGGGCAGCATGACCTAGAGATGTCACTGGCCCCTTTGGGCCTTGCTGTCACCCTTTGCAAAATACAGGCATTCTAAGCCAGGCCTGATGGTCCACTCCTTTAACTCGGCACCTCGGGGCAAAGGCAGGTGGATTTCTGTGAGTTTGAGACCCGCCAGGGCTCCATAGTGAGACCCTGTCTTGAAGAAAGAAAAAGAGAAAACAGGAGATCCAGCTAAAGCAGGTGACCTCGGGGCCCTTTCGGGTCCTAACTGCTGGGGGTGCTGTGCTCCTGTGTACCAACAAATGAAGGAAGGCTGAGCTAGGCACTGCCCAGCGCCCTTCACAAAGCCTTTCCTTGTCACAATCATTTTATCTTTTTGTTGTTGTTGTTGTTGTTTTGTTGTTTTTTTGCTGCCGTTGTTTTCTGAGGTGCGGTTTCTCTGTGTAGCGCTAGCTGTCCTGGAACTCGCTGTAGACCAGGCTAGCCTCGAACTCACAGAGATCCGCCTGCCTCTGCCTCCCAAATGCTGGGATTAAAGGCATGTGCCACCACCACCTGACCATTTTATCTTACTTCATTTTGTTCTTTTGAGCCGGTCTTACTGTAGCCCAGGCTGGCCCTGACATTTCTAGTCCTCTTGCCTCAGCCTCCTAAGTGCTAGAAAGACAGGTGTGACCTCTTCACCCAGCCACCAGGACTCTCAGAAGCCAGTGACAGGTGAACTCTACAGAGAGGGGGGCAGCTCCTAAAGCTTACAAGGCATCTCCATAGCCAGTCCCTGGGGGAGTAAAGAGAAGAAATGCCTTGACCTGCCTCCAGGCTGTAGCTTGTGTGGCAGGGTGTGGCAGCACCTCCCAGGTTGGTTGGTAACAGCAGTGAACAGCTTTCTTATATTCCTAACGACTTGGTCTCTCTCCGTGCAGTGCCCCCCATGTTCCAGAAGGTGGGCGATGTTGATGCAGGTTTTGAACTCCTGCTCCATGAGGAGGAAGCCCGGGGCAGGGTGACAGAATACAGGGAGATTGTGGAGAACAACCCGGCTCACCTGTACTGTGACACCAATGCCATCCCACCGCCCGAGCTTACCTGGTACAAGGAGGGTCGGCCCCTGTCAGCCGCAGATGGGGTCTCGGTGCTGCAAGGTAGGCCAGCTGCTACCAGTAATGCGACCTCAGGCATCGTGTGTGACTAGACCTTCGCTGGAATTTGCAGAGGATAAAGCTTGCTTGAGGTTGTTGCCTTTTGTACCTAGTTTTTAAAACAAGCTTCCCAGACCAGGCCAGAGCCTGTATCTAGGCTTTGGGATCTGGCCTGGAATGCTTGGAGAATGGCTTGAGTCTCTAGGGAGAGGTGAGTTTCTTTATGTAAAAAATGAGGCAGGAAGACACTGGGAGCACAGGCTAGCCAAGCATGAGAACCCGAGTTCAGCCCTTAGAACTCACAGAAAAGCCAGGGCACGCCTATGATCCCAGCATGGGAGAGGCAGACAGGCAGGTCCCTGGAGCTCACTGGCCAGCCACTCTAGTCTCCTTAGGAAACCCCAGGCCAGTGAGAGACCCTGTCTCACAAAACAAAGTGGGCAGCTTCAGAGGAATAACACGCAAGGTTGATCTCTTCCTCCACGTATATGAATACATGCATGTATATGCTCACATACCTATACACACATGTGTATCTGCATTCATACAAGCATATGCAACACATGCACACACATGATTGTGATTCCATGAAAAAAACTTCTCTCTGGCTTTTGAGGACTATGCTGTCTTCTATAGCTTACAGCTTATAAAAATTTTCTATTGTCATCTTACCATTTAAAATATTTCCTTATTAAAGGCCCATTAATTATTTAAGTGGGCCTTATTTTGGAATATCTTTGGCAAACGGTTTTGAGTTGAAAGCTCTAGGATGAGGCTTAGAGATACCTGGCTTCCCTGGTCTGCCCTGCCCCCACTGCTGTTGCTGTCCAGGCCCCACTGACTGGACCAAGGGGAATAGGTAGTCTCCTGGCTTAGTGTCTGTGTGGTGGCCTGCGGGATCCAGACCAGCACTGGGGCTGGGTAGGGGACTGGAGGTTATCACAGTCTGTGAAGAACAGTTGCCCCAGGCTCTGACCTTGGCCCTTGCAGAAAAAGGAACCCTTAGGTCCCTGGGAGATGCCATGAAGGTAGAGGCTGGTTGTCCACGCTGGAAATCCTGGACCGACTCCTAATCCTGCTGCCGACCTCAGACGGGGGCTCTAGTCTCACATCCTGTTGTTCTAGGCTCCGTCATGAGGAGATTCTTAATGCAGACCCGAAACACAAGTTGATCCCAGCTATCAGTTAATCCCTGACTGCAGCCACCGACTTGGCCCACACGATAACACTGACCTCCAACCCCACTGCTGACCTCTAACCCCGGCTACCAACTCTGAGCATGTTAAAGATGTGGTCACAAGATGAGCTGAATGTAGATCCTGATCCCAAATTAAGCCAAGATCTCACCTGAGCACCACTGTGACCTTGGCCTCCCTGCCCCCCCCCCCACACACCCCATAGCTTTGCTTGTTAGGAGCCCTTGTTTCTGACATGGTCAAGCCACCACACATGGACCCCGCCACACACACACACTTGTAATACATAGCACACAGTGACCCTAAGTAGGTAGAGACCAGGTTCTGCTCTTGGTTGCCTCCTGGTCTCAAAGGGTCCCAGGCAACTCCTCCCCTGCCCCCAGCAGCCACTGCCCTGGAAGCTAACCCTGCCTCTGAGAACATTTCTTCTTGCATTTGACCAGCCAGCCGACTCCTCCCTCTTGCTAACCCTTCCGGGAGCTTCATTTTCTCATCTGTGAGATGGGCTACCAACAGCACTTCACACTATAGAGCCTGCTCCAGAGACCGGGTGCCATTAACTACACATGGACTTGATCCTCCCTTGATCTATGCTCCGGGTGGATCGAATCTGCTCACTTCCCAGATGAGGCAGGGAGTGATGGTGACTTGGGCCCTCCAGAGGAGAAACAGCTCCCTTGCTTTGGATTCAGGGCTCTTGTCCCCGAGCTCAGGCCCTGGTCCTGTGTCCCTGCAGGAGGTCGAATCCTGCAGCTGCCCCTGGTCCAGGCAGAGGACGCAGGCAGGTACTCATGCAAGGCTTCCAATGAGGTGGGCGAGGACTGGCTCCACTACGAACTGCTGGTGCTGAGTGAGTAGCCAGGAGGGGCAGGGAGGCGCTGGTTCCAGGGAGGCCTCCTTCTCAAGGGCCCCGGGGAGTGGGAAGTTCAATTTCTCTGTGCTCAGGTCTTTAATAGGATTGCAATCTTGGTTTCTGAAGCCAGGTAAAAGCAGTTTAAAGTGTCCCAGATGGCTGCTTTCTTACTGTGTGAATTTGAACAAACTTTGACCTCTCTGAAGCCCAGGATTCTTAGCTGCTTCCAGGCCTGACAGATTTAGTGAGGAGGGCACAAGGACCTCTGGCGAGCATCTGGTGCCAAAAGCTCCCCTCACCTCCACCATGTTCCACCAGCCCACCACCTACACCTTGTCTCTTTCTCCTCTCCTACCCAGCACCGCCAGTGATCCTGGGGGACACACAGGAGCTGGTAGAGGAGGTGACTGTGAACACAAGCAGTACTGTCAGCTTGCGGTGCCCAGTTCTGGGGAACCCAACACCCACACTTTCATGGCTCCAGAATGGGCTGCCTGTGTCCCCCAGCCCACAGCTTCAGGTCCTGGAGGAGGGGCAAGTCTTGCAGGTAGGAACAGACCCCTCTCAGGGTAAAGGCACAGGGAACCAAGGGGCAGTGTCATCTGGGCCATAGAAAGGCCCGATAGAGTATGGGGGTGTCTTCTGCACTGCAAATGGCACCTGTGAGGAGCCCAGCTGGTCACATAGGGCTGCCTAGTGTTCATAAGTAGCAGTCACTCCTGCCAAAGCAGCTCAGGCCTGGGGTGGCAGCCCCACGTGATCCCTGACTGCAAGGAGCTAGACATGCACAGGCCCCTCCAGAGGCAGCACAGAGACCACATGGCCTCCTTGTCTACTTAGCTAGACAACCAACCAATACCAGTTTCCCTCTCCAAAAACACCACACAGAGCCCCAGACAGGCCTCAGAGGGACTGCTCCTAGCCACTGTGAGCACCTGTGGCCCACATGTCTGCTGTGGGGAGATGGGGATACTCATGGCTGTGTGGGGATGAGCCGTGGAGCCTCTGGATCCATTCAGAACTGTCAGCCTTGGCCTCAGCACTGGTCTCTGTACCCTCAGGTTTCCACCGCAGAGGTAGCTGATGCTGCCAGCTACATGTGTGTGGCGGAGAACCAGGCGGGTTCTGCAGAGAAACTGTTTACCCTCAGGGTCCAAGGTGAGATGGCTGAGAGCGGCCTCTGTGTGTTCCTTGCCTCTTTATGAGGATATTTGAGTACTCAGAGTTCAGGGACCACAGCCTGGCCCCAGCCACATCTCTAAACAGAGAACGTTTGGGAGATTTCAGCCAACCTCAAGTGGCCGGGAACAGTTTTGGAGGGGATGAGATCTCAGCTTTGGGGGGTGGTGTTCTTCCAGGCCTCAGCATTGGGGGGGAATGGTCTTCTGAGGTCTCAGCATTGTGGGGGGGTTCTTCCAGGCCTCAGCCTTGGGGGGATTCTTTCAGGCCTCAGTTTGATGTTCTTCTGAGGTCTCAGCACTGGGGGTGTTCTTCCAAGGCCTCCTAGCATCATTAGTGAGCACCCACTGTGCATCTGGCATGTGTCTAAGGGACTCCTTCCCGCAGAAGGAGTTGGCCTGGCTTTACAACCTAGATGAGAGGGTCTTACCACCTCAAGTCTGCTGTTGATCTCTATGTCGCCATGAGCCCAGATGTGGGCACAGCTGTATCCCTGAAGCCCCAGTAGCATCTGAGTTCTGCCACTGATAGCTGTGTGGCTTTGGGAGAATGGCTGTGCTGCTCTGATCAAGCCTCTCTGTGCTCTGTGCAAAGTAGCTCTGACTAGTAAAGCTTGCCCTCCAAGGGCTGTGTGGAGACACCTCAGAGGTGACTCTGGGAGCTTAGGCTGGCTCCTTGGTGTATTCCCTTCCCCCAGCCCTAGTCTGTGCCCCCAATGTAACCTCTCATTTCTGCCCCCATCCAGTCCCACCACAAATCTCAGGCTGGCACGCCGACAAGCTCACCACCACGCTCAACAGCAGTGTCTCCCTCCCCTGCGAAGTTCATGCTCACCCAAGCCCTGAGGTCACGTGGTACAAGGATAGCCAGCCCCTCTCCTTGGGACAAGAGGTTTTCCTCCTTCCTGGTTGGTAAACTGAGGCCTTATGCCCAGCTCAAGGCTCTGGTGGGGAGTTCAAGTTGTCCCAAACCTGTGACAGGGCTGTATTCACGGGAGGATTAGGGACTGAGAGTGTCCTGGGGTCCTGTGGCTGCTGGTGCAGGGGCCGTTGTCCCGCAGGCACCCACACGCTGCGGCTGACACGGGCACAGCTGGCTGATTCAGGAACGTACCTGTGTGAGGCCCTCAATGCTGCAGGCCGAGACCAGAAGACGGTACAACTCAATGTTCTGGGTACGTCCTGCCCCACCTATGCCATCTTCCATTCTTCCCAGGAGCCCCAGGGAAGGCCTTGTCCCCCTCAAGGGATCCTGTTGAAGAAGCAGAGTCACACGGACAGAGCAGGCAGGGTTTGATGCTCTGAGACCTTGGGCTGTGTCTCCCCGTCTCTGAGCCCCAGATGTCCTGTCTGTAAGGTAGCAATCCGTATGAAAATGGGACAAAGGAAATGCAGCCCTTGACCCATGGTGTGGCTCACAGTGAGCGCCAGTGGTGGTCAAGTTGAGGGGGTAGAGCAGTGGCGAACCCCAAGAGCTAGGCCAGGAAGGTCCAAGATTCTTGGCTTGTAGCCTCTGACAGCACCCAAGGTCTTTGGAATTCCCTGAGGGAAAGCTGGTCTGCAGTGCCAGCAGCCAGGGTTCTCTGGAAGGTTATTTGCAGTTCTGGGGCAGGTTCATTCATTTGTAAGTGCATAGCTCTGCCATCCACATCTGGATGCCATCCACATCTGGGTGTGGATGCCTACTTGAGTGCCAGGGGCTGAGGGACCACCAAGGAGGGGCAGTGTCTAGTCAGAAGATTAAAAAAAAAAAAAAAGAGCCTGATGTCAGCATCATTCCTGCCATCTAGACACCAGGTCATCTGTGGCCACCAGGAGGCTCTGGTAGACTGGCTGGGGTTTGCTTCCTCCAGCAACCCTGGATCAGGTCCACCGTTTGATCCAGTGGGCCTGCCTGGGCCATTTATCCATGGTGGTATTGGGGCTGTGTGAACAAGTCCATGGTGCCTCACTGGGCTCTCCTGCCCTTAGTTCCCCCCAGCTTTAAACAGGCTCCTGGAGGCCCCCAGGAGGCCGTTCTGGTCAGAGCAGGGGATAAAGCCACCCTGAGCTGTGAGACAGACTCACTCCCAGAGGCAGCTGTGACCTGGTTCAAGGACCAGCAGCCCCTAGCCCTGGGGCAGCGGATTCAGGGCCTTCAAGGTGGACAAACACTGGAAATCCTGGACTCGCAGGTCAGTGGCCGTGGACAATCTGGACAGTGGACACAGCACCTCCTGACCCTAGAGGCCTGAGGGGAGGAGCTGGGAGGTGTGTGCTAAGGTGTGGGGATGTCATCTTCTTGACCCAAGTAGATACACAGGGCCCTGCAAGTGACCTGGGAAAGGCCTGGAGCAGCCAAGAGCTGGACTCCAGCCCCAGCTCAGGTCTGCCTCACAGTGATCTTGAACAGAGCCCTTCTGTTCACACCGGTGTAGGTCAGGTTCTCGTGTATGTTGAATGAATATGCATCTCTCACCTAGACAGCCCCTCTGGGCTCCTGCTTTCTGACCCATCTCTAGCCCCATAAAGGGCAGAGCAGGGCATACTGAGCCAAATCTGCTCTCCTGACCTCCAGGGTCTCTGCTTCCTAAGGCTCTGATAGAGGCCAGCAGGAACTATCTCCTATAGATTCCCAGCCATGGCTTCTCTCTCTGGGGAATCTGCTCCACACACCAACTCCATGTGCTCTTTTTTTCTCAGGTATCAGATAAGGGAGTGTATAGCTGTAAAGTCAGAAACACGGCTGGAGAGGCCACCCGGACCTTCGTTCTCGCCGTCCAAGGTGAGGCCCAGCCTGGATCCCAATATTGTAAGAATAGAGCCTTTCTTGGCTCTTGGGAGGTTATCTTGGGAGAGCTAGGGTCCTGGAAAACCTAACGGCCACCAAAGCCACTCCAAACCAGCAGCTTTAGGGTTCTTGTCTCATGAATTCAGAGAATGAAATTCACAGACTCCAGAGGATGAATGTTAGGGTTTATTTTACATTCACAGGTTGGAGAGACAGACAGACAGACAGACAGACAGACAGACAGGCAAGGAGGCCAAACTCCTATGCAGTTAAGAGTTCACCCCAGGAAATAGGGTACCACTGAGGTACTAGTACGGGCCTTTTTGAAGGACTGTGGCAAAAAAAAAAAAAAAAAAAAAAAAAACTGTGAGACCTGGGAAGAGTGAGCTAGTTGGTCAGCCTGGTCCTTTCTCTGTTTTGGTTACATCCTCATGCACAGCTTCCGGGTAAGGGTGAGTGATCATGAGGAGCCAGGAACTAGGACTCTCATGGAGTTCCTGGCCTCTAGCAGGGGCATTCTTAGAACCACTGCTCTGAGGTCCCTGTCCCGCCTTGTCAGTCCCTACCCTCTGTCTGTCACCCCAAGCAGCTCCCAGGGCTGCCAGGGATAAGATCAGTGGCTGGAAAGAGGCCCTATTGCCAAGGGCTACATGTGCAAGACCTGGAATTTTAAAAACCAAGATGGAGATGGGGCCGTAGTGCAGAATCAGGGGCTGTGCATGCCTGTAATCCCACTACATGGGAGGGAGGTAGAAGCAGGGAATTGGGAGTTAAAAGTAGATAGCTATTTTCAGACCAAACTGGGCTACTGGAACCTTGTCTCAAACCAACAACAAGCCTAGGACTCTTCCTGTGACGTGCTTTGAAGGACTTGGTGGGATAATTCCGTTCCTTTGCCCTCCAGATTTCACACAAACACAGAACCTTCCCACTGGGCATTCTGCAGGCACTAGTCTGCTGTATCGATTAGGCGCTGAGCACGTGCCTGGCAGCTAGGTGAGGGACATCTAGGAGATCAGATGCCCCTCAGGACTGCTGGTCTGTGAGCTGTGTACCTGCCATCTTCAGGCTGAGTGGGCCATCTGGCGCCCACTTGTAGAGACTTTGAAAGAGTCACCTGTGGCTTCTAGAGCCATCTGTGGATAAAGCAACTGCCGCCTCCATCAACAGCAGAATGTTAAACAGAAACCGCAAGAAACTGGAGAGCAGAGAAGAATGCAGAATCCTGCCTTCTTTCCCACAGTGCCCCCAACATTTGAGAGAGCCGAGACAGAGATAGTGAACCAGGTAGCTGGGCGGCCCCTAGTCCTGGTCTGTGATGTGTCGGGGATCCCAGCTCCCACTGTGACTTGGCTGAAGGACAGAATGCCCGTGGGTGAGTATCCACGTCCTGCTTGTCATTCAAGTGCAAACATGTCTTTACCCAGCACAGTAACAATGGAAGGCCAGGACACCGCCAGTTATTAACGTTCTAGTCACAAACCAAGGGCTTGTGGACTGTGGTGGTTCACGCTGTAACCCCGGCACTGGGGAGGCTGACCCGGAAGGAGCCATAGTGGCTGTGATAAAAGCAGGTTTACGGGAGAGGGGGTTTCCTTTAGCTGATGGTTCCAGAGGACTGAGTCCATCATGGCAGAGAGGAAGGACAACAAGCTGCAGGCATGGTGCTGGGTGCAGGAAGCCGAGACCACATCTTTAACTGCAAATAGGAAGCAGAGAGAATGATCTGGAAGTGAAAGGCTATGAACTCTCAAAGACCTCCCCCAGCAATGGCTACCTGTAACTTTTCCAAACACCACCACCAACTGGGGAGCAGGTGCTCAAATACCTGAGCCTCTGAGGGACTTTCCTCACCCAAAACTAATGAGGAATCCCCAGAGCCGTTAGTCATCCCCCTATTCCCTGCAACTCCCACCCCTCTCTGGCGGTCAGCTGGTGGTCTCTGTTGAAACGCTGTTCTGGACATTTCATTCTGATGGCATCATGTCACCCTGTCCGTCACCTGCCTCTGCCTTGTTCCACTTTAGCTTGAGACTTTGAAAGCTCACTGGGGAGTCTGGATCAGTATTAATTTTTTAGAAATTCATTTAATTATTTTTCATCGTTCCTTTACATAATATTCCATATGGCCATGTAGCCTTGGCTGGTTTGGAACTTGCTGTGTAGAACTAGGCAAATCTTAAGCTCACAGAGATCGGCCTGCCTCTGCCTCTGCCTCCCAAGTGCTGGCACTGAAGGAGTGAGCATGTAGCATTGTGTCTCTTAGCCAGCCTTTGGGCTGTAAAGGCGAGGCTGCCGTGAGCTTGGCGTGCAGGTGTCCGTGGGTGTTCAGGGTTCTGTGGGGGTGTGTTTTCATCTCTCCTAAGTGGACCCTTGAGTTAGCCTGGCAGCAAACCCTGCCTGTCATGCCTCCAATTCTTTGCACATGTTGTTCCCTTCCTGGAATACCTCGTGGTCTTGTCTGCTTGATCCTGGCTGGTTTCTACTGAAGCTTTGTCCCAGAAGCCCCTGTTGTGGTGCCCTTCCTCACCCCTGCTGCCCCTGCTGCCCTCCCCTGCCCTCCCCTGCCCTCCACCTCCCATCTCCCTGACTCAGAGCTGTATGGTTGTCAGCCCTTGGCAGCACTGCATCTTTGTGACACAGTTCATGCTTCTTGGGGACAGGGACCATGGTGCTCCCCTTTGACACACAAACTCCCTGTGGGGCACAGGGGCCAACTGGTCCAGTCAAGGTCTCCATCGCTGAAAGACTGACTGGACGGGGGCAGGGTGGGATAAAGGGAGGGTTGGTACAATTAGAAACTCTTCCAGGACAGACCCACAATGAGGGATTCCAAGCTGGTGAGCAGAGCCCCAGGAACCCCAAGGGTGACTCATGTTAGGGCCACTGCGTGTCTGGTTCCCCTTGATCAGCAACCTTGATACATGTAGAGGACATGTATGTAAGGAGGACTAGGCTTCAGAACAGGCCCTGGAACCCGAAGGTGTGGGACCTGGGGAGAGATGGCCTGCCTGGGGTGGGGTGGGGGCCATTGTAAGAAGTGGAGCAGCTAGAGGTAGGTTGAGGAAAGCGGTTGTGGTGGTTAATTTAATCATCAACCTGACATAGCCTAGGATCACCATTGAGAGTGTCTCAATGTGGGGATACCTAGATCATGTCGGCTATGGGCACATCTGTGGGGAATTGCCCCATGGCGTGGGGAAACCCAGCCAGAGAGTGCATGGCACTATACCCTGGGTTTGGATCCCAAAATGCATACAGGTAGAGAAAGTGAGCCGAACACAGGAGTGCATGTGTTCATATCCCCCTCTGCTGCAAATGCCACCAACTGCTTCTAGTTTCTACCACTTTGTCTTCCTCACAATGGCTTATTGTTGCCTGGAACTGTGGGCCTGACTGCTACCCGGAACCATGGACCTAATAAACCCCTTTTTTCTCTATGCTGCGTTTGGTGGGGTTGTTTATCCCAGTCAAAGAAATGAAACTAGGCCAGTGGGAATCTACAAAGGTGCTTCTGACCCACTGGGCCTCAGTTCCCTATCGGTACGGGGGTACCAGATTCAAGGGCTTTCCCTCCCTTTCACAGAGAGCAGCATGGTGCATGGCGTGGTTTCCCGAGGTGGCCGCCTCCAGCTGAGTCACCTGCAGCCAGCCCAGGCTGCTACCTACACTTGTGTGGCTGAGAACGCCCAGGCTGAGGCCCGCAAAGATTTTGTAGTGTCTGTACTAGGTATATCTTGCACCCTACACCCCCTTCTGTTTGCCATATCCCAGCAGCCCCTGCTGCTGCCAGGACCTCACCATAGCCCATGTTATAGTGCCTCCCCAGATCCAGAACTCAGGCATGGCACAAGAACACAATGTGTTGGAGAAACAGGAGATACGACTGGACTGCGAGGCTGAAGGACAGCCACCACCAGACATAACCTGGCTGAAGGACGGTGGCCCGTTGGAGCAGCATGTGGGGCCTCACCTCCGGTAAGGCCTGCTGGTGCCTCTCGAAGCAGTTCTCGAAGAACTGCCACCCTGTGTGTGCCTACCCTCAGTGACTCCTCCCCATGCAGGTTCTACCTGGATGGCAGCTCCCTGGTGCTGAAGGGCCTAAGAGCAGCTGACTCGGGTGCCTACACCTGTGTGGCCCACAACCCAGCTGGGGAAGATGCCAGGCTGCACACAGTGAATGTACTGGGTGAGGAACTGAGGCTGAGGAGAGGCAGGTAGCCCCAGCGCCCTGGAGGCTCTTTGGGGACACCTACATGGGGATGAGTAGGTGGAACCAGGAACTTCCACTTAAGACCTGGTGACGTCCACTCTGAGGGTTCCCTGGGCCTTCAAGTCTTGTTCTCAAACAAGCATCACAAGCTTCCCAGCCCAAGGCTCCGCAGGGTGTCCAGAGAAGGGGCCATGAAAAGAGTGGTTGAATCTGGGCCCCAGATGGTGGAGCTCACCTCTCCGAGGGTGTCCAAGACTCTAAGAACCTAACTGCGGTAGCTGGCAGTGGAGGAAGTTCAGGGCTGGTTGCTGCCGCCCCTCTAAACCCCTCATCTCATCCCTTTTTATCCACCAACCCAGTTCCTCCCACCATTGAGCAACGGGCTGGTGACACAGGGACCCTGATGAGCAGGACTGGAGAGCTGGTGACCATGATGTGCCCTGTCCGGGGATCCCCGCCTATCCACGTGAGCTGGCTCAAGGACGGCCTTCCCCTTCCCCTCTCACAGCGCACCCACCTCCACAGTTCTGGCCGCTCCCTCAGGTAGGTGCGCGGTCCTGCTTGGGCTAGGGCCAGTCCTTTGGACTTGGCAAGAACAGGGAGCATAGGAAGCCTCTGTCCTGGCTTTGGCACTGCAATCCTCTCTGGCCCATAGTAAGAGCAGCCCAGGAGAAGCTGGGAGGGGATCAGGAGAAAGGGGGAGGTCCTGAGAGCAGGACCAGTAGATGGACACAACCCAGGTGGATCCTGAGGACAAAGTATGATTGTCTATGCAGGGGATGTCCGTCCCCATAGTGGGACTGCAGTTTTCCAGAATTTGGGAGGCAGAGGTTTGGCCAAGGCAGTAAGGGCTGGAGAAGGCAGAGGGGGTGGGACTCGGGGAAGGGTAATTTGGGGCTTTGCTCAGGAAGCACTCGGAGGCTGGGAAAGGGGTGGGAGCGGGCTAGAGGGTTCCCATTTCAGAATTAGCCTTTGAGAGAAAAAAAGAGGAAGGGTAATCCATCCATTCAACCTCTTTTCCCCTCACCCCTCTCCTTCCCTCCCACCTTCTCCCACTTTGGGGGAGGGGGTTCAGAATTTCTCAGGTGCAACTGGCAGATTCAGGCGTCTTCACTTGTGTGGCTGCAAGCCCAGCTGGTGTGGCTGACAGGAACTTCACCGTGCTGGTACTCGGTATGGGACAGGGTGGGGCATGTAGTCCCCATTGGCTATGACAGATGAGAATACAATCCCCATCCACTGCTCATGGGGCATGGGCATTCTAATCTAATTTCTTCTCTTTATTCCCCAAAGAGTGAGCAGGCCCTCCAGGGTGCCAATCATTGACGGGTATAATTTATGGTAGTGAGCTGTGGCCATCAGACAGGGGAGGGGATGCTGTGGGGAGGACTCACCTAGCATGGCCGTTCCAAAGGGCTTACCCATGAGGCAATAGCCATGATGCAAAGATCCATGATGAGGGCTGCCTGCTGCGAATTAAAAATGGACCCTGCCCACACTTCTGTCCCCCTCAGAACCCCCCACCCTGGAACCAGCAGAAGTTCAGAACGATGTGATGGCTGTCCAAGGCTCTGAAGTGGTCCTCCCGTGCGAGGCCCGAGGAAGCCCCCTGCCCCTTGTGTCGTGGATGAAAGATGGGGAGCCCTTGTTGCCCCAGAACCTTGAGCAGGGGCCTGGCTTGAAGCTGGAAGCAGTGACAGTTGGTGATTCAGGGACTTACTCCTGCATGGCAGCGAGCGAGGCAGGGGAGGCCAGGAGAAGCTTCCGGCTGACAGTGATGGGTGGGTACCCCCTCCTCAGCAGCTTCAGTGGCTGGAGCGTGAGAGAGTCTCCTGGAGGCTTGGGGTCACCCCTGAGTGAGGCTCCCTGCCTGCCAAGCTACTGTGGCCGAGAAATACAGCCCTCCTCAGCTCTAATCCAAGATTTATTTTACAACCAAACCTTGGTGTCACAGCAAAAGCTAGAACCACCTGCATCTAGGGACACAGCCTCAAGATGTAGCACACGAGTGTGCAATGGTGGGCTGTGGTAGAGACAATTGCCTTCAGTCTGTCTCCTCCCATGAACAGAGTCCTTGTTGGTGTGCAAGTACAGACCATCGTCCTGGGGGCATGGACTTGTAGCTTCTCTTTAAGTGGCCACCCAGCATCCTGCCCCCCTCCCCCCATATTCACGTTTCTTGGCCCCTCAGCTGTGAACCGCTGGGTGGTGAGGGAGGGAGAAATGTCTGACCCTAGGTGGACATCTTACAGATCCCCCTCACATTGAGGACTCTGGCCAGACCTCAGAGCTGTCACTGACACCTGGCGCCCACCTGGAACTCACGTGTGAGGCCCGAGGCATCCCCCCACCCAACATCACTTGGAATAAAGATGGCCAGGCCCTGAGGAGAGGAGAGAAAGGCAGCCAAGCCGGCCGTGTGCTACACGTGAGGAACGTGCAGGTACTGGCGCCTGCCCACTAGGGTTGAGATGGTACTGGAGAATAAACTGCAGCTGTTTTGTGGGCAGCTACCAAGCCTGCCCTACATCCTACATCCTCTCTTGTGTGCCTTGTGGCTATGGGCATGATCCCTGGCCTACGTCCTATGAACGCCTAGGCAGGCCAGAGCCAAGGATGATAGCAAAACCAGATTGCGGGGGCAAGAGGGATTTCCCAGAAGTTGCAGGCCTGCCCTGGTTGCACCTCAAAAGCAAGATGGAGAGAGAATTCCAGCAAGGGATAAGCTGACTGGAAGGTGGAAGGTGGGGAGGCCTGAGGGGCAGACACATGGGGCCAGAGCAGCTGATCTCCTTGCTCTGTTTCCAGGTGAACAATGCGGGGTTGTACACCTGCCTGGCTGAGAGCCCTGCAGGTGAAGATGAGAAGAGCTTCCGGGTCAGGGTTCAAGGTAGGTGCCACGGGGAGGACAGGGGAAGGAGAGGCACAGTGGGGCCTGAGGGGGTGGGTCCATCTATCATATTCTCTTATTCCCCCAGCCCCTCCAAATGTTGTTGGGCCCCGGGGTCCCCGCTCTGTGGTTGGCTTGGCTCCAGGGCAGCTGATTCTGGAGTGTTCTGTGGAGGCAGAGCCAGCACCAGAGATTGAGTGGCATCGAGATGGCATCCTGCTTCAGGTGGGCCCCTTCATCTCCATCGCTGGGGCCTCTGTCCTGGACATCACCCATCATGTCTACAGTGGGCACATCTTCTACCTTGTTGAATAGTGTCAGTCCATATAGTGTCTGCAGCAAGACCGGAAGTCATATCTGGTGTTCTTGCCATGGTACCTTCGGGTTACACTGAGGAGTCTGTGACCCAAATCTATGACAAGCTGTCTGTGCCCACCCTTCCCAGGGGTCCAGTTTGTAGCTAGGGGACTGTGGGTTTGCAGGCCTTTGGGTGGGGGTGGTGGCAGTACTCAGCCCCTCCAGGTTCTGGGGGCTCTCAGCAGAGTAACCATCTGCTACAGGTCTGTTGCTAGCCTAAGATGGAGCCGAGACCCTTGCTGCCAAGTCTCATGGGTTCCTCAGACCTCCTGGCCTGGTGCTTATTTGCACCAAGACTGGTTTGATCCATAGGGAACCATCCTGCAAAAGCTAAGGGGGGAGGGAATTATGGTACAGACCTGCAGGTGGGACTCAGGGAAGGGCTAGATCCTATTCCCTTCTGCCCCCTGACTTTCCCAGCCAGAGGATGCAACTCAGGACTCAGTTCTGAATCCGTGAGACAAAGGTCAGGGGTCATAGCCAAGTGCCAATAAAGATATCTCTCCCCCACTCTGGTGGGCTCTGTAGGAAGATGCCCACACTCAGTTCCCAGAGCAGGGCAGGTTCCTTAAGCTGCAGGCACTGAGCACGGCCGACGATGGGGACTACAGCTGCACAGCCCGCAACACCGCAGGCAGCACCAGCGTGGCTTTCCACGTGGAGATCCACAGTGAGTGTCCTCTTCCCTACCCCACCCCCGCCATCCCCTCGGAGCCCCAGGCTCCCAGCCCTGCCCTCTGCTCCTCCCCAGCGGCACCCACCATCCAGCCAGGACCAACCGCAGTGGAAATCTCAGTGAACCGCACGGCCCTGCTGCCCTGCCAGGCCCACGGTGTGCCCAAGCCCCTCATGAGCTGGCGGAAGGATGGGGTCCTTCTGGATCCTGGGAACCCCAGGTGGGAGCCAGAAGGGAAGGCTTCAGGAGGATCTTGGTTTAGGGTCCTCTTTGCCAGTCACAAAAAGAAACTCTCTTGGGCAGTTGGAGCAGAAAAGTGACTTCACACAAGATAAGGGTGGCTCTCGGATCACAAGGACAGGGATGCCATTGACTTTGTTAATCTGTTTCTCTCTAAATATGGTGTCCTCTCCTCCACTCCTCTCTCTCTCTCTCTCTCTCTCTCTCTCTCTCTCTCTCTCTCTCTCTCTCTCTCTCTCCTTGTTCACACTCTCTCTTACCTCTGTGAGCACAGCAGGTACCCTCTCGCCACCCCAAATTTACAGTCTGTGGAGCATGCCTGCCCTCTGACTACCAAACCCAAATTCTCAAGGCATGCAATGCCATTGGCCCAGCCTGTGTGATGGACCACACCCTATCCAATCTACTGTGTCTACGGGCAGGACTGCCCAGTACTGCCTGGCCACTGGGGCCATTCTCAAAATAGAGAGGATACTGCCACCTGGAGCAGCCCCTCTTGACCTCTCTGCCGCCAGGTGGTGTGTGGAAGCCTTGTGTTGGTCTCTCGTGTTCAGGACTGAGTTTTAATCCTTTTGTAGGGAGAGCTGAGGGCAGAAGAGAGCATCTTACTGGAGACAGGCAGGGGTCCAGCCCCTCTCAGAGCCCCGTCTACTTATCTCCATGGCAACCCCTCTTTCTGTTCCAGGCTAGAGTTTCTGCCCGAAGGCTCACTGAAGATCCATCCAGTCCTGGCACAGGATGCTGGACACTACCTCTGCCTGGCGTCCAACTCTGCTGGTTCTGACCGGCAAGGCCTGGACCTCAGAGTCTTTGGTAGGTGGAAAGGGAAAGGCATTCTTCCTGCCTTTAGCATCCACTCCTACTGGGAACCAGTCCTCCTGGGAACCAGTCCTCCTGGGAACCAGTCCTGCTGGGAACTAGTCCTCCTGGGAACCAATCCTCCTGGGAACCAGTCCTCCTGGGAACCAGTCCTCCTAGGAACCAGTCCTGCTAGTTCTGAGTTGTTCCAGATGTCAGGGTCCAAAAGCAATGATCCTTAAGAGGTTTTATCCATGAAACCCAGGAGTTCCCCCTATGTTCCCAGAGGACACATGTGTTATACTCCCTTCCTTAGGTAAATGGCAAAGCACAGAATGTCAAAGGGGCTAAGGGAACTGACTCAAAGTCAGTGAGTCGGGTGCTGCCTTCCAGGACTCTGACCTCAGGCAGGGCTAAGGAGAGAAACCCTGGCAGCCTCCCTCAAGGATGGGGTGTCAGGAAGGCACCAAATTAGGGATTCAAAAGGCCCAAACAGGCCTTGAATCCCACCACTTGCGAGGCAGAGGCTGGCGGTTCTCTATGAGTTTGAGGCCAGCCTGGTCTATAGAGAGAGTGCCAGGACAGGCTCCAAAGCTACACAGAAAAACACTGTCTCAAAAAAACAAACAAAAAAAAAATCAAACAAAACTAAACAAAAGGCCCAAACAATCCAGCATAAAGGCCTGATGTCAATCCTCTCCGGGGAGCACCCCATCCCTCAGCTCCTGGGATGGGTTGACTCTGGCAGTGAGTGTCTCAAGTCTGAGCTCCTCCTCTGGGCACAGTCTCAGAAAGCCCCCATGTCCCCCATCCCGTGCCTGCCTCCTAATAACCAACCTCTCCCCAGAGCCCCCGACCATTGCCCCTGGCCCCTCCAACCTGACCCTGACCGCCCACAGCCCAGCCTCGCTGCCCTGTGAGGCCAGGGGTTCTCCCAAGCCCCTGGTGAGCTGGTGGAAAGATGGGCAGAAGCTGGACTTCCGCCTGCAGCAAGACACCTACCGGTAACAAACAGTCCATCTACAGTGGCGAGATATGGGAGGTTAGGGGACCCCATCCTCCAGAGTGTGGCAGGGTCAGTGAGGAGGGTCCCAGACCTCAGGGTACCACTGGGGCAGATAGGATCACCTGGCCAGAGATGAGGTGTGGGAACACATGCCCCCCACAGATAAACACATGGGATTCATTCAGCACATTGAAAAAGGGACATGGGGGTACTAGGGGAACCTCAATGGCAGGCTATTTGTTGGGCACACACAAACCCTGTGGCTGCTTCTGAGAGCCTTCGAGTGTTGCCTGTGTCTCACACGCAGCTGATGTTAGTGACCATCAGAAGTGTTTCATGTGTCTTATCACTTCTGATTGGAGCTCAGTTGTCATAATCTGAATCACAGTTCCAAACATGCGGGAGGCAAAGAAACATGGATAGGAACAGAAGTGAATCACAAGTCCAAGAGCTGAGACTTCATAAGAGCAGAAAGTTCTAGAAGAAACTTTTTTTCTCCAATGTGCATGATGCTTGTCTGTGTTGAATATATGGATCCCATGGAGCTGAAGAGGGTCTCAGATCCCCTGGAGCTGGAGTTATAGGCAGTTGTCACCTGACATGCATGATGGGAACAGAACTTGAGTCCCCTGGAAGAAGAGGAGGTGCTGTTAACCTCAGAGCCATCTCTCCAGCCCCAAAAGATACCTCAGGAGTCCTGTCCAGGGGTAGAGGCAGGGTAGGCCTGGGCAGGGAGACTGATTTAGTTCACCACAGGCCGCTCACTTTGGCCATCCTTTTGTCAGCCCCAGGCTCCTGCCTTCCAATGCCCTGCTTCTTGCGGCCCCTGGCCCTCAGGACTCAGCCCAGTTTGAGTGTGTGGTGAACAACGAAGTGGGCGAGGCCCGCTGGCGCTACCAGGTGACTGTCCTCGGTGAGTCCTGGCAGAGGCGGGAAATGAGGGTACAACACCCTCCATCAGGAAGCCCTCCTGGGTCTCACTTCCCACCGGATTAATATAATTCGGGTGTGGCACAGTTTCTGAGAGTCCCCTAGTCTAGAATAGTCTAAGCCCAACTCTGACCTTGTCACCATATAAGGTTAGATTACTCCTTCCTTGCTGTCTCTGCCCTCAGGCAGACTAAAGTTTCGGCTGGACCCACAAGGGTCCTGTGTGGTCCAGCCCCGATGATGCACCCGGTTCAGCTTGACCTGGAACCAGCCATGCTGTCCCTCACCTCAGGACCTCTGCGATGCTGCTCCCTCTGCCAGGAGCATGCTTCCTTCACCCAGCCAACACCTTCTTCTCCTCCAGATTCCAACCGAGTGCCGCCTTCTCCAGAGTCACCATCCCTAGTCACCAGGCCAATGTCCCTCCAAAAAGCTATTCATGACTATATCTATGTGCCCAGAATATCTGCTGAGTGTGCCAGAATGACTTGTGCCCCCTCGTGTCTTAGCCTCCCTTCATGACAGTCCTGGCCCCGTGGCCCCGTGGCCCCATGGCCCCCTGTCCCCTGTCCCCTCTGTGCCTCAGCAGGCACTTCTCTTGTGTTTTAGTTCCTCCCACCATTGCGGATGACCAGACAGCTTTCACTGTGACCAGGATGGCGCCCGTGGTCCTCACATGCCACAGCACAGGGTCACCAGCCCCAGCCGTGTCCTGGAGCAAAGCAGGCACCCAATTGGGAGCAAGGGGCAGCGGCTATCGAGTCTTGCCCTCTGGTGAGTAAGGGCGAGCAGCAGAGAAGCCACCAAGGAGGGAGGAGGCTGCACGGAGTCACAGAAGGAAGAGTCCTGGGCAGCAAGGAAGAAGAGGTCCCCTCACTCTGCTGTGTGGCCTGAGGGAAGACTCTCACCCTCTCTGGGTCTCAGTATCCCATCCTGCACACTGTGCTGCTGCCTGAGGCCTAGCAGAGGAACTCTGGGATCCTGGGGAAATCATGAGAAAAACCCTGCGAGTGTTGGAAAAGCTAGATTCGCCCAAGGGAGCCAGCCTTCATTTTAAAACCATGCTCTTGACCTTTTGGTGTTTGAGGGTCCTATTTTTGGTGAAATTTGGCTAACAGGGGTGATTTGTAAAATGTCGTGGCTGTGCTGGGAACACAGCTCACTCAGACTACTCTCCTAGCTTGCGCAGAGACCTGGGCTCCATCCACTGAGCCACACAAAGCCCGCTCGGTGGTCCACACCTGTAATACCAGTACTTGAGAGGTGGAGCAGGAAGATTAGAATTTCAAGGTCATCCTTAGCTAGAGAGTAGGTTCAAAGCCACCCTGAGCTACATGAAACCATGTCTCAAAAAAAAAAAAAAAAGTTGCAGCCAGCTAGTGGTGGCACACACCTTTAATCCCCAAATTTTGAAGGCAAAAGCAGGCAGATCTCTGAGTTCAAAGCCAGCCTGGTTTATAGAGTGAGTTCCAGGACAGCAAGGGCTACACAGAGAAACCCTGTCTTGAAAAAAAAAAAAAAAAAAGAATTGCATTTACTTGTCAAAATGGGCAATTTCCTGCTTGAGTGCTCTTGTTAGCTGGAAACCCTGTCTTCAAGACCACTGGGCAGGGCGTCCCCTGATTTTCAATGTGCAATGGATCCCTCCTTCCAGCCTGGGGTTACAGGCCAATGATCTCACTTCCCTCCCCCCACCCAGTAGGCCCCAGGGGTTCCCAGGAAGCACCCCCAAACACTTTGCAGTGAGGTTGAGCTGGGACTCACTGCTGCCGAGGCTGTGAGAAGGCAGATTGGAAGAGCAGGGGGAGTCAGTCCCGAAGGCTCAGAAGCCAGAGAAGGAGCACGTGGAGAAAGCCAGGGTTCCCAGCAAGGAACAGCTGACCCTGGGGCTCCCACTGCTGGGAAGCCATGCAGCCCATGGTGTCAGACTGTCACTGTGTGCATTGAGAAACTGAGGCCCGGAAAGCAGAGGAAGCTGTCAAGAGTCACACCCTTGAGCAGAGAGCATGATGGGCTTGGAGCCTGGTCCGCATGCCCTCTGCTCACCACGGGGCAGTAGAGACAGTTTGAACGGTTGTTGGTAACAACCCTGCCCCCTCCATCACTAGGAATTCCTGTTCCCAGCCCCCTCCCCTTCCCCCCACCATGCCTGGCTCCCCCACAGGTGCTCTGGAGATTGAGCAGGCCCTTCCTATCCACACTGGCCGCTACACCTGTACAGCTCGCAATACTGCGGGGGTGGCCCGCAAGCACATGGTCCTCACAGTGCAAGGTAAGCTCCCCAACTGGGCTGCCTGAGGCCCCTGGGTAAAAGGGGTAGGTGGAACTGGAGGCAGGTGGTGCTAAGAGTATAGAGGAGACCTTAGCCCCTGATTCACCCCTCCCCACCACACACACACACACACACACACACACACACACACACACACCAGTTACCTGAAGTTAATTCCTGGTTCGGAATCTTTGGGAAAGAAAGGGTTCCCTGCAGCCTCGCTGCTGGCCTGAGGTTACCGAGCCCCTATTCTTTTAGAGGCCCCTCGTCTTTGATATACATCCTGGTTGAGGAACTCTTGTAGAAGAAACCTCTGTGTTCTGTGTCCGCAGCCTCCCCAGTGGTGAAGCCACTGCCCAGTGTGGTTCAGGTTGTGGCGTCGGAGGAGGTGCTGCTGCCCTGTGAGGCCTCTGGCATCCCCCAGCCAGCGATTATCTGGCAAAAGGAGGGTCTCAGCCTCCCTGAAGGTGAGACCTCACAGAGGCCAGCTAGAAGGCAAGGAGGCCCCATCCTTTACCCTGGGAGAGGTCCCGCATAGACCAACTTGGGCCAGAGACACAGTCCCACCTTCTGCTCTAGTGACCCCTCTCCTGACCTCCTTTCTGAAATCCTATCTGAGCGCCCAGAGACCATTGGGGAAGTCTGGGAGTGCCCTGTGTGCTCCCTCACTCTGTGACACCAGCATGTCAGACAGATCATCTCGTCACATCTGGTCCCTCAAGGCCAGTGCTTCCCAACCTTCCTAATGATGTGGCCCCTTAACACTGTTCTTCATGTTGTGGTGACCCCCAACCACAGAATTGTTTCGTTGCTGCTTCGTAACTGGAATTTTGCACTGTTATGAGTCATAATGTAAATATCTGATATGTGACCCCTCCCCAAAGGGGTCCTGACCCCCAGGTTCACAACCACTCCCCACATCCCAGAAATTATTCTTAACTTTATCCTTCCAAATCCAGGAACACGAACACAGGTACTCTCCAACGGCCAGCTGTGGATCACGCACACCAGCCCAGAGGATGCCGGGAACTACTTCTGCATTGCCCAGAACAGTGTGGGCAGTGCCATGGCAAAGACCAGGCTGGTGGTGCAAGGTGGGCCCAGAAGGGACCTGCAGGAGACATGGTTGCCCAGGGTTTTGAGACTCTCTCTCTCCATGGTCTACTCAGGCCCCAACTGACCTACCCCTACTTCTTCACTACCCAGCACTGCTGAAGGAACTAGGGAGCCCTTGCTTTCCTCCTGACCACAGTAGAGCTCCAGGCATAAACACTCACCCTCTGCCTTCTCCAGCCCCTCCTGGGGTGCTAGCCTGGCCTTCCTTCTTTCATTGTAACTTGGTGATAGTAGCTATTGGCTCTGACCAGAAGCTGCTATGTGGCTCTCCCTTAGCTTGAGCCTACAGTCTGCCAATGTCTGCTCACCATGTAGAGGGCCTTCAGTGGTGCTCAGGGTTCTCTGACCCTGTGGCTGTTGGCAGGATGTTTGCACACCATGGCTCTGCAGCTAAAGTCAGACTTTGCCATGAGTCTAGAGTGGGACCTGGTTTCATACCCTGCAAAGCCTGCTTGCCTAGCATGGATGCATGTCACCAGATGAATAACACCAAGCACACCTACCTGTGACCTTCACTCTGTCCTTAGCATCGTCCCTATAGGAGCAAGGTGTACAAGCTTCACTACACATGGTCTCTGAGGTTGTCACACATAGGGAACCTGTGCTAATGGGGACCTACACTGTCTCTGCCCCTACCACATTTGTTAAATCATTGTATGTGTGTGCATACACATCTGTGTACACACCTGGGCACACAGGTGCGAAAGGGTCACCCTGACATGACATCAGCAAGCAGAACCCTTTGATCATTCTGACCACAGGCAATGACCTATGGCTGGGCAGTGGGTAGATGTTGATAGGGGCTGAGGGCAACACAAAGCGCCATGTCACAGAACAGCCCACCCTACCACAGCTTAACCCAGCCCCAAATGGGCATCCCATCTTCCTGCAGACCCGCCTGTGATTGAGAATGGCCTCCCAGATTTGTCCACCACTGAGGGCTCCCACGCCCTCCTGCCCTGTACAGCCAAGGGCAACCCTGAGCCAACCATCACCTGGGAAAAGGATGGCCAGCTGGTGTCTGAAGCTGATGGCAAATTCACGCTGCAGCCTTCTGGGGAACTCCTGGTGAAGAACTCTGAGGTGAGTATGGTTCCAGGGTGGCAGATATCTGTGGAGCGCCACCTGGTAGCCAAGGTTATCCCTGAGCCCTGCTAGGCCCTTTAGCTCCTGGGAACCTGGGAGGGCAGCGCTGGCATCCCACCCAAAAGGATAAGCCAAGGCTCAGAGTGCAACTGGATATCCCAAGATAGCTTCTGTCTGTGATCAGAAGACAGGTTTGAAACTGGACCTCCTCCTCCACCTCCCAGAGAAGCATAGCAACACTTTGTGTCTCCAAAGCACATCAGTTGCTCTCAGCCAGCCTCGGTGATGAGTGTCCTCCAAGCTCAGGGGGCGGTGCAGAGCCCGGGCTGTGGGGCGCCACGCCACTGATTATCAGTACCATAAAAGAAGCCATGTTTTCAATGACAATGCAGCTGCAGGGTGACATACAGCCATGAGGGTTATCAGGGCCCCAGCCCCTACCCCCACAGCCCCAGTGCCATATCGAACCTCTCCCCTCAGAACCTCACTGGGTTTTTTTCCACAAAGGCCGCCAAAGTTGGAGCCACTTCTTAGTGAATGAACTGGCATGGGTCAGTTTGAACACAAGGTCTGGCCATTCAGTAAAGGAAGCAGGACTGGGGACCGTGACTCTGGTTTTGTGGTCAAAGCTTGGGTGATTAAAAAAAAATAATGGATACTTCGCTATCCTCAGGGAAGCTGGCCTGTTGCTGACTGTAGGATCTGGGGAAAAACATTCTGCTTCTCTGGTTTGGATGCTCCAAATGGGTCTGCAAGGGTGTTCTGGCCCAAGCTAGGGGCAGAGGCAGTCTCCATCCTGAACCACCCCCTCTGCCCACAGGACCAGGATGCAGGAACATACATCTGCACTGCAGAGAATGCTGTGGGCCGTGCCCGCCGCCGTGTGCATCTCACTATCCTGACACTGCCTGTCCTCACCACCTTGCCCGGGGACCGCAGCATGCGCCTTGGGGACAGGCTATGGCTTCGCTGTGCCGCCCGGGGCAGCCCCACACCCCGCATTGGATGGACCGTCAACGACCAACCTGTGACAGGTTTGGGTCTCCTGGAGTCAGGGGTGATGAGAGCTGGGACCTAGGAGGTAGGAGAGAGTGGGAGTGGGTCCTTCAGGCTAGGGATGTCCAGGCTATACAGGAAGACAGGGAAGCCTGCCTATGAGCACACTCCTACGCCATATGGCAGAGCTGGCAACGAGCCATCTGAGCAGTAGACCCAGCTCCAGAGACCTCAGGTCAGGAGGGGCTACCAGTGTTCTGGCCCTGAGATGCAACCCCCACAGGGGGTAACTGTCCTCCCTTCTGAGACCCAGGGGGAACATAACGTCAGAGTACACTGTAGGTACCTGACAAATGCCTGCTTCTCCAGTGAATCGCTGGGTACCCCCCTCCCGAAAATGTCATTTTCTACTGCGGAGAGCATCACTAATCCCAAGTCTAAGACTAGGCCTGCTCAGCACCTGTGTGCAGCTGCAGACAAAGCCTGGCTGGGCCTCACCCTTTCCAAGGGAGTTGCAGAGGTCCCAGCTGTGTCTTCTATGACACAGAGAAAAGCAAGGGTACCAGGGACAGGATGACTCAACACAGAAATACACGCAGCATCCAAATAAATTCCCCCAGGATGGCAGTGTCTGTCCCTTTCCTGTCCCAGAGACCATGTCTGACCCACGGCAGACATCTAATATCAGATATTTACATTACAATTCATAACAGCAGGAAAATTACAGTTATGAAGTAGCAATGAAAATAATTTTATGGTTGGGGGTCACCACAACATGAGGGACGGTGTTAAAGGGTTGTAGCATTAGAAAGGGTGAGAACCACTGAACTAGCTGATCAGGGAGATTACAGGAATTTGTGTAGCCCAGGCTGGCCTTAAGCTCCTGAGCCTCCTGTCTTCATCCCCAAACACTGGATTACAGGCCTGCCCTTCTTTGCCTGGCCCTTTATGTTAATAGGCCCCAACGGCCTACCTGTGACTGTCACTTGGAAGTTATAAAGCAGGCAAATTCTCTGGCCACATCCTCTGTGGCTTGTGGCCTCCACAGAAAGATCTGACCCAGTCTGCCGGCTTCCTGGGACCCTCCCATCAGGTCTGCATGCCTGTCGAGTACCTTCTGGATGCACAGGCCTCAGCCGAATGTCCAGGGATGGAGGTCCTAATTCCTGGACTAAAAGTCATGAACATCTCTTTTTCTACCACAGAGGGGGTGTCTGAGCAGGACGGGGGCAGCATACTGCAGCGGGCAGCCGTGGCCAGAGAGGATAGCGGGACCTACGTGTGCTGGGCTGAGAACAGAGTTGGCCGTGTGCAGGATGTCAGCTTCATCCACGTGAAGGGTAGGACGGGAGCCCATGCGCTCTTTCCCCATCGACCTCCTTAACCCATTTCCTGCTGTTTAAGAAGCAAAGTACAGTATGATCAGCAGCTGGGGTGATCATCTACGTGGACCAGTACTGTAGACACATATAAGACAAAATTCCATCCTGCGTCTACTCAGACATCATTAAGCAATCATAGCAAATTCTCATATTCAGCAGGGACTCCCTTCCAGCCCAGTTCCTGGGGGTCACAGCCAGCTTTTGGGAATCAAGCTGTTTGCCCTTCTAGTAGTCCATTGACTGTGCACAGCCATGCTGGGCCAGCAGGAGCTTCCTTAGGCCTCAGGAGGGAGGCACGGGCTGAGCAGCATTTGGTGGTGGGTTAGTGAAACGCTGGGCTTCAAGGGGGCCTCCCTTCTGACTATTGCTTTGGTGTTGGCTCTTACAGAGGCGCCAGTCCTGCAAGGAGAAGCCTTCTCCTACCTAGTAGAACCTGTAGGGGGCAACATCCAGCTAGACTGTGTGGTTCGTGGAGACCCAGCTCCAGACATCCGCTGGACCAAAGATAGCCTTCCACTGCCAGTTAGCCGCCTCTACCTCCTGCAGCAGAACGGCTCCCTGACCATCCTCAGAACCAAGGCAAGGCGGGGCCCAGTGCTATGCTTTTACAGCTGTCTAAGGGCTCTTTAGGTTCGCACCATCCTCTACAGTCTATACAGCATTGCTTATTCGCTAGGTAACACCCCGCCCCTACTCACTGTGTCTGTGCCTTACCACCCTCCATGGTTATTTCTGCCTCACAGGCTAATAGTGGGAAATCATCCCGAGAGAGGACTTATGCCAGATATTTAAGTGTGGCCTGTGAGAAAAGTCACCTTATTATTTTTAATATGAGCAGGCTAGGTAGGTAATAGGTAACTCCAACCCCACTGTGTAAATGATGACGCTGGAGATCAGGGCCACAGTGCATGCAGGTGGCTGGCTCTGCCCCGTCTCTGATGCCTGTTCCCTATGGTCGGCTCGTTCATCTGCACCCACGTCCCAGCAGCCAGGGACACTGACACTCATCAGGCCACCCTTGCACCACATGATCATAGGCTGTGGACCTGCCCACTTAGGAACCACGCAGATGGTGATTTAAAACTGACCTAGGGCAAGAGCAGCTGCAGTGACAGCCACCCGGCCTGAGCCATCATGAATGTCATTAGGTTTAACACCTGTGACATTCCTGGGAACACCTACAATCATTCTAGGGACAGTTGTAACAGTCCTGGGGACACCTGCAACTGTTGTAGGGACACCTGCAACAGTCCTGGGGACACTTGCAACAGTCATAGGGACACCTGCAACAGTTTTAGGGACACCTGCAACAGTCCTGGGGACACCTGCAACAGTTTTAGGGACACCTGCAACAGTCCTAGCAGCTCTTTTCTTTTAGAGAATGGGAAGCTGAGTCTCCAAAGGCATGGTAACGTGGTAGCACTGGACTCAGCCATGTGGATCTGGCCTCCAGGTCTCCACCCTCAGCTCTGCATCATACAGGTCCCTAGAAACCACCTCCTGGAGAGATGCCACCTCCTTGGCATGGACAGGGTACCATGCCACTCTGGATCCAACCCCTTCAGATGGAGCCAGGCATGATCTCAAAAAAAAAGTAATAGACAGGGGGATTGTTTTGTTTTTTTATTTTTTAAATATTTCTTTTGGTTTGGTTTTTATTTTGGTTTTGATTTGTTTGGGAGTTATATTTTTTGTTTTTGTCATTGTTGGTTTTGTTTTGTTTTGAGACAGGGTTCTCACGATGTAACCTCAGCTGGCCTGGAATTCACTATGTAGAATAGGCTGGTCTTGAACTCATAGAGATTTGCCTGCCTCTGTTTCCTGAGTGCTGGGATTAAAAGTGTGCACCACCATGCTCTGCTTTTAAAAATAAAATATAAAAAACCTAGCAGCAGCACGGAGAAAAAGGAATGGGGTGTCTCCTGTTCACCACAGACTTGAGTCATGGACATGACTCCCTGTGAATGGAGAGAGTGCCCTTAGTCACCCAGTTAGTGGGCTGCAGACCCTGTGTGCGTCACACTATAGGGCGAGCATCCTGAGAAGCCTTAGGATTTAAAATGTACCAGGCATGGGGGGAGATGGCTCCGTTAGCAAAGTGTCATGATGCATGAAGACTGGAGTTGGATTCCCTGAACCCACATTTTAGAAGCTGGGCCAGGTAGCTCAAACAATCCAAATCCTAAGCAAAGACACAGGTTGATCCCTGCCTCTCTGGCCAGCCAAGCCTAATATTCTTGTTGAGTTCCAGGCCAGAGAGAACAAGGTGGATAGATAGGAGCTGAGGAATGACACCCAAAGTTGACCTCTGGCCTCCACATAGGTGCACGTGCATGCGCGTGAACACACACACACACATATATACACATACATATGTACATACTAAACAGTAAATATATAATAATTTTAGGTGTGCTTGATAGTATTTAGCAAAAATATCCCCAGGATATCCAAATCCCAACAATGCGTGACAGAGCTCACGTAGGCATCTGGGAGAATCAGAACTGTGCTTTCCCCAGCACAGGATTGCCCAGGGCAGCAAGGTCTTCCTCCTCCACCTCCCTGTTCTGAGTGCAGAGGGATTCCCCTGCAGAGCAGATGGATGGCCTCGGGCGCCATTGCTGCTTTCAGGAATCCTGTTTCCCTGTCCACCACCCACCCTACTTCTCAGCTAGATGAGTCTCAGCACAGTCACACGTTTGTGCCCAGCTGCCCCGTGTCCTCACCTGAGCCCCTGTCCTTGCCACCTGCAGATGGACGATGCAGGACGGTACCTGTGTGTGGCCACCAACGAGATGGGCGCTGTGACGAAAGCCGTGACACTTGTGCTTCAGAGTGAGTTTCAGCTCTGTCCCTAGCAGGCAGAGGTCAGATGACATGGGCACTCGGGGCCAGCCGTGACTGGGTATGATTAATTATGTGGAAGGGGTCCCTGAAGGCCCGTGAAACATTCCCCAAATTTAGGATGCAACTCAGGGTTGGGCTGAAAAAATGTTGCTGTTATTTTTATTATTGTTGTTTCTACTCAATCAAAACTGCCTTTGAGGTTAAAGTGACAATTCTTACGTTGGACACACAGCTCAGAGCTTCCGTAGCACTGTCTGAGCCTCAGGAAAACCTGTGAAGGAGCGTGAGGGTTTTGCAGAAAGTATTTCATGTGTGTTGGAGGGGTGGGGTGTGGTGGCAGTGCTCAGTGGTGCATGAACATGTGGCGGCCAGGGGCTGACGTCCTGAATCTTCTCTGCTGATGTCCACCTTACTGTTCTGAGACGGGTCTCCCAGTGAACCAGGACCTCGCTGTATTGGCTGACTGGCCAAGGAGGCTCCACATCTCCTGCTTCTGCCGTCCCAGCCATGGAGTTTCAAACGTGCACTGACTGGCTTCCAATCAAATGCAGGTCACCATGTTCGTACAGCAAACACCCTATCCCCTGAGTCATTGCCCCAGCCCTACAGAAAATATCATATTGAAGATGAAGTACAGCATTCGACCTGATGTCTAACACAGCAAGATTCCATAAAGGGAACCCACCCACCAGTACCAATTCCCAGCACCCCAAATAATCCTGTTATTCTCTTACCCCTCTAATTGCTGCCCTGAGTTTTTATAACAAAAGACTCCCAGCTCTGCTGAGTTATAATTCACATTGAGTGTGGCAGCACAAATCCATAATCCCAACCCTTAGGAAGCTGAGGCAGGAGGATTACTGAGAGTTCATGAGCAGCCTGGGCTATATAGTGAGTTTCAAGCCAGCCAAGCCTACACTAAGAGACTCTGATTAAAGAAGTTTTTTAAAAGGTGGATATGGATGACGGTAGACTAGAGAGATGGCCCAGTGGTAAAGAATACTGCTTTTCTAGGAGACAGGAGTTCAGTTCCCAGCACCCAGGTCAGAAAACTCACAACTTCCTCTACTCCAGATCCAGGGGTCCCCAGCACCCCCTTCTGGCCTCTGTGGGCATTTATGCTCACATGCACACACACATAGATGCATACATACACATAATTTAAGCTCTTTTTAAAAGAAAGGTACTTATCTGAGTGATTGTTGATAAAATCACAGATCTGTGAAAGTGTGGCCACACCTGGCAGATCTCTGTCAGCAAGAACTTCCTGTGACCCCTGTCTTCACCCCTGCTCCCAGGCCAGCCCCAGGCCCACTGTGACCTGCTTCCTGTTTCTACAGACACTGCTCTTCTGGAACTTTCACTTGCATGGATCCCAGACAGCCTTCTTGTTTCTGGCTCCTTTGAGCTGTGAATTCTCTTTTCCCAGTCTAGAGCCTGTTAGACTTTTCTTGACAAAGCCTTTAAAGACAGGCTAAAGTGTAAATTTAAGGAAGTCCATACTTAACTCATTTTGTACTTTTCTGATTATATATTTAGTGTTATGTCTTTTTTTTTTAAGTCCTTGGGGCTGGAGAAACGATGCAATGCTTGCCCTGCAGATACAAAAACCCAAATTCAGTGCCCAGAGCTCACATTTAAACAGTGTGGGCCTGGTGAGATGACTTGGCAGGTCGGAGTGCTTGTTGCTGAGCCCAACCCCCTCAATTCGGTCTGTGGAATCACACAGTACACACTGAGAACTGTCTCCCACAGTTGTCTTCTGACCCCCTCACTCACGCCATGGCAGACATGAATAAGTAATTATAAAAACAGAATGTTAAAGCTCTGTATGATGGCGCACATAGTCCCAGTACTGGGCAGTGACAGGAAGTGGATCCCGAGGAGCTGCTGGACAATCAGATCGACCTAACTGATGAGCTCCAGGCCAAGAAAGAAACCTGTCTCAGTAAACAAGGTGGCCAGCACATGAGGCTGACTTCTGACCTCACCAAGCACACACATACACCATGCACACCACACACACACACACACACACACACACACACACACACACACACACACCTACAGTTTTCTTAGCTCTGGTTCTTACGTGGGGTCTATGATTCATTTTGAGCTCTTTTTTCTGGAGGGGGGGGATTCAAGACAGGGTTTCTCTGTAGTTTTGGAGCCTGTCCTGGAACTAGCTCTTGTAGATCAGGCCGGTCTCAAACTCACAGAGATCCGCCTGCTTCTGACTCCCAAGGGCTAGGATTAAAGGCATGCACCACCCATCTGAGCTCATTTTTAAATGAAGTAGAGGTCTAGTATTTTCCTGTAGACCATGAGTTTCTCTCAGGACAAATCAGACTTCAGAGCAGGCCACAATATTTGCTTTGCTAAACTGATTACTAAGTATTTTCTTTTTTGTTGTTTATTTTTTAACTTTATTTTATTTGTTTTTAATTGAGTGATACACTTTCCCTATTCCCCTTCCTCCCCTCTCCCCTTTCACCCCCCCCCAAGCTCCCAGTTTACTCATAAGTGGCTTTAGACATAAAGCAAAGAATAGCCATTCTACAGTCCACAACCCAGAGAACCTAGACAGCAAAGACTCTAAGAGAGACTAAGTATTTTCTTATTTTGCCTACAATTGCTTGGTTTGGGAGTTTTTGTTGCTAGTTCATAGAAGTACAAATGCTTTGGGGGTGGGGGTGTCACAGGATCTTGAACTCACAATCCTCCTGCTTCTATCTCAGAGTGCAAGAGTTTCAGGCATGCCCCACCATAATTTATACAGTTACAGGGACTGAACTCAGGGCTTCATGCATTCTAAGCAAGCCCTCTACCAACTGAGTTACATCCCCAGCTCATCATCACTGTCATCATCATCACCATCTCCATCACCACCATCATCCCCATCTCCACCATCTCCACCATCACCATCATCACCACCATCATCATCTCCACCACCACCAACAACATCATCATCACCATCATCATCACCATCTCCACCACCACCACCATCATCACCACCATCTCCACCATCACCATCATCACCACCATCTCCCACCATCATCATCACCACCACCACCACCACCACCATCATCATCCCCATCATCATCACCACCATCATCACCACCATCTCCCACCATCACCATCACCACCACCACCATCATACACATGGAAGTCCGAGGACAGTTTTGGGGAGTTGGTTCTCTTTCCATCTTCTTTGTGGACTGCTGTAAGCTCCAGGCTGACTGGCCCACAGGAGTGCTGGATCTGCAGATGCAGGCTTTCGCATGGGCTCTGAGACTTGGCTCTCAGAAAGTCAGGCTTATGTGGCAAGTGTTTTTACCTGCCTCACCACCCTGTCAGCCCACCCTAGGACTTTTTATCTTGATCTTATGCCCTGTGGCCTCACTAGCTTAGTTTTTAATTCTGATGAATTTCACATTGCTTTCATAGAGTTTCTCACGCATGGACACTTCTATATGTCATATATACAGAGTCTGTTTCTTCTTTCTTTTTCTCTTCCTCCTTTCCTGTCCACACTTTGGTTTCTTTGCCCTGCTTGTGGCACTGATCAGTCACCCTAGAGAATCACCCTTCCTCACCCACCCCCTACCTGACCCAGTCTCTCTCTGTCTGATGTGAACAGCTGTCTGTCCCACTGGGGGTCTCTTTATCCTGAGTTTGCTAGGGGCTTTTGTCACTGGTGGGGTGGACCTGGTCACAAACAAAGCCTCTAAGCTGTGTGCCTCCACCACTTGCTAAGGACAGTCAGAAGCCCAGAACCTCAGAAGACAGCAGGAAAAAACTGAAGGAGAAGGGAAAGGAGACCAAGGCTCCTAGGGCCCAAGGATCAGGAAGTGTAAATCTCATCTGACCTGCTGGGTGAGGCTGAGCCAACATCTGGAAATACAGCTAGGACCTCACAAAAAATAATAGGAAGCCCAGCAAAAGCCCCTGCTCTCTGGCTAAAGGAAAGAATGGTGGGGCTGATGAGATGGCTCAAGGGGTGAAGGCTAGTTTACCCCCAAGAATGACAGCCTAAGTTCAGTCCCTGGCACCCATGTGGTGGAAGAGAAAACCAACTCCCAGGAGTTATCCTATCACCCCCACATGTGTAGAACATGTCTAGACACACACAACACACACAGCATATGCACATGCACCATCACCACAACCACCACACAACATACAAAAAAACAGATTTAAAATTTAAACTCTGTGTGAGCGCGCGCGCGCACGCTCATATGAGTGCAGGGTCCCACAGAGGCCAGAGTTGGAAGTGGTTATGAGTCACCTGACATAGATTCTGGGAATCAAATTCAGTCATTTGCAAGAACAGTAGGCAATCTTGGACCACTGAGCCATCTCCCCAGCCCCTAAATAAGTAAATGTAACTTAAGTCAAAATTTTAAAACGGAAGAAGGGACAAATGGCGAGGCAGGAAGCTGAATTGCTAGGACAGTCACCGTGCTTCAATTACCGTGGAAATCACTGTGTACACCCATGCAGTGTAGACAGAGAGCCACCCACACTTCCCCCACACCCTTAGGGGACCATCATCGTTCCACAGGTTCCTTAGGCCTGATGAGGGGACAAACTGTTCCCACTTCCTCAGGAGGGAGCCTTCTCCCCAAGCTGATAGTGGGAGCCCTGCTGGGAAACAAGAAGCCTCAGACTCCCCCACAATGCTGAGCCTTCTCAGCGTTCTGGGGTGTCTGCAGAGGCCACAGCAAGCCAGACGGTGATCCTGTGTCTCCTTCCCTGTGGAGGAGGGAGGCTGGCGGGAGACCCCGCCCTTTATCATGCTGCAAGCCACATTTGGTCCCAGCAGCAGTGGAAACTCCCAGGCCAATCAGGAACCAGGAAATGCTCAGCCTGAAGCAGTCATGACAGCTGGCCCACACAGGGGGAAGCACAGGTGTGTGACTCACCAGCCAAAGACCCGAAAGTGGCCATCGCCAAACTTCTTCAACCAGACATTGTGATCATGGTCTTCACCCCCACCTGGGATATAAGGAAACAGCCAGCCCAGGCCTCTTCACACCCCCTTCCCTTGTTAAATTTCTGGCAGGCTCTACGGTCTCACCCTACACACCTCAGCCTCCGGATGTGTTTCCCAGTGCTGAAAATGCAGCCAGGCCCTGGTGATAGAAATCTAGGCGTTTTCACGGTAGCCAGTGGGGCTGCCATGTGGAGTGGGCTGAGCCAGGTCCTGGGCGAAAGGCTGCAGGCTGCCAATGTTCTCAGCCAAAGTTCCAAAAGCGTTTTTGCGTATTATGGGTCTTTGGCTAGTTTCTTAGGCCCTGAACTCCTTTTGTCCATTTTGTTGAAGTTTTGTACTTTGTGGAGGGGGCACTTTGCTTAGCCATGGCTGCATGATATTTTCCCCCTTGTTTGGTTTTTTATTTTTAAGACTTAAATTTTTATTTTCTGTGTATGAACCATCTCCCCAGTCCTTGTATAAAATCCCTGTGCTGGGGCAGGCTTGGTTGAAGAGCCCGTGTCTAGTGTGTTTGTGGCCCAGGGATCCACCTCCAGCTCCACCAAAACCAGAGAGAAGCTCTAACTGGGATCGCGTCACAGGTCTGAACTCCTCACAACACTGCGACACCGTCCATTGTAAGCGCCCACGCTTGCTTCCCGGGCCAAAGTCATCTCATAGGGCCAGGGCCTCAAGGAATTAAATCAGGCAGGTTGGAGAGGTCACAGCTTAACAGAGGCTGTGACAACGTTGCTGAGAGCAATAAGACTTTTGATACCTTAATTAGAAACAGACTATAATGACAATGGCCAGGATCGATACAGTTTTAGTTGCCAGGATACAATGAAGTTTGCAAGTCGTACGGGGTACACAAGGTTAACGTCTAAGACCAATGGTCCTTCCTCTCAAGCTTCCATGTCAGGGAACACACAAAGAACCACAAAGTGGCCTGAATGCTTCATTGCCAGAGGGAGCACATTGGTCTCTTAGGAACTGGAGGGCACATTGTGCCAAAGGAGCCATGGACTAACCTGAAAAACCTATGACCATGCCTCCCAAGGCAGCTAGGCTAAGCCGACCCCTGGTTCCCTGCAGCCTATAGTGTTGGAATCTCTCCCTTTATATGGCTGTACGGTTTACCACTATGTGCCCACCCTTGCTTCTGGTCCCCTAGAGGATCCTTTCCAGGTTGGGAGATTTTGAGGAGCTCAGTAAGGAGAGTCCCATCCAGGTCACCAGGAGCACACCTATGTCTCTATTGGGACAAGTGGCTCAGCTCTTGTAGAACTGGCCGTGCAGAGCGGAGACGGGGCTCCTCGAGGCTGATCTTCCTGTGGTGAGCACAGTGGGATCAGACTAAGCAGGAGCTTTAGAAATCATCCTAGACTTTCGTAGCAGGCCCCAGAGGAGCCACGGCTTCTTACTAAAGAGGCAGGTGGGGACTAGATGTCTGCCGAGCCACATTCAGAGGTCAGCTGAGGCATAGGCGGGCATGGTACAGCCGCCAGCCAGGAGAGTCATTACACATTGGCTTCAGTCTCGCGAGGCTGACTTTGGAACTCTGGCCTCCGCAACAGTGAGAACCAACTGGTGCCAGTTTGCTCAGGCCCAAAGCTCGCAGCAGCACCAGAGGCCTCTCTGCGCTTTCCCCCACAGCATTAGGGTACCAATCGTCTCCTTCCTCACCAGAGCCAGGCGCCTCCCTCCTACTCTGCCTTAGTCACTGTGATGGGGTCTATGAGGAGACAGGAGCCATCAGCCCCTGTTTCAGAGGGGAAACGGTCACCCATTCAGGGGCCCTCAAGGCAGGTAACTCAGGGAAGACGTTTGTAAATCATTGGAAGTGACCTAAATATTTTACCATTGGGGCCCCATATAGAGAAATCACAATAGCAGTAAACAGTGGACTGCTATGTAGTCCCTACAGTGAATGCCGGATGGCGTGTGAGGGTGGCTGTGGTCTAACTGGAGTGAAAAAAACGAGCACATAGAATATGACCATATGGTCATCATGGGAACATCACAGATTATGCCTACACACGCTGAGACTGCTATCTCATCACTTTGATGTCATTTGTGTGCGCCAGGCGGTGGTGGTGTGTGCCTTTAATCCTAGTACTTAGGAGACAGAGGCAGGCGGATGTCTGAGTTTGAGACCAGGCTGGTCTGCAGAGTGAGTTCCAAGTCAGCCAGGACTACACAGAGAAACCCTGTCTTGAATGACTAAAAACAAACTCTCTCTCTCTCTCTCTCTCTCTCTCTCTCTCTCTAAGAGAGAGAGAGAGAAATATCTATGAGAGAGAGAAATATTTATATATTATCAATATATTATAACCATATGTATTATTTTATTTATATGTTTGTGTGTAATTATGTATGTGCACATATGTTTGTGCAAGTGCACATACCTGTGGATTTGCATGCAAAATTCAGAGGAGAAGGTCAGGGGTCTTACTTATTATTCCCTTGAGACAGGATCTGTCACTGAAACTGGAACTAGACTGATGACCAGCAAGTCCCAGCAATCCTCCTGACTCTGCCCTCCACGGCATGGGGGTTACAGGCATATACAATCAGAATCAGCATTTTTTAAACATAACCCTTGTATTTGATTGCAGTGTGTTTTGAGTGTGTTCACCCTCTCCTCCTGCTTGCTAACTCCGCTAAGATTCCCCTCCCCACTCACTCCCAACTTTGTATTCTTTTCTTTTTAACTGAGTCCAATTTATGCACACTGCTGGGGCTGGGGTGGGGCCATCTGATGGAACGAGGTCAACCTCCTGGGGCCACATCCTTAAAGGAAACCTCCTCTCCAGAGCCAGCAGCTGCCAACAGCTCATCGGGAGCAGGGTTCATAGGCCCATCCGGGTCTGTGTGCGAATGCTGGTTTGGTCCTATGCAAGCAGCCACAGCTGCGGAGAGCACAAGGTCTTGGCAGTCCTGTCCTATACAGAGCAGCTTTTCTCTGGTCCTCCCTGACCTCTGGCTCTTACAGGCTTTCTGACCTGTCTTCCATGATGGTCCCTGAGCCTTGGGGCGGGGGTGGGAACAATACAGATGTCTCATTTGTGACAGAGCCTTGCACTGATCAACGTGTAGAGAATAAATATGAGTGGAGGGCACGCCTGGCTTATTAAAATGGGAGTTGAGGATCTGAACTCAGTTCCTCATGCTTGCACAGTGAGTGCTCTTACCCAGCGAGCCACATCCCAAGCTCTAAACCTGCCCCCTCCTCCCACAGGTGCCCCAGTGTTCCTGATGGAGCCTCGGGACCTGACAGTGAGGTCCGGAGAGGATGTGGAGCTGCGGTGCCAGGCCACGGGAGAACCTGTGCCCACAATCGAGTGGCTCCGGGCAGGTCGACCGCTCCAGGCTGGCCAGAGGCTCAGGACCCTGCCAGATGGGAGCCTATGGCTGGGGCATGTAGAAGCTGGAGATGCTGGGGCATATGAGTGTGTCGCACACAACCCTCTGGGCTCTGCCACAGCCCGGGCGTTGCTGGCTGTGAGAGGTGAGGAGTCTCCCTGCCTAGGCCTCCACAGTCTTGTGGATATGTCCTGCTTGGCAGCTTCCCAGTTCTCCACTAAATTAAAACCTAGGATGAACCGGCTGAGAAACCTGCATGCAACATCTTGTTTGAGGAAATGGAATCTCAGAAGGGCTAAGCATGTCCCACACAGGGAGTGGTACTCTTGGCCAGGGAGTCTGGCTATTCTGGGATATTTGGCATTGTCCTGCATTCTTCATTTGGATACCCATGGCCCCATGAAGAGGGCAGAATCAAATAAAAGTACTCATAATGCCTTCAGGGAGTTTGTATGAACATCTGTGAGTCAGTGCTCATCCTAAGCCTCACACATGGCCATAGTATGTCATCACATGGATGCTACTGACCCCTGCCATCTAGAGATCCCTAATTCAGCCTCTTCTCCTTAGGGTCAGGTTAAGCTTTAATATTGAAAAGGGGTGGTAGGCGGTGGTGGTGAACACCTTTAATCCCAACACTCTGGAGGCAGAGGTAGGTGGATCTCTATGAGTTCGAGGCCAGCCTGGTCTACAGAGTGAATTCCAGGACAGCCAGGACTACAACGGAGAAACCCTGTCTCAAAAAAACAAAACAAAGCAAAATTTAAAAGGGGTATCCTGAGAAATCACAGTAAAACAACCCAGACCAACATAAAGAAAAGTCACAGAATATTGTGTCTGGATTGTCTGCCTCTGTACCAAATGCCTCAGGTATGTGTGTTTGTATTGCCTCTTCTGTCAATGACAGGCATCACCAATCCATCTCCACACACATACACACATCATAGTATTTTTCCACAGGACCCTTCTCTAACCCTGTCACAGACATCACCAATCAATTACCACATTCAATATCAGAATCTTCACCAATCTAATCTTTATGCAATGGCAAAATCTTTTTCTCCATAGAACCCTTCTCTAACCCCTGTCCATGGCAGACATTACCAATCTATCTCCACCCAGTGGCACAATCTCTCTCCATAGGTCCCTTCTCCAGCCAGGACCTCTTAAGAAATTGGGATTTGACATTTGTCAAGCAAATGTAGTATCTAGTTTCCTCATCTGTAAGCAGGGGCAAGATGCTAACAGATGTACCCAGACATCTCAATGGTTCTTGGACACCCAGAGGAAGTTGCTGGCTCAATGGTGACTTCAGGTCTGAAGAACTTCCCTCTCTTTCAGAGCTTGGTCCCAACTCTTCCCGTCTCCTGGTGACAAGCTCCCAGTTCAAGCCACAAAGCTCTGTGTATGGTCTCTGTGCTGGTTCCTAAGGTGGACATAGCAGAGTTCCACAGACTGTGGCTTAACTCACAAACACGATCACAGTTTTAGGGGTTGGTGATACAAAATTGGAGCCTTGGAAGGGCTGCTTCCGCCTGGGCTTGTACAGGAGAATCTGCCCTTAGCTTCTGCTGTCTTTTGGCTATGATTGGCTGTAAGAATTGCCCAGTCTCTGCCTTTGGTGGCATGTGGCAGTCTCCCTGCGTCTGAATGAGAGTGAGCACCATAGGCTCGTGTGTTTGAATGCTGTATCCCCAGTTGATGGACTGTTTGCCTTGTTGAAGGAGGTGTGCCATTGGGCTGTGGGCTTTGAGGTTTCAGAAGCCCACCTCATGTCTCTCTCTCTCTCTCTCTCTCTCTCTCTCTCTCTCTCTCTCTCTCTCTCTCTCTCTCTCTCTCTCTCTCTCTCTCTCTCTCTCTCTCTCTCTCCCTCTCTCTGCCAGATGCCTGTGGATCAGGATGTAAAGCTCTCAGCTATTGCTCCAGTGCCTTGTCTGCTTCCCGCCATGACAATCATGAACTAAGCCTCTAAAACTGTAATTGAGCCCCCAATTAGAACTGCCTTGGTCATGGTGTCCTGTCATAGCAACAGAGCACTGACTAAGACCGCCTCCAATTTCCTGTTTTTTACAAAGCCTCCAGGCATACTGGACCAGGCTCACCCTGATGTCCTCATTGCCGTGTGCTATCCTCTGTGAAGACCCCATTTGTAAGTGAGGTCCCAGGGGTAGATCATCAGAAGGTGGAAGAGAAGGCAGAGAGAAGGACTCAAGCCATTGCAGCTCTTATTTAGTGGAAATAGCTGTTTTCCTTCATATATGCTAACTACAGAAAGGCCAGAAATCAGAAAAGTAGTTATTAACCACAATTCATTTACCAGAAAGTGCTTAGGCGATTCTTTTTAAATGTTTCATGTGTTGTGTGTGGGGTACATGTCACAGCACATAGGTAGAGGTCACAGGACAATTTTGTGGAGTTGGCTCTTTTCCCCCATGCTTAGGTAATTCTGGTGATTTAGTTTAGCTTTAGTTTTGTCTCACTCTGCAGCCCAGGCTGGCCCTAGATCTCATAGCAATCCTCCTACCTCAGCTTCCTCCCAGTGCTGGTACAGGCACAAGCCACCAAGTCTGGCTCCAGTTTTTGTTGGTTTCTCTTTATTTGTAAATTGATGTGCTCTTGCTTCCTATAAAATGTATACCCTAGCTTTAAAACTTGTCCTGTCTTGGATGACATTCCATGATAATCTGCCTGGAGATACATCTTTATTGGCTTCAACTCATTGCACAGGGTGTTTCCATCCACATTTGTCTTAGATGTGAGAAACAAACAGTCCCTTCCTACCTCACCACCTCCCGCCCCACATCCACACAGCAGCACTCTCTCCATATGGGGGACTTCACTGCCCCCAACCCACGTCTGCACAGTGGTCACCCTCTCCATATGAGGGACTTCACCCCCTCCCCCACCCCACATCCACACAGAAGCACCCTCTCTATGTGGGGGACTTCACTGCCCCCAATCCACGTCCACACAGTGGCCACCTTCTCCATTTGGGGAACTTCAGCCTCCCGTTCCCACGTCCACACAGCAGCTACCTTCTCCATATAGGGGACTTCAGGTTTTCCCTGGTTTAAGTTCCTTCAAGGAGTTTTGTTATACAAAGGAATTTTGAAGTCTCTCTCTCTCTCTCTCTCTCTCTCTCTCTCTCTCTCTCTCTCTCTCTCTCTCTCTCTCTGTGTGTGTGTGTGTGTAGATGAAGAAACAGAGTCAACATTGAGTGTCTTCCCTGTTTTCCAACCCTTTAAAAAAAGGTTTTATTTTATTTGTTTTTATTTATGTACATGTGTGTGTGCCTGTGTGAATCAATGTGTCCCACGTGCCTGCAGAAGCCAGAAGAGGGTCCTGGATTCCTTGGAGCTGGAGTCACAGATGGCTGTGAGTTGCCTGGTGTGGATGCTGGGAACTGACCTCTGGTCCTCTGGAGGAGCAGTACATGCTCTTAACTATGTGGCCATCGCTCCAGCCTTTGTGACAGGGTCTGTCACTGACCCAGTGTTCACTGGTTACCTAGACCATCTGGCCGTCAAACTCCAGGGATCTGCTTTTCCTTCCCCCCTTTCTCTTCACAGTACTAGGGTTACAGGCATGTGTGGCTATGCCAGGCTTTGGTGGGAGTGCATCCTAGCTCAGACCCTCACACTTGTGCAGCAAGGACTTCACACACTGAGTCATCTCCTCATCCCAGCCCCTGTTTTGTTTTGTTGCTTTTTGTTTTGTTTGTTTGTTTGTTTGGTTGGTTGGTTGGTTGGTTGGTTGGTTTTTTGAGACAGGGTTTCTCTGTGTTGCTTTGGAGTCTGTCCTGGAACCAACTCAGTAGACCAAGCTGGCCTCGAACTCACAGAGATCCTCCTGCCTCTGCCTCCCGAGTGCTGGGATTACAGGCATGTGCACCACCACCACCACCACCCGGCAACCCCTGTTTTGTTTGTTTGTTGTTGCTGTTGTTTCATTTGTTTGCTCGGTTTTAGTTCTGCAGTCCTGGGGGTGGAACCACTGGGCAAGCACTGAATTCTCCCGCCCCATCTGTAGTTCAAAGTTTTTGAGACCCCCTGCTGCTTTATTCTTTCTGCCCCATGGGTGAAATGATGTAGGTTCGTGTTCTAGCCCTGGCTGTAGTGGGGATGGGGGAAATGACAATGACAAGAGGCTGCTGAGGCCACCACTCCAGTGCACTAAGCTTCTTGGCCTCCAGGGATCTGGGTCATGCTCTCATCTTCCTCCCTGCAGATGCCAGCTCCCTCCCCATCTCCTGTTATGAAACAGATATTGATGAGAAACATTGCAGATGGGCATCAGCCCCAGCCGAGGGCTGCATTTCCTAGAACTGGTGTTAGCTGGTCCTGATTGGTCATTTAAGATCCTGGCCATGGAATGTTCTGTGTTATTTCTTTGTTAATTTCCCCTGAGGGCTGGTGAGCAGAGAGCCAGGCTCCCTCTGTCTGGTGCCCCCTGGAAGGCCATCTGCCCAAAGGAGGCAGCTGGTTCATTAGGCAGAGGAAGCAGGGGCCCCATGGGCCTGTGTCATTTGTTGGATTTGTGCAAGAGAGCGTTGTCTGATAGGACTGCCTGGCAGCCTTGGGCAGCTGGCCCATGCCAGCTAGAGCCAGGACCACTGATGGAATGAAGATACCCTGGTGATGGTACTCAGTTCTTGGCACGGTGCCCTGTTCCTATAGAATGCCAGCCCCTGTTATCATAGCTCCTGGCAATTTTGAGACCAAGAGGCCTTCTGTGTGTCTGTGAACCCACCTCCTCATTTTATAGACAAACAAATTTGATGCGACCTAGGGACCTAACTTGCCTGGCTTTTTTTTATATGTGTGTAAGCATGCGTGCAGGTGCATTGTGTGGGGGGGTACATGTGTATGTGGGTGCAGATGTAGGCCACATGACAGCTTGGGTCACTCCCAGGATCTGGCCACCTTACAGATCTTTCCCTGAGCCCACTAGGCTGAGCCAGCCAGTAAGCCCCCAGGGAGCCATCTCTGCCTCCCCAGCACCAGGATTACAAGTGGATGCCACCATGGTGGGCATTTTTATGTGGGTTCTGGAGATGAAACACAGGTCTGCAGGCTTGCATGACAAGCACTTAACCGGCTGAGCCATCTCCCCAGGCTGTCTCCTTTGTTTTAGAGCCAAGATCTTCTACGCCTTGAGTCTATTACTATTAGCTCCGTGTCTTTGGACAAGTCACAGGTCCTTTGTGAACCTCGGTTTCTTTGATGAAATGGGAATGGTGGAAGGGTAGCAGTGCCTCTGCATGGAGGGACAGTTTGTGTCACTCTTGTTTGTGTCCTGCCACACAGGGGAGCCCCGGGGCAGCCGCGGCAGCTTGATCGGGGTCATCAATGGTCAGGAACTTGGTATGGCTACTCTCAACACCAGTGTGCACCAGGAGGGCAGTTCTGGGCTGCCTACCATCTGGAGCAGCATCAGCCACGTACCAGCAAGCGTGGGTATGTGAGGGCCCTGGGACACATGCTGGACCCACAGGGCAACTTCATCAAGGTCTGGTACCCAGAGATAGGGCTGCCTCGAAGAGCTGAGTCCCTCTCCTGCCCCCAGGCTCCCACCCCCTGCCACTATCATGAAACAAAGCCTCTGCATGTGACATCACACAGGGAGAGCACGGTATGAGCAGAATATCACATCAGAGCGCAGAGGAGGATGGGGGATGCCACTTACACTTGGGGAGGGCGCTTTAACACCCCCCCCCAAAGCTGGTAGCAAAGTGAAGAATCACCAGAAACGATCAACAGACATGAGCTGGAGGGGACAGACAGATGGAAAGGTGCAATGTTCCATCATCTAAGAAGCAAGAGGCGTGCACTTGCTCAGAGATTTAGGAAGCAGGATGTCCCGAGCAGAAAGTCCAGGAGTCTCACACAGGGGACCCAGGTCCTCTTCTGGGGGACCCAATGCAAAGAAAGGCTGAGCCAAGAGTAGGATCAGCAATTCAGAAACCACCTGTTCCTCAGATGTTGGTTCTGTTTGGTTCTTTTCTTTCTTTCTTTCTTTCTTTCTTTCTTTCTTTCTTTCTTTCTTTCTTTCTTCATCTTCCTCCCTTTCCTTTCTTCCTTTCTTTTTTTCTTTTTTTAGAGTCACTTATTTTTATTTTATGTATACAAATGTTTTGCACGCATATTTGTGTGCACAACCATGTGCATGCTGGTGGTGCCAGCAGAGGCCAGAAAAGGCCATCAGGTCCCCTGGAACTGGAGTTACAGGCGGTTTTGAACCCCCATGTGAGTGCTGGGAGTTGAATCCAGATTCTCTGCAAGAACAACAAATGCTCTTGACTGGAGGCCTCTTTCCAGCCCCTTAACGACCAGACTGAGGCACTGTCAACAGAAACCAAGTTAAGCGAGATGACTGCCTAGGTGTGACCACTGCTTCCAGCTGCGGAAGCTAGGGAGAAATGTGTAGGCCCAGGCCCAGTGAGCTTGAGGTTTGTGGCACAAAGGCCCTGAGTAGCTGGAAAGATCCTGCCCACCCTCAAGGGATCTAACTCTCTCCTGTCACCCCATCACCTGCCGCCACTGTCCCTGACCCTGAGGAAACTTAAATGGGCAATGCTCCCCTAGCCCAGCCTGTGACCCCTCCTAGCCCAAAGAGGTCCAGATGTCACATGAGGTTCTCAGACTCCCTGCCCAGGGCAGTCAGGAGCTCAGAACATTCTTCCTCTCCTGGGCTCTAGCAGAAGTTGTCCACAACACACAAAACTTGGTTGATCATCTACTCGTCCCAACCAGTGTGTAGTGACAGCCTGTAGCATCCCAGGAGCCATGGGACCACCCATCTGCATTTGCTGAATGTGGCTAAACGTCCCATCCCATGCATCTCTTTATTATATTTGCTCTTGTAACTGCACCATAAAGTATATGTTTGATTTTGCTGCCCCCCAGGGTCTGCTAAAAATACACTGGCGTGGGTAGTTACTAGGCTAAGCATGAACAGGGAGGGAAAGCTGCGCCTGCTGAAGCAAAGGGAAGCCACGGAGGGATCTGTCAGGAGAGGGACTGCCCCAAGGCTCCAGCCCTAACGTGGCTTCTGCATTCTGCTGTATCCAGGACCTCTGATGCGGGTGCTAGTGGTCACCATTGCGCCCATCTACTGGGCCCTGGCTAGAGAGAGTGGAAGGGCCTTGAATGGCTATTCCCTGACGGGCGGCAGCTTCCAGCAGGAATCGCACATGGAATTTTCTACAGGTGAGCATGGTCTTCTCGGAGGTGGCTAGAGGCAGGGCCTGAGAGCGCCCAGGACTGCTTCTGAGATGACTCCAGACTGGGTGGGGATGGCTTGCAGGGGAGCTGCTCACAATGACCCAGGTGGCTCGGGGCCTGGATCCTGACGGACTCCTGCTCCTGGACGTGACGGTCAATGGCATGATCCCGGAGAGCCTGGCCGATGCCCATCTGCAAGTGCAGGTACGAGCTTGGGGCTGCTCCATCCTTCCACCCTGAGCAGACGGGCCCGCTTGCCTTCCTCACACCCCAGAAGCGGGTTACAACAGGTCTCAAGTAGAAGCTGTCTCTCAGAAGCGAGCATTCCTCCCACTCACTCCGTTAACAAGAACATCACAGGCATGGTGCTGCCCCTGGCTGCCAGCTGCTTGGCAGAAGAAGCAAAGGCTTACCCAGTGCTCTCCTTATAGCACCCTGCTTCCTGGCTGCTCTAAAGTGGACTCCCACTTCCCACTCCCCCAGGACTTCCAGGAACACTACGTGCAGACAGGGCCTGGCCAGCTCTTCGTGGGCTCCACACAGCGCTTCCTCCACGATGGCCTCCCAGCCTCTCTGCGTTGCAACCATAGCATCCAGTATGATGAGGCCCGGGGTCCCCAGCCCCAGCTGGTGCAGCACCTCCGGGCCTCATCTATCAGCTCGGCCTTCGACCCTGAGGCAGAGGCCCTGCGCTTCCAGCTCACCACGGCCCTGCAAGCTGGTGAGGCCCCAGAATCCTACCTCCACCGTACCAGCTAAGACCTGCCAGGGCCCCAAATTCAAATGGCCATTTGCACTAAGCACAGGCTGGGGACAAGGGCATGACTGAGGCAACAGCTTACCTCTTCCTCTGCCTTTTCCAGCCTGGGCCCTCCCACTCTAGCAGGGACTGTTCCCCTCCTCAGGCCACTCCTACCTAGACCTCTGAAGCCTTTGCCTAGACCCGAGTTGCATTCCATGCTCCAAGCCTAGACCACACCCGACTCCCTTCTCTGAAGGTGCCTGCACCAAAGGCTCCCATGGTTGCAACCTCTGGTGACCTACCTGAGCATTCCAGGTAGTCACAGACAAGGGATGCTTTAAAATGTCCTTATCACCGAACGGTGGGCACGCCTTTAATCCCAGCTCTTGTGAGGCAGAGGCTGGTGGGTCTCTGTGAGTTCAAGACCAGCCTGGTCTACAGAGCTAGTGACAGGACAGGCTCCAAAGCTACACAGAGAAACCCTGTCTCGAAAAAACAAAACAACAACAAAGTTCCTTATCCTTGCTTAAGGTCATAAGAGATTTTCCAGTGATCAAGGAGCGCTGGGGAGAGCAGGGTTATGGAGCCAATTCACCCTGATTCAGATCCTGTCTGCACTATTTTCCAGCTGTGGGCCTGAGGGGAATGCCCTGGTTCCCAGCTGTGCTGTGAGCAGAGCAGAGAGCTGCTCACTCCCAGGGCTCTAGAGGAACAGTCAAGGCGCTTACCCCAGAGCTCTAACTGCTCCCCAGTGGCCCCCTGTCTGAGGATGACCGCACAGTTGCACTCTTGGTGGCTGTCGAAGGCCCCAGCGACCCTCTGCGCATGACTGCTGGGTTCCCCTGAGCACAGTTTTGCACACGCCAGCTTGAATAGTCTACTTTTCTCTAATGGTTTCTCCTGAGTTTGCCTGCCTAGCTTCCCTCGAGAGCCCCCAGGGCACATCTACAAGACCAGGCATGTCCCACTGCCACCACCTCTAACAAACCTGGGCCAGGAGCCAGCCAGCTGCCTTAGTGTCACGTGTCCGGTTCAAGCCTAGGGTTGAGCTCCCAGCCAGGGGCCACGGCCTGTCCCAGCCCAAGGAGCAAGCCCAAGATGCCCTGGGAAACTGATTCCCTTAGAGTCACCCTCTTTTGCCTTACAGAAGAAAATGAGGTTGGCTGTCCTGAGGGCTTTGAGCTGAACTCCCAGGGAGCATTTTGTGTGGGTGAGTCCTTCCCAGGGCCTTATGAACAAAGTTGGCCTCTCCTGGGGTGCACAACTGCCCCAGCCAGCGGGCAGGGGAGCCTGTGAACATGGTCTTGTGTCTCCACCCCAGACAAGAATGAATGCTTGGGGGGTCCCAGCCCCTGCTCCCATAGCTGTCACAATGCCCCTGGTCACTTCTGCTCCTGCCCCCCTGGCTTCACCCTGGCCTGGGACCACAGGCACTATAGAGGTGAGCAACCCAGGGACAGCGCTAGTCAGTGGCGGCCCAGGGTGCAGCCGTCTCCTCAGGGCCGGACCCCAGAGGGAAGCGCATACTGTGGAGGTAGCATTTTCCAGAAGATACTGACGCTCAGGTGGAGAGATGGTGAGGACCCCCAGGACAAACACGGGACACTCAAGCCCAGAATGTCTCTCCACAGCAGCTTCAAGTCTTGGTAGCCCTGTTCTAATTTTCTGAGTAATAACTGAACAACAGGTCCTGAGACTGACCATGCCCTCACCTCTCACTCCCAGCAGCTGGGCCTGGACCAACCAAGTCTCCCTTGGCTTTCTAGCCTGGCTTCATGGGGACACGGTCTACAGCCTTCCATTGCAACTATGGGCTGGGGGAACCTTTATGCCAGGTTCAAGGCTGTACCAGTGGCTTAGGCCAGGGTGTAAGGATGGCTTCCGGGAGGGCACATGCTCACATGGCCCCTTGTGTGCTTTGCCCACAGATGTGGATGAATGTGTGGGAGATGCCCACCTCTGCCAGGAGGGGCAGCGCTGTGTGAACCTGCTCGGAACCTATACCTGCCTCCCTGACTGTAGACCTGGCTTCCGGGTCACTGCTGATGGAAAGGGTTGTGAAGGTGACCGGGACACAAGGCAGGGCCTGGTCATACTCCCAGAGCCCAGAGAGTGTCGCTGGGATTCAGAGCATCTAGAGCACTCTTGGCAGAAGCCCAGAGCTGGGGTCCTGTCTTTTCTATTCTTGACCCCTGCCCACCTATGGTTGACGAAGGAGGGAGTAAGCCATTTCCTGTGACCCCCCACCCCACATCGTGGTCCAGGTCCTTCTCAGCACAGCTTCCAGACAGCCTCTGTGCATCTGACTGCACACTGACATTCACGTGCTGCCCCTGGGTGGGGGACCTCTATCATTCTATGGTTTCAAGGCACTGGGTTCATCCATGTCATGTGATGTTTTGCTGGGCAGACTTGATCAAACATCTGTTCATCTCAGATCAGACAAAGGAACAATTCCTTCAAGTCTAGCGTAGTGAACCAGTGATTTGGGGAGCTACTTACAGAGGAAGGAAGGGTGAAGGGCTACTTGCAAGAACATAGTGACTCATGGAGCCCATCCCAGCCTGGGTCTCCTCTTCCTTGGCAACCATTTACTGTTCATAGAGCCCAGAGGGAGAGATTTGTGAATCTTTAAGTTTCAGGAAGTTTCTGGGTCTTAAGAGATTCTTTCCCCCTCCCTCTCAGCCCCTTCCTCTCTTTTCTTTCCTCTGTCCCTCTTCCCTCCTGCCTCTTCCCTCCCTCCATCTCTTCCTATATACTGAGTCTTTAAATCTTTTGCACACATGACTCCCTTGCCAACGCAACATGAAGAAGGTCTCTTCTTACCCCTTACACATGAGGAGCTTGAGAATCAGAAAGGACTGTTGCCTACCAGGGCCTAGAATACTGAGAGCTCAGCTGGAACCCACATCCTAAGCCCCTTCCTCTCTCTGGTGCCGGGGGCCTGCTGCTTTCTGACCTGGGTCGCAGGCAGAATGGGAAGTGCCGGCATGCAGCCTTGTGCAATCACCATTAGAAAATGAGACACTAGACAGATGAAGCCTTGCTGTGAAGTGGGAGGGTACACCCCTGGAGGAGGCCTCTGGGCCAAACCGCTTCCATAACCGTGCCTCCCCAGATGTGGACGAATGTCTGGAGCAGCTGGATGAGTGTCACTACAATCAACTCTGTGAGAACACTCCGGGTGGCCACTATTGCAGCTGCCCCAGGGGGTACCGCCAACAAGGCCATGGCCTTCCTTGCCTAGGTAAGGGGACAGCCAACCCCTCCCTGCATCCTGTGTCTCACTCAGCCCTGGCTCAGAACAAAGAGCATTTATGGTCTGGTGAGTCTGGGAGGGATTGAAGCAGCAACTGAGGCCACCAGATCTGTGGATGCCAGAGGGGGAAGAGGTGAAGACAGGACAGGACCTCAGACAGGCAAAGGGGGTAGAACAGATGACTATCACTAAGGGCTGTGGGACTCTATAGCCTGGGGTGATGCTCAGAGCTGGCAGGTGGCCCCTGAATGCAGCCCTGAGAGCCCAGAGCTGGGAGGTGGCCCCTGATTGCAGCCCTGGATGCTCAGAGCTGGGAGGTGTCCCCTGACTGCAGCCCTGGGGTGCTCAGAGTGGGGAGGTGGTCCCTGGCTGCACCCCTAGGGTGCTCAGAGCTGGGAGGTGATTTTGTCCCTGACTGCAGCCCTGGGGTGCTCAAAGAGAGGAGGTGTCCCCTGATTTACAGTCATAGGGTCAGAGGATATGCTGGTAGAGGGATCCTCAGGAGGCCAGCGTGAAGGAAACATCTGTGTAGTGTGCAAAGCATTGAATTCTGGGAAGATGGCAGGAAGGGGCAGCTGGAGCCAGGCACAGAGGCACATGCCTCTCATCTCAACACTCAGGAGACAGAGGCAGGAGGATCATGAGTTTAGAAGCATTCTGAGCAAGACTCTGTTTCAAAAAAAAAGATATATGGGGACAGCTGAAGCAAAGGCAGCCACAGAGCACCCTATCCCTCACATCCCACCTGGCTTCCTCCACAGACATCAATGAGTGCCTACAGCTGCCCACACCCTGTGCCTACCAGTGCCACAACCTCCAGGGTAGCTACCGATGCCTATGCCCGCCGGGCCAGATCCTCCTACGGGATGACAGGACCTGCGCCCCATTGGAACGAAACAATCAAAATATCACCACTGTCAGCCTCCGGAGCCCATTTGTGTCCTGGCTTCGGTCTCGGATACCCAGGCCCAGTGGCTCCTACCATGCCTGGGTCTCCCTCCGGCCTGGTTCTGGAGCCCTGAGCAGTGTGGGAAGGGCCTGGTGCCCAGCTGGCTTCATAAGGCAGAACGGTGTGTGTACAGGTAAGGTGGGCCTGGGCTCCTAGGCTGGGCATGGAGCTGGGCAAACTCAGAATCCCAGCACTCATGGATAAAGTGAGATGGGGGGAGGGGGAATGCTGTAAGTGAGGGGCAGAGCCGTGTCATACTGATGGACCAAAGCAATCCCAAGAGGGCTACTGGCATGGTCGTTTGACTTTGGGGTGCTTTGTCCAGAGGGAGGCCCCTCCTAGAAAGACGCCTGAGAAAAATGCACTTTGAGAAACACTCCTCTTGAGGGAGAGAGGTTTGGGGAGTGAAAGTTCTCTTGGATGTGAAGGTACCATGAGGGGTGTGGGAGCAGGGGTGCAGTCTATGGACACTGTGCAAGGAGGGCTGACTGCACAGAGGGGCCCTGTGCCTCTGCCTGGGACAGGACTCTCAAGAGAATGGCCCCTCCTCTTGCCTCGGTGATGGAGGCGATAGAGCTTCCACACACTCCACCAGCCGCGTGCAGCAGGCCTGGGTGGGGCAGGCAGGGGAGGGGTTGCCTGGAGCGGGGACCTTCCCTGATGGGTCTCAGAGCTCTTGGCCTCTTGGCAATCTGACTCAGCACTTCTGTTCTATCCCCCCACCCGGACCAGACCTTGACGAGTGCCGTGTGAGGAGCCTGTGCCAGCATGCCTGCCAAAACACAGAGGGCAGCTACTATTGCCTCTGCCCCTCTGGCTACCGCCTCCTCCCCAGTGGGAAGAATTGCCAGGGTGAGCCAGCCAGGGCCAGTCCACACCCCTCCACAAGCTGTGCTGTGTGTCCCTGGGCTATTTTCCTCCGGTCTCTGAATCTCGCCTTTCTGATGGTTGAAGTGAGACAGGAAGAGGGTGGTACTACTGCTGGTGGGTGTTATAATGGCCTCTAATGTTAGCCCAAGAACCTTCCAGGATGCGCAAGGCCTGGGGCTGGTCCAGCTGCTTCTCAGACCTGTGGAGGGGGATCCTCCCTGTTCACCCTTGCCCTCTGCCATGCAGAGAATAGACAGGAGGGATGGCCACTGGTAAAGACCCAGAGGGGAGGCTAGTGTCACTACCCTTCCAAGTTCTCCAGCTGATAGCAGGAAGTCCCTACAAGCCCTGCCCTGTAAAGACACACCCTGGGAAGATGAGAGTGTGGGGAAGGGGGTCTATCCTCAGGGCTCCGCCCACAGAAGGCTAGTCTCTGACTCCTGGGCCTCCGGGCTTCCTCTGCTCTCCCCTCCCACGTTCTATCTCCCACTGCACCCTACTGCTCAGACATCAACGAGTGTGAGGAAGATGGCATCGAGTGTGGGCCTGGCCAGATGTGCTTCAACACCCGAGGCAGCTTCCAGTGTGTGGACACACCCTGTCCGACCGCTTACCGGCAGGGCTCCAGCCCTGGGTAAGAAAGGGCCTAACTAGCAAAGTACAGGAGGTGGGGCACACACATACTCCCAGGGCCTCTCCTACAGCTCCCCTATGCCTGGACCCCCCACCTCCAGGAAGTCTTCCCAAGGCCAGGGTTAGCTGTCCTGCCAGGAATCCTGGGCAGGGGCGGGTGTAAAGTGCTGGCACACCTGGCAAACCTGTACCCAGGTGGAGACGAGCTTGCCTCCTGTGCGTGGTGATCCGGGCGCCTTGTGTGGTGTGCTCTCCGGGACAGAGAATGCACCCTCCCTTCTACACACATAACCTCGGAGAGAAAGCACCCAGAAACATAGAAATTAGAGGAATCTCACCGACTCTGGGACTCTCAGCTCACTATGTTCACAAAGACCTGAGTACTTGGGTCAGACGGCTTGTACTCGTGGGGCATGAGACCCTCCAGAGAGAAAATGAGGCAGGCAGTGGAGGAGACTCCTACAAAGCTGACCATGTGTCTTTGAGCCTCTACTACGCTAGGAGTCTAGGCATGTGGCTCAGCCCCAGGCTTCTCTCCTCTGGGCACCGCTGAGTGGACCTGAGCAGCTGAGTTCTACCACTGCTGTGTGCCTTCTGAGCTGCCCTGGGCTTTGGACCAGGAAGGAGAGGAGGAAGGAAATGCTAGAGGGGAGACGGCCCTATCTGGTGTCTCAGTTTGCTCATCTCTGAAACAGGCTAATAGTGGCACCTGTAGGCAAGGTATTCGGGGTTGAGGAGTACTAGGTGGCAGTCACATGAGCGTGTCTCTGCCACCCACAGGACCTGCTTCCGCCGCTGCTCGCAGGACTGCAGTGCCAGCAGCCCGTCCACACTACAGTACCGCCTGTTGCCGCTGCCCCTTGGCGTGCGCGCCCACCATGATGTGGCGCGCCTGGCCACCTTCTCCGAGGTCGGCGTCCCTGCCAACCGTACAGAGCTCACGGTGCTGGAGCAGGACCCGCGAAGCCCCTTTGCTCTGCGCCAGCTGCGTGCTGGACAAGGGGCGATCTATACCCGCCAGGCGCTCACCCGCGCTGGCCTCTACCGCATGACCGTACGTGCAGCGGCACCGCGCCACCAGAGTGTCTATGTCCTGCTAATTGCGGTGTCGCCCTACCCATACTGAGCAAGCAAAGCCAGAGTTGCAGGTCCACCACGACCTCACAGGGAGGAACAGGGCGGCCCTTGCCCATGACACCTGCAGTGATAAGAGGAATGTCCTCTTCTCCCGCCCCTTGCGTCAGCGAGATCTTCAGTAAACACGGCTGTGCACAGGACCTTGGCCCCAGGGCAGAGAGGGCTACCCCTTGGTGGCAAAGCCCTTTGTGCAGGCCCAATCCTAGCCTGCCTCAAATCTCAACGGGGAGCTGAACAAGGTCTCAGGGGTCCAGGACCCCAAAGAAGACAGACCCAGTAGGGATTACAGGGGCTGACACTGACCTGACCACAGGGAGTGTGTATAATATAAAAACTTTTTTTTACTGACTTGATAGCTTTGCCGAGTTATTTTACCTTGCTGCGGAAGGCCCTGGGAGGGAGGTGACCAGCCCCTGCTGTGACCCCAGCTGCTGGCTCTAACAGATCCTTGACCTTAGGAATCACAAGGTCTCCATCACTAGCTCGGGTGTTGGTTTGGTGTAAAACAGAGCAGCTCAGCAGGGCCTCCCTTCCCCCACAGAGCTGTGGGGGGATTAATGAAACTTGAATGTTCTTCATGGACACCAACCTGTGTTAGCAAAAACTTGGTATATTAATTCTCAAGAATAATTTTAAATCACCATGCATGATGGCACATACCCTTAATCCCAGTACTAGGGAGGCAGAGGCAGGGAGTTAGGTCATCCTCCTCTGCATAGTGGATTAGCCTGGACTACAAGAGAGACCCTGCCTCAAAACAATGGTAGCAGGTTTTCCTGCTCCCTAGCACCCTTGTCTAACTGGCAGGCACACACTTGGCTCCATTCCTCTGTTGTTTGTGAATCTTGTCACTAGAACATGAGACCTTGAGCACAGGGTTGGTTTTTACAAAATCACTTCTGGTGCCAGTGAGTGAACGAATTAGCTGACTTAAAAAAAAAAAAAAACCAGAACAACAAAACAAAACTCAACTGTGAAGTAATTCGCAAATCAGCTACAGCAAGCAAACAGACTACACGATTTTGTGTGGATGCGGACTGTTGAGGGGGAAATGGGCTGAGGGGACGGCAGCTTTGGTAACCTTGCCAGCAAGCTCAAGTTCGAATCCTAGAAACCGCATACTGGCATGGCGACCCAAGCTTGTAATCCCAGCGTTGAGGTGGCAGTGGCAAGTGGAATCCTGCCGTCTAGACGTCTGGATGGGCTCTCAAAGCCAAGGAGAGGCTCTGTTTCAAAGATGAGCTGGATGGCTCAGGTGGAAGTGTGCTCGTTCAGGCTTGATAGCCTGAGTTTGGTCTCTAGAGTCCATGGTAAAAGGGAGAACCCACCCCCGAGAGGCATCCCCTGGACTCTGCACCTGGGCCGTGGCACCCAGACACCACACACACAAATAACAAATTATTTTGAAAAGTGGTCCGTGTGTCTGGGAAACAATACCCATGTTTGCACACATACAAATATGCACATACACATGCAAGGCAAATACATGGAAACAGAGATGAGGAGGGGCGGGAGATGGGGAGCTGGAAGGCTGTAGAGATACGGATGGATATAAATGCCCACAGAGTTAGCTCAGTGTACAATGGATGGGGCTGAATAGATTCCAGATGCTCTTGTCCTCCCCCCAGAGAGGGATGGGTCATTATGTATAAGCCAAGTCAGTCTCCTAATCTCACTGGCTGAGCTACAGCCACAGCCCCTCTGGGGCAGTTATTAACAGTCCCATGGGGTAGACCTCACCAAAGGGCTGACCTTTGAGCAGCTACCTGGTAAAGGGAGGGAGGGAGAGAGCTCAACCACCATAAGGAGCAGCAGGGGGTCCAGGGCTTCAAAGGGGAGGGCCTAGCAATGAGGGTGGGGATTACTGGGGAAAAGGGGAAAGGGAACGAGTCCATCAGAAAGGTGGGGGATTTGGAAGTAGGGTCTTTGGGTAGGTCAGGAATGTGGCTTTGTTGCCCTGGAGGGACTGAGGTGCCCCTGTGTGCTGACCCAAGGCACTGCTTTCCCCATAGCCCCTGCTCTTCTTTCTAAACGGACAAGCCCCTGCCTCAGTGACCTGCCTTCTTGCTGGCTACCCCCAGACATAGCTGTGAAAGTTTATCTCTTGTGCAGAAGGTTTTGAGGAGGATATATTTCTCCCTGCCTCCCTGGCTTACTGCAAGAGCTATCTCCCCCTGAATATACCTTTTCCCCATCTAGGACCCAGAAAAAGCAATAAGACAGGGTCTTTTTCTGTAGCTCAGGCCGGGCTTGAACTCACCACAGTTCCTCCCTCAGCCTCCCAAGCGTACTTCAGAGGTACCCCACCACTCCCAGATATCTAGGCCTCTGTGTGGGTGCTGGGAATCAAACTTCGGTCCTCTGCAAGAGCAGCCAGTGCGCTCAACCCTGAGTGGCTCACCAACCCTTAGACTAGAAGCTGTCATAACAGCCAACAGAATTTCTCCAGGGCATATCTACCCTCTTTTTGGTTTTTGGTTTTTGTTTGTTTTGTTGGCTGTTTGTTGAAACAGAGTCTCATGTAGCCCAGGATGGCCCCAAGCTCACCACGTAGTTAAAGATAACCTTGACGTTGGGGTTACGGCATGTGCCTCCATGTCCTGTTTAGCCTTCTACTTTCCAAACAGATTTATGCTAAGCCAGGGCTCTGTCCACTTCTCTAAAGGATGAAAAGAGTAAATATTTTTGGCTTTTCGGGACATCTCGTTGCTGTTGCAATTCACCCCCTGTGCCTTTTGGAGTGCCAAAGCAGGCAGAGACAACACAGGCATCTAGGGGTATGCACTGCCCATGGGAACTTCAGCAGCAGGGGCTGAGTTAGCTCAGTGGCAGGACAGGATCCCAGCAGGTCCAAGGCCCTGGACTGGGTCCCCAGCCCACACCCTCAGGGGCGCAAAAGCACGTCCCAGTACTTACATTTTAAGGTTTTTATTTTCACACCATGGACTTGTCTTCTTTCAGACACAGCACAGAAGCTGTAAGAAGCCTGACTCCGGCTGTAAGCCACTCTGATTGGAACTGCAGGCTGGAGGAGGAGCGGTGGGAGAAGGCACACTGGGGGGGGGGGGTGCCCCAAGCCCACATTCCATTTATCTTAGACCCACCCGTGAGAATCTCCTGGAGATGAGGACACCGCCTCCTCCTCCGGCTGCAAACAGGGTCAGGAATCAGAACCAGCGCTGTCTTTCTGCCGGGCTGTTAATTTTTTATGGACTTTGTAGCACTAAGGAGGACAGGGCCCCACACTGGGACGGAGGACCAGCTGGGGTCATTCTTGCAAACTAGGTACAGCTCCCCTCTCCCTGTGGCTCTGTTGCCCTCCCTTCTGGAGTCTCAGCCAGCCCCCTGGGTTGTAAAGCTACTGTCTGGAGGCTCAGAGGAGAGCTCTCTGCTTAAACCCACATGACCCTCTGACCCTTGCTGCAAGGCTCTGAGCTGCTGTTGGTCTGGGTTCTATGAACCAGCAGGGGAGAGGTCAGCGTTAGAAGAAGGCCTAGAGGAAGGGAGTGAGGAGTGTACCTTCCCCAGGAGCCCTCCCTCCTCTTCCTCCTCTTTCTGAGGTTGTGAAACAGACCAGTGAGCAAAGTGAGCTTCCCAGCATTGTTCGGCCAGTGAGTGGGGACTAAGCTCTCCCCAGGGGACCCATGGGGCTGCTGGCTCATAAAGAAGCCTCCCGAGGTGTCTGAGGTGTCTCTGCTGGACCCAGACCCACAAGAGGTGCTTTCCGCTTCTGCCCTGTCACTCCCAGCTGCCATTGGTCACAGCCCCATCTAGCCATCCAGTCCTTGGGGCTCCTGACCTCCAAGGCTCTTCCCACCATCCTGGTGGAAAACAGCTCCGCCTGGTCGGTCACTCATTAAACTTCCTGATGCAGCTTTTCCACGAAGGGCAACAACTGGACGCTGTGTTCCTCTGGATGGGAGGGGCAAGCCGGGGTCCAGCCTGGAGGTCATTCTCTGTTCTGGCCACTCTGCCCAAGCCTGGGCAGTGACGCAGTGGGTTCTGAGGCCAGTCATTAGAAGCTTCAGGGCAAGGACTTTGAATACACTCTCAGGCTCCTCTGACAGCAACAGCTACAGAGCTCTTGGGTGGCAGAGGATTGGAGAGGGAAGGAGGTCCCTCCACAGCTATGTGCATAAGCTAAGCTAGACCCAAAGGTTGCTGGCGGGAGGCTGTGAGACCACATACATTGAGGTTGTCCTTCAGCGCAGGCGCCTCAGGAGACCACTCTGGAGGGCATGGTGAGATATGTGAACAGCCAGGGGCGGCAGAGGGAAGAAGCGACGGTAGTGGAGGATAAGACCACAGCAGAGAAACAAGGGGAAGGGACCGGAGCCTCAGGCTCTTCGAATCATACCACCTGCTAACTTGACAGTACATGGTTAGTGGGGAGGGATCAGAAAGGACCAAAGGACCTCCGTTGTGTGTAAAAAGCAAACTGCAGAGAAGGGCATCCCACGTGAAAACAAGCCCACGGGACAGCCATACACAGGAGCACAAAAGACGATGGCCAAGAGGAAGGTACAGGTGTCTCAGTCTGAGTCTCAGAAGTCATTCTATCTATTCAGGGGCTGGAGAGATGGCTCTACCCCTGCCGCATTGCAGTCATGAGGACCAGAGTTTGGGTACCAGCACCCACGTAACAAGCCAAGGGTCCCCTGACTGTAGCCCCAGATCCAAGTACAGGGTGCTAGAGGATGCCCAATGGTAGAGGACACCCGATGCTCTCTTCTGGACTCTGCACCAGCACCCACAAGGGTACATATACTCATAGAGACACGTACATAATGTGTGTATGTATGTGTGTGTGAGAGAGAGAGACAGAGGCGGGGGGGGGGGGGAATCTCTTAGCCATCTCCCAAGAGTCAAGACTACAAGCGTGAGCCACCATGCTTGGTTCAGGGCTCCATGCACACTAGACGAGCATCCTGCCTGAGCTACATCCTCGGCCTGCAGCTGAAGGCGTCTTATAAAACCCCATCTCTTCCAGCACTGGATCTTGCTAGCTAGGCAGCATTTCTCTTTGCCTTTTGAAAAACAGTTTCTTTTTTGCCCCAGTTGGACTCAAACTCAACATTATCTAGTCTGCTTCCCAAGAAATGGGGATCACAGATCTGTCCACCAATCCCACCTTAGTCCACACGTCTTGCCCAGGCGCCCACATCCAACAATGGCCAGCTCCCTGGCTCTCAGGAGTGAATACTTGAAGGCCTGAGCTGTAACTCAGGCTATACTGTGCCTTCCCTGCCTGTGCAAAGTCTCTAGTTCAATCCCTGCCACTGGCAAGTAAGCAATAAACAAAAGAAGTGTAGCTGGGTGCAGTGTCTCAGGCTGTACCCCCAACACTCAGAGCAAAGGCAAGAGGACCAGTGCAAATCTGAGAGCACCCTGGGCTCCATGGAGAGTACCAGGCTAGCCCAGAGCTACATAATAGACTGCAAATCAATCCCACCCCCCAGAAGAGTATACACGTCCATGGTGTCTTTGACACATCCTGGTTTAAAACAGATACCTGAATTTCCCATAGTGAAGGCCAAGTCAGGAAGTCCCTTCCCACACTCCACAGATTGACCTAACTCTTGCCATGCCTTTCTTGTTGCTCAGATGATACTAATTAATCTTTCGTTTAATATTTTTAGGGTTTCTTTATGTTAAGAAAAATTAAAAAGCTACAGAGAGATATAGATACATACCACGTTCATGTACTGGAAGACGCAGTATTATCTGCCTTCCCAGGTTGATATAGAGATTTATGTGTCTAAATTTTTGGGGTAGCCCTGGATTTGATTGCCAGCCCCACATACACATCCCAACAGGTAGGGTACAGGTTCTTATGTAGCCCAGGCTGGCCTCAAACTCATTACTTAACCAAGGATGACCTTGAACTTTCGCCCCTCCCGCAAGTGCCAGGTGACAGGTGTGGTGCACCCAGGGCTTTGTGCATGCCAGCTGAGCCCCAGCCCCTGCACCAAGAGGCTCTTTTACAGACACTGGCAGGCTGTTTCTGCTGTTTTATGGAAATGTCAAGAACATGAAATAGCCAGAGGGCTCACCATGAAGCTACAAGAATCAAGACAACACAGACTCAGCCTGACAGCAGATAAATAAACCAATGCAACAGAACAGGGGTGCGAGAGACAGACGCGCACTTACACAATCGCTTAGAACAGTCATAAAGGAACACGGGGGGGGGGGGCAGTGACAAACCACCAAAGAATTTGTTCTTTTCTTTTTCATGCATTTGTCTTTCGGAGCTTGAATGTGTGCCTTGGCGCATGCGCGGATACTAAAGAACGTCTTAAAGGAATCGAGTGGTTCTCTCCTTTCACAGTATGGATTTCTTGGGTCAAATTCAGCGCCTTTACCTGTTGAGCCCTCTTGCTGGCCCATCAAGGAGCTTTAAGAAGAGTGTGTGTGGCCCTGTTCTGGTCTGTGTTTTCACGACGCCTCTGGCTGCTGGACAGAGGAAGGGCTGGGCAACTATGTAGTCAAGCAGGGAAATGAGCATAGAGATGGGAGCGAGGAAAGTCCAGTGGTCTGAGCAAGCAAGGGGTAGAGTGTGAAGGAGGCAGAGCTGGTGAACCGCCATGAGTTCAAGGCCAGCCTAGTCTACAAGCAAGTTCTAGGCCAGTCAGGGATACATAGTGAGACCCTTCTATCCTCCTCTCTCTCTCTTCCTTCCTCTTTCCTTCCTTCATCCTTTCCTTCCTTCCTTCCTTCCTCCCTTCCTTCCTCTCTTTCCTTTCTCACTCGCCTAGATCCTGAAGGAGCCCTGACCTTGGTGTGGGAAGGGGAAAGGTGAAGGTCAAAGTCGTGGTGACTCATTTCTAGGGCCACACTCCATCCAAATTCCAGAGCTGGTTTACAGTAGAACTGAGATGGGCTGGGCTGAGTGTCCACCTCGAAGGTGGGGGGAATGAAGAGAACTCGGCTTGTGCAGGAGCCAGCTAGGCCCCTGCATTTGACCTCTGCCTCCTCATATTCCCAGGGCACATGTGTCAGTCCTCTGGGCTGGGGTCATTTCTGTAGCAGGGAGTAAAGGTCCAGTTGCCTGTGACCCTGGGATCACACACAGTCCCTCTCTCCCCCAGTTCAGCTCAAACCTAAGTCAGAGGGAAGGGTTCAGGCCAGAGCTCCGGCCACTGGCTTCTGATTCTGCTGTGCTCTTGACACACGGTGTAGCCTTGGGAAAGATGCACCCCCACTCTGCACTGCAGCTCCTAACTGTAGAATGAGGACAGAATTACATATTCACTATAAAGGGTAGCAGTGAGGATGGAAACAGAAGACTAATATACACATTTGCCCCACCCTGGGCCACTTCTACAGAGAAGAAACAGTCGGCAAGTGGGGAAGAATGGCCTCAAAGTAGCTCAGAAGCTGCTGGTGTGTTCTCCTGTTAGTGTGCAAAGCCCAGAGATGGTCCAGTGAGTGTCCCCGGGTCAGCTGCCATAGGGTGTCTTAGGTTCCTCAAGCTGCCCTGGGCATCTAGTCCCACCTGGCTCACTGAGGTCTGTAACTATCACCGACCATATTTGGGTTGGATGCCAGGGCCAGGAGCTCAAGAGAGCCCAATACCTAGGGTGGTGTTTATAAATGTGTCTGCCACCTTCTCCCTCCCAGAAGCCCCCACGGGAGACAGAGTAAAGGGTTGGGATGAGTCCCAGGGGCACCCAGAGTCAAAGGCTGATGCAATAAGCTGGGCAAGGTATGGGTGTGGGGCGGGCTAAGGGTTGGAAACTAGGCCTACCTGTGGGGTAGTGACCTTGGCCATGATCCTGGGTGTTGGGGTTCACTGGGGCAGGAGCTGTTCTGCTTGCTGCATGGCTCAGGTCAAACTGGAAAGCCTCCGGCCAGACTTCTGGCTCACATGGGTCACATAACCCCCCAGTTTCATTTTACAAGCCAGCAGCTTCACCTCTGAGAACCTCCACCTTCCCTGTCTTCTGACGGGTCAGCAGACAGACGAGCTTTGATTCACCAATTTACTGCGAGCTCAGGGCAATCTGGTCAGGTGCCAGGCTGAGGGGAGACAGTCGGGACCTGAAGCAGGCAACACCGGTCTTCCGCGGCCAACTCCTTTGGGTTTTCTCCGGTGGACCCTTGGCTCTGGTATGGGAGCTAGGGAAAGCGAGGGGCTCCGAGGGCAGGCGCTTGCCATTACATGAATCGTGTACACAGCCTCCGAACCTAAGCAACTTCACTTAAAGCGCTTTTGAGGCTTTTTTTTTTCAAGACGGCTGCTATCAGCCTGCTAGTCACGCGGGTCCCAGCCTCTACCGCCCTCCGAGGCGCCACTAGCCGGCCAGGATCTGGGGACCAAAGCTGCAAGCGCCCACGCCCCTGCGCCCCCGGGAGGCTGTGCTGGCGCCGAGGGAAGTGGGAGGGGCCAGCAGGCCGAGAACGGCGGGCCACGCCCACCGCAGGTGGCCGTGAGCTCTGAGAGGCTGCTGGCAGGGGCCGGGCCCGTGGGCGGGGCCTGTCGCGCGCCCGTTCCCACGTGTCCCAGGTTCCTGCCCCCCAGGCCCTGTGCTTATAACCCCGGGATGCGCGCCTGTCCCAGCCCTGCTCCGCCGACTGCCACTGCTGCCTGGATTCACTGGTAAGAAGTTTCGGGCCTACCTCGTTATCCTAGGACCCGTCCCAGGAATCCCAGAGAGGGAGAGAGAGCGAGCGAGAGAGCAGCTGCAAGGGGTGGGCACAGGGAGGCCCCCGAGTGACCGCGCAGTCGGTGGAAAGATTGAGGCTGATGCCCGGGCTCCTGTGACGCACATGTTTCTGCTGCCTAAGGAACCCAGCGGAGGGCACAAGTCATAGGATCTGAGAAGCAGGGGAGTATCGAGGTCCCGTCTGATTTTCCTTCTTGGATCCTATGTGCTGCGAAGGCACCAAGTAGAGACCCAAGGAGAGTCCAGAGGGTTGGGGAAGAGTAGGCACCAAGGAGAGTCCAGAGTATTGGGGGCTCCGAGTCCCTCTCCCTGGATCGGACTCTCTGTTTATCCCCAGGCGTGTTTCTCAAAGTGAGGCAAGAGGTTCAGTCCATCCTTTCCCTTAGGGGCTTGGGCGCGTGGCTTTCTTCTGAGTCTGAGGGTGCCCTGCTCAGGTGGACGTGCGGACCCTGCCTACCGGCCTTGTTCTAGGCTGTGACTGGTGTCCCTTCCTGGTGGGGTGCAGTGCGAAGCTCAGTTTGGGTGGGGCTTCTCCTAGCCAGGTTTCCTGCTGGCTGGCTGGCTGGTTCTTTGGGAGGAGCCCCTCCACAGGAAACGTCTGTTTCTGGGTTGTTACCGCCTTGGGCCCCCTCCAGGGAGGCAGGATCACTCTGTTACGGAGGGAAATCTCCAGGAGAGCCAACTGCAGTCTCAGTATTCCCCTCTGTAAAATGGGAATGTCAGACTGTCTGCAAGCTCAGTGGCAGGAGCAGACCTGCCCTCTCCCCAGGGGTAGATCAGGAAAATCCTTCCTTTTGATCCCTTCCCTTGCATCTCCTCCACCTGGCAGGAGATGTCTGACGTCACCCGCGGGTCTCCGGAGGTGCCAGTCTTGTTCTGGGACTCGTGCCATCCTAGAGTCCAGTAAACTGCAGAGAGCTATGTGGCCTGGGTCTGTTCAGTTGCTCACTGGGTCTGGGATGCAGACCTGAAAAGACATTTTCCCTGCTAGACCTTCAGAAGGGGGAGACAGTGGAGGGAGCCAAGAACTGGGCTGGGCAGAGACTGGAATAGTTCCTTTTTAACATCCCCCCCCCCTGCCCTCCACATTCTCTCTAGGGTCTTCCATCACATTCCAACAAAGGCTGAGAAGCTTTGCGAATGACCCCAAGGGCTTCCCAAGGGATTTTGGCTCTGTCCTGTGTCAGTGGACTCCAAAAATGGGGGGTGACTTCTGTCCACCACCCACCTCCCCAACCTCTATGCTGGGGCCAAGCACAGGAAGCCCACAGTCTAGCCCTGGGGTATACATGCCCCTCCCCCACCCCACATGCCTGCGTGCTCTGGTCTGTGGAAGCCAAGCACTCCCCCGGAGTCAATCCAGCCCACCTGCTGCACCAGCGTTTTCACATGGCCCCTAAGCCAGCCAAATGCCTTCGTCCACTGTGAACACTCAGCTCCTGGAGTGAGAGTGGCTTGCTTGTGGGCACCCATGTAGAAAGAGATGCCTTGTTGAACTCTGGATCTGAGGCACTGATTTTTTCTGAAGGCTTTGGGCAGAGTGGGTTTCCCAGGACCAGGCTCCCTGCCTCCTTTGAGGCTGGTTCCTCCCTAGACCTGAGGAAAGGCCAGGCGCCCAGGGACTCTTTGTTGGTGGCACTAATGAGTGGGTCGATGTGCTCTTCCAGACCTGGAGCTGTTAGCCTCAGAGCTGCCCCTGAAAAGCTGAACTCTGCCAACTTTCCCCATAGGCTAAAGAGACAGCTAATAGTAAAAGGCGAGTCAGGCGTGGTGGGCGCGCCTTTAGTCCCAGGACCAGAGAGCAGAGATCAAGGCCAGCCAGGTCTACAGAGTGAGTTCCAGGACAGCTTGGGCTACACAGAGAAACCCTGTCTCTCGAAAAACAAAACCAAAGATAGTAAAAGGTAGACCCTAGAGAGCTGCTCAGTGTAGACACTGGGAGAGAAACAAAGAGGTCCAGGGACCCCCCCCCCCCCCCCCGCCAAGTCCATCTGACACAGGCTGGGGTTTAAACAGGGCAAGAGGCATTGCATACTGAGCAATTCTGTTCAAGATGTGGCCGGGCCATCATCACCCAAGCTCTAGTCAGAACTGAGTGACATTGAATCTCCATTCTTTATTTATTTTTGAGACAAAGTCCCACTGTGTGGCCCTGGCTGTTCTGGAACCAGGCTGACCTCAAGCCCACAGAGATCCCCTTGCCTCTGCCTTCCAAGTGCTGAGATTAAAGGTGTGTACCACCGTGCCTGGCCTCTTGGGAGAAAGGTTCTTCTCTGGCTCTCACAGGTGCTTCAGCTTTTCCATTCCTCCAGAATTTCCTGGGAAATTTCATCCTTTCAGTAGTCTGAAAGTCAAAGGAGGGGGCACTAGTGTCTTCACGCCCGCCAGGACAGTTACACTAGATAAGGGTTTGAATGCCATAACACAGTGTTCTCACCCTTCCTAATGCTGCGACCCTTTAATACGCTTCTCATGCTGTGGCGACCCCCAACTATAAAATTATTTCCTTGCTAATTCATAACTCTAATTTTGCTACTGTTATGAATTGTAATGCAAATATCTGATGTGACCTCTGTGAAAGGGTCATTCGACAACCCCCACCCAGGTTGAGAACCACTGCCATAGGAGGTTGGTGCGCCTCCTGCTGGTCGGTATTGGGATTGCAGGCTAGCTGTATCAGACATAAAGCTGGAGAGGTGAGCCTAGGGGGGGCAGGTACAGTTAGGATTTTATTAGGAAAGTAATGACAAACCCAATTTGAACTGAATAAGGATGTCATCAGTTGGAGAGGGGGTGGAGGAATAGCCCAGGTAGCTGTTGTCTGGTGACAAGTTGTCAGGACAGGAAGTGGAGAGCAAAATGTCCTAGGAGCCAGGGAATGGAGGGCAGTCTGCACTCAGCCTGGGCTTGAAGCCACAAGCCTCTGAGCTGGGCTCATCCCATCTTGGTCACTGTCTGAATAGGTGGCAGTGGCAGCCTGTGCCTGAAGACAGCATCATGTGACCCATGCTCTTGTCACTCAAACGCTGTTGTTTTAAAGCCATACAAGCTTCCTGGGTGTTGAGGAACAGCCTGGCTGACCTGATATGTGTTTCCTGGGCACTGGCCACTTGGCTTTGGCTGAGGACACAGAGAGTGTCCCCTACCTTGCCAACTTACACAAGCTGGCAGCCAACTTGATGTGTGGTCATTTGTCCTCTGGCCTGTGTCTATCATGGCAAAGGCTGCCTGCCCTGGCCTTGAAAGCTTGGGAGTTGGGAATATGGGTTCTGCACTTTTTCTTGGTTCAGCCAGCCTTGGCCACATGCTTTCCCTGGGAAAGAAGCTCCGTGTCCTGAGCACCCAGAGTCAGGGGCAAGCTGAGGTTATTATCTTCAGAAGTGGTGTGGGTGTTTGGGAGGCCCCACACTGGAATCCCATCTCCAGCACGCCCTTAAACCCTCGAATCCAATGTGAGGGATAAGATGTTCTCACCCCTGCCTGACAGATGAGTGGCCATGGTTGGGGTGCTAAAACAACTCCAGCCCACATCCAGAGTACTCCTTCCCCTCTGCCTCTTCCTGTCTCCTCCCCAAGTCAAGGCTATAGCTTCATTTAGCTTTTGAGACTGCAGTCTCCTTAACCAAGGTCCTGACTAGTTTCTAGGCAGGCATACATGTGTGCATGCATATACACACTTATGTAGACACACACACACTTGGGTCTGTACCCCTCAAGTTTCTCAGGTACACAACATCAAATGCACAAAGATACACACACAAATGCAGCACACACACTGCAAGCCCGCATGTGAGCTTCAAGGCACACAGTCCTTGCTGGGCACACCCTTCACACTATACCGCCCCAACGTAGGCTCCCACAACCACAGCCTGGCAGATGGAGGTAGGCATAGAAGCCCACATTTCAGGGCATCCTAGTTCCTCCTCCCCAACCCCCAACAAGGGGCTGACCGCCAAAGAGTATATCCGCTCTGAAGTGCTAAATGCCCGCCGTAGGCACTGGGAGATGATCTCTGCTCCGAGCAGCTCGTGACAGAAGCAGATCAGAATTCAGTGGGTTGTGTGCCCTGTTGGGAGGGGCCACTGAGAGTGGGCAGTACTGGTGTTTGGTTTGTCTCTATGGAGACCTACTCCCTTTTCACCCTTCTTGGCGCCAGGTGTCCTTGGAAGGGAAAGAGGAAGTCACCATTAAGAACTTAATGAATCTCAGGCAGCGTCCATTCCCAGTGGTACCCTACTCCCTTACCAAACCTTTTGCCTAGCTCTTCCCTCTGACACCCCCAGAGAGGGTGTCACAGCGTCTTATGGGTGTGGTGTTTTGACTGCCTATATAGTCCCACATGTGAGCAGTGTTCTCAGAGGCCAGAAGAGGGCGCCAAATCCTCCAGAACTGGAGTTAACAGGTGTGAGCCTCTGTGTGGGTGCTGGGAATCGAATCCAGGTCCTCCCCAGTGCTCTTAACTGTGGAGCTGTCTCTCTAGCCTCCTCCCCACCTTGCTTCAGTCTCTTACTGAATCCAGACCTTACAGATTTGACTAGACTGACTGACCAGTGAGTTCCAGGAATCTTCCTGTCTCTGCCTCTGGGGTTATAGTGCACACCACTATACCGGCTTTTAAAATGGTTGCCAGGGATCTGAACTCAGGTCTCAGGCTTCTGCGGCGGGTATTTTGCCACTAAGTTACTTCTTCAGCTCGTGTTTATCATCTGGATTGTGACAGAGGCTTCCAGGTTGATGCATACAAAACTTAACTGGATGATTTAGATCCGTGCAGCTAAGGGGTAGAGTGCCTGCTTAGCGAACACACGACTCTAGATCTAGTCTTCCATGACACCATGTCTCCTGTCTCAGTCGGGCCCCTCATAGCATCAAATGGCCACAGAAGCCAGATTCAGGATCTCAACATCACATTTGCTTCTACAGAGTGGTTCACCGGACCAGGGAGACAGACCGCGGACTCCATCCAGGAACCTGTACCAGCAATCGCAGGTATTTTCCACCTTGATCCTTCTCCCTCCTTCCCTTCATCCTCTATGGCCAGTTGCCTAGCTGCAGTTGCCATGGGCACCATCTTCTGGTCCCAAGGTCAGGGCCTGCTGAGTCACTGAATGCCAAGGTCCAGGGCAGCTGGCTGAGCATAGGCAGCCAGTTGCTGCCTGCTGGAGACTGCAGGAAGCAGGGAGAATCGGCCCTTGCACCAACCACCTTGTTCCTGAGGTGTTTGCCTCCTGAAGTCCAAAGGGCATCAGGGCCTTCAAGAGACCCGCTGGGACTGACTAGAGAGTGGGCCTGGCGTATATGTGAGGAACTGCATGGTCTTGGCTCAAGCTCCAAAGTCCACGGGCAGCATGGCACTGGGTGGCCTGGGAAAGCCACTGGAACCCAAGGGACAGCACTCAACAGTCTCCATGGTAGTGGTGGCAACCAGGGGACCCTGCTGAATTCTTGAGGCTTGTGGAGGGCTGTCCATCACCCTTCCCAGCGACATCTAACAAGGACCCTAGGTGCCTCTGCCCTAAGGCAGGGGTTCTCCACGGCCTAACGCTGCAGCCCTTAATAACACAGTTCCTCGTGTTGTGCTGACCCCCGACCATAAAATTATTTTCATCGCCACCTCATCACTGTAGTTTTGCTACTGTTCTGAATCATAATGTACATGTCTGCTATGCAACCCCTGGTTGAGAACCACTGCCCTAGTGGAACTGTGAGACACAGAGTCCTGGGCCCACATCTGGCCCCACTGCCCACTGACAGATTATAATCACCGAGTTTCAGACTCTGAGCTTCCTCTTCAGCGTGGTGGGCCACGTGCATGGCATGCCTGAGGGCACTCAAGGAGCCATCTAGACAGAAGAAACAGCTGCAATGGCCAAGAGACAACCGTAGTACTTTCTGGAAGGCTCTGTTAGTTGAAGAAGGGGTTGTATTGTGGTAGGGCTTCTGGGAAAGAACCCCAGACTACGGAGAGGTGTTCTGCCTGTCCTCTCTCCGTACCCCTTTCTCAGTCTACACACAAGACACTCTGTGCCCCTGTGGGTTTGAATCGACAGATACTGGAGGTCTCTCGGGTCCCTTGAAAACAGGGTGTCAAGCTACTTCGAATTGCAGTGAGGGAAGGAGGGAGAAGCTCCCAGGACCAGGTGGCCGATCCTGTGGCTTTTTCGCCCAAAGGCGGGAGGCGACATCACTTATTGGGCAAAAAGCCAAGTTCCAAAGCCAGGCTTTCTCTTTGCCCTTGAACTGTTTGTTCTGTGACCTTGACCGCTGACCTTCCTGTGCACCGTCCACCTACTTCTGGGGTCCTTGTGAAGGCTCAGGGTGCCCAGGGCTCTATCTGATGCATCTTGCTTGACAAGGAACAGTTCTAAGGGGGCATGTCGGCTGTCTGCGGCTCTGGCTCAGGCCCCTTCCCAGCCTCTGCTACACGCATTCCTCTTGCTGGCTTTGGTCCAGCCCTCAGCCTCTGTCTAGCTGGTGGGGACTGGTTCCTAGACTGACCTCCTTATCACTGGCCCCGACCCCTGCCGTGAGCATTCTTGGATCCTGTGTGGAATGTGTTCAGAACAGCCAGGCCAGGGTCTCCTAGGAGGGGTGGATTCAGGAAGGTGGACATTCTGTTCCCAGTGCTTTATTGTCCCAGGGATAAAGCTGCCCAAGGCCTCCCCCCCCCCCGTGGGCCCTGAGCCAGGAGGGACTTGCAGGGTTGGCCTGTTACACTGACCATTTCTTCACACTCCCTCAGACGAGATGTCCAGCAAGGGCTCCGTGGTTCTGGCCTACAGTGGCGGCCTGGACACCTCCTGCATTCTTGTGTGGCTGAAGGAACAAGGCTATGATGTCATCGCTTACCTGGTAAGGAGGTGCCCGGCATGCCTGCCATCTGTCACTCTCTGTCCCTGCTGCCCACAGGTCACCGCGTCCTTCCACCAAGTCTTGCTTTTCTCTCTCTACAACTGTCCTGAGCCAGAAGGGGAACCGGCTTCTCACTTGCTGAGCTGCCTCCATTTCTTTGGCCTTGAGATGCCCCTCAGAACCAGAGAAGGGAACAGGATGGTGGGAACAGGGGCGTGCCTTTAGCTAGGCCTCTGCTATCTCTGTGCTTCGAAGTGGCACACAGTCCTGGCCTCTTCTCTCCCTCTAAGTGATCTTTAGTTCTAGGGCAGCAAATGGATCATCAGACAGAGGCTGTGCTTGGTGCTACTTCTGCGCCCAGGACCTAGCACAGACATCACTAATCGAGCCAGCTGCCCTCAGGATCCTCAGCAGCCTAGAAATCCACTCCACAGCTGTGCTCATCAAGACTCTGGGTTAGAAGCCCTTCAGCTCCAGCCTAGAGCAGCTGAAGGCAAAACAGAGCAAAAATCGAAAAGCAGTTCTTGCCTCTCATAGTGATGTCCAGGAGTAGGGAAGCTCCAGGCACGGCTAGATCACAGCTGTCTTTCCTTGGCTTCATTCCTGGCCTCTCCGCAGCAAGCAAAATCATAACCCAGCTGTGTCAGGCTCACACACTGGTAGTAGAGCCCAAGGCTCCTCCCATTGGCTGGAGTCAGGCCTTCCAGGCATTCTCTGTGGGTCCACCTTAGGAACACAGGTCTGTCACGCAGGTGGGAGTGGGTGTGGCATAATAGTTCCCACCATTCCTGGGTGGGGGGTGAGGTGGGGGAGATCCTCCCAGGGAAATGAGCTGAAAAATCCTCTGAAGAATTTGGAATTTGTTGGCAGTTTCTGAATAGTCAGCTGACCCGCTACACAGGACTGGGCTTGTAAGAGAGGGGGCTTTGTTCCAAGCCACCTGGTGAGTGGCAGGTGCATGTGTGTCAGGCAGGGCGGTCCTAGCTCTACAGACACCAGATTTGACATCTGGCAGATTGAAAACTGGGTAATCTCAGATGGGAACCTACAGCTGGGCCTTAGGAGAGCAGAACCCACCTGTGGGTTCAGGTGGGGACAGGCAATGGGCTCAAGTCCACAGGCAGAACTTTATGTGTGCAAGCTGAACGCCTCTGACCTGCAGCCTGCAGCCCACTAGGACACTCAGATAAGCTGGTCCCTGCCTATGGCCAGGGTGATGGTGCAGGGGAGGCCTCAGAGGAAGCCTCAGCTTTGTGGATGGTTACGACACATCTCTGTGTCCCAATGACTCGGGCGCCAGGAGCAGCTTTGCTACCCTCTCAGCCCAGGGGAACCAGTGACATGCACACCCAGCCACATGGGGCCAAGTGTGAGCTGCTGGGGAGCCCCAGCCTCCAAGTCCCCCTGCAGGCCCCATTCTTCCTTCTGCCACCTCCTCATCATGAGGCACTCCTTCTGTGATGGCTGCTTGGGTTCACCCAGGGGCCTCGCGATCCTCTCGCACCCTCTCCGTCCCTCGGCTTACTGGCCTCTGTTTCTGCTCCACAGGCCAACATCGGCCAGAAGGAAGACTTTGAGGAAGCCAGGAAGAAGGCCCTGAAGCTTGGGGCCAAAAAGGTACGTGTAAGAGGCCGGGCTGGGGGCTGGAGTGGAGCTGCGAGGGGAGGGGCAGCAGAGCTCCTGTCTCCCACACCCATCCCTTCAGTTTGCCCTCTTGCTTCCAGGGGGGGTGAGATCAAATGTGCTGCATTCAGATATATGAACACCACCATCATCTGTTCATCTTCCTATCCACTTATGCATCCATGCACCTACCTACCCACTAACCTACCTATCCACTTATCCATCCATGCACCTACCTACCCACTAACCTACCTATCCACTTATCCATCCGTGCACCTACTTACCTACTAACCTACCTATCCACTTATGCATCCATGCACCTACCTACCCACTAACCTACCTATCCACTTATCCATCCATGCACCTACTTACCCACTAACCTACCTATCCATGCATCCATGTACCTACTTACCCACTAACCTACCTATCCACTTATGCATCCATCCATGTACCTACTTACCTACTAACCTGTCCATCTATCAGTCCATCTGCTCAGTCATCCATCCATCCAACTCCTCATTTGTCCCTTGTTTTGTCCACCCCTCTTCTATCTCTCTTCCATCCACTCCTCCATCATCTACCTGCCCATCCCGCTGTCTGTCCATCGGCTTATCCTTCCATCCTTTTCCATCCCCAGGAAAATCCAGCTGGACTCAGTGTTGGCTGCATCTCTAACCTTTGACAGATATGCCTATGTTGGGTGGCCCCACTGAGTGCCATCTGTGAGCTGCTTCTAGTGGGTAACCTTGCCGCTTGAACCCTTTTGCTTGGGGATTGGATAGGAGACATTCAGTCTGATTCAGAACTGATCCCTCTGTAGGATACTTTTTCAATTGCTTGTCCCCGCAGGACTCCACAGGTCAGAAAGAGCACTCAGGGGTCAAGTCTCACAAACCCAAGGCACCCTGTGGCCAAAGCCTGGAGTGAGACTCTATTCAGGGCTGCCCAGAGGAGGAGACAGGAGGGCAGGGCTGCCTTATCCTTACCTAGGCAGAAGGAAAAGCACTGAGGACTTCAGCCAGTTTCTGCACAGGGACTGGTGTGTGGTGCCCTCACCCCTCAGTTTCTGCACAGGGACTGGTTCCTCTGGTCTCAGCACCCCTCTGTGTTCCTCTATGGAGTTGGCTTGTTTGAAACATTTGGGTGTTACTTTTGTGTTGCCAGTATGAAAGCTACCTTAACAAAAACAGCAATTAACACTATAGTACATGATGTAATGTGTTATATATTTCAAATTTTATCATGTGTATGGATGCATGTATGTCTGTACCACGTGTGTACCTAATGCCTGCAGACATCAGAAGAAGGTGTTGGATCCACTATGTGGGTGCTGGGAATCAAACTCAGGTCCTACAAGGTCAGGGGGTCCTCTTAGCAGCTGAGCCATCTCTTCAGCCCCAATCAATTGTTTTCACTGGTCTTCCTAGAAGGGTCTTCATTCCTCAGAGCTAGACTCTCAGTAGTTCACACACGGCTACTTGGCCTGGACATTTGGAATGTAGCGGATCCCTGGCTGCATTTACTAGCTGTTCCGAGCTCTGTCCCCTCACCTATTCCAGCAATTGTGACAACTGACAATATCTCCAGGAATTGCCAGGTTCCTTCTAGAGAAGCTCACCTGGTTGATAACTTCTATTCCAGATCCTAGGGAACAACAGAGTTCCCTTCTGTTGAGAAGGATGCTGGATGATATATTGGGATTGATTAGTAATGTCTGCCATGAGTGCAGAAGGGGGACTGATAGTATGGTTGGCTGGAACTGATTAGTGGTGTGTACTACAGGGCAGAAAGGAAGTCTGCTCTGATCTTGTATGGACTTCCAGGGTTCTGTGTTGGGCCCCAATCCTTGCTAGGCTCCCTCTCACAACCACTCTCTCTTTAGGTGTTCATTGAAGATGTGAGCAAGGAGTTTGTGGAGGAGTTCATCTGGCCTGCTGTCCAGTCCAGTGCGCTCTATGAAGACCGCTATCTCCTGGGTACCTCTCTGGCCAGGCCTTGCATAGCCCGCAAACAGGTGGAAATCGCCCAGCGCGAGGGGGCCAAGTATGTGTCTCACGGTGCCACGGGAAAGGTAAGGCTAGAGATGGGTGGATGGGTCTGGTGGCTGGAAGGAGGAAGGGAAGACGGGCCGCTGAGGATTTCAGAGGTGGCCAGGGTGAAGGGCTGGGCTGCCTGAGCAGCAATGGTCATCCCTTCGGTCTGTGTGTTCAGCTTCCCAGGGAAGCCTTGTCACCCTTGGTAGACCTGACACAGCCCCAGATAAAGTCACAGCATATGTCACCACGGGATGTCACAGAAAGGGCTAGAAAGAACTGGAGAGCAAGGTGGGTTCTGAAGGCCAGAACTTCAATGGCACAGTGTAAGGACCTGCTCCTTCCTAAGGCCCAGAGAAGGACTATGTTCGAGACCACCCCTGTTCCCAGAACCCAGGCATTCAGTCCTTGCCTCATAGAGGCCTCAGTTGTGTTCCCATCTCTGAGATGTCTGTTTGTCTCCTTTCCATGGGGGACCCGTCTTCCTGGATACCCTAACAGCCTCATCAAAACCCAGCTCCTCTGTGAAGACCAAACAAGGTCACATCTGGGGATTTAGACCTGGCACCTGGCTGTTTTGTTTGTTTGTTCTTGTTATTCCAAACAGGGTTTCTCTGTGTTATAGCCTTGGCTACCTGGAACTCTCTGTGTAGACCTGGCTGACCTGAAACTCATAGAGCTCTACCTGCCTCTGCCTCCTCCCCAGTGCTGGGGTTAAAGGGATGTGCATCAACACCTGGCTATGGCACCTGGTTTGAGGGACACTTTTGCTTGCATGTATAGCACAGACTAAAGAGGACCCCCAGGGGCAGTTCCCAGCTTCTATCCCCAGATGGCCGCACTCAACTGTATTAATGAACTCTCTCTGGGTGACGCGGTGCACATCTTTAATTCTAGCACTCGGGAGGCAGAGGCAGGAGGATCTCTGTGAGTTTGAGGCCAGCTTGGTCTACAGAGCTAGTTCTAAGACAGCCAGGGCTACACAGAGAAACCCTGTCTCAAAAAAAAACAAAGAAACAAACAAAAAGACACAGATTCTCAAACAGTGTACGCCATGACAGTAGTCTAGGACAGGGCACAGCTGTCAAACCTGTCTGCTCCGTAACCCACGAGGCTTGCCACCTTGCTGACATGGGGCTGTGATGTTGGGGGGTACAGGAGACATGCAGCTTAGGCAGACCTGGTGGTGGCCTGGAAACACCAACCACCAAGGTAACACTGGTGTGAAAGCTTGGCTGCTCCTTTGTTGTCTTGGATACTGATGAGCTAGCTGTGTCTGACATGCCTAGGGTGGGGACCTGCTGGGTGGCAGGCGCAGTTGAATACTTCAAGGCTATATTGGCCGTCCTTAGGAAACCCGAGGCTGCTGAAGGTCAGGAGTCAAGGGCCTTGGGTCAAGGGTCAGGAGGAAGACCGCTTCCTGTCTTCATGACATCTGTACTCTGGATATGAGCACAGGTAGACACATTGCAGAACCAAGGAGCAGAGTGTCCCTGAGACCAGAGACTGTGATAACAAATGTCCCAACTGGGGACACAGAGAAGCTATGGGAGAAGCAGCAGGGTCTGAGCCCGGCTGAGACAATTCTCCAGAGGATACTGGAGAACAACCCTCCTGGGTAGGAGCCATGAAGGGGAGCAGACTGGCCAGCAGTCTTCACACCCAAGAGGGTCCCACTTTTCACTGGTACCCAGTCTGCTTAGCTGGATTTTAGGGCACCACATGAGGAGAGGTGGGTGCTACGGGCTATCTGGGCGGTCCGTAAGTACCATCTTCCCTAAGAGCCACGTTGGGAAGTCAGACCCAGGGCTCAGAGCTGCACACTCGGCTCAGATCGAGCACCATGGTCTCCACATTGTTCACTTTCCCCTGCGGGTCTCTGCTTCACCATCTACAGAAGAGTGTGAAGATGGCACCCAGCTCCTGGGCCATTTAGAGAGATGAGTGAGGACCGGCAAAGGTCTCAGTGCAGAATAAAGCCCCCTGAGCCACTGAACCTTTCCAGATGAAATGAGAAGGCAGTGAACCTCCCCATCTTGGGAGGCTTGCAGGCTGAAGCTGAGAACAGGGCTCTGAAGGTCCATTCTATGGGGAATCAACCGGGCAGCATTCAGGCCAGTAGAGCAAGAAACTGCATCTCCTTCTAGTTCTTTCTTGAGATTGACCACATGCTGTGCATATGGCCACCAGAGGGCACCAGAGGCTTAGGTTTGAGGATACTATGGGCACAGGGTGCAGACAGGGCTTGAGTTCACTGCAGAAGTTTTTCAGGGCTTCACCAGCAGGGCTCTAGATCTTTCCACGTGGGCCCTTACAGCTGCTTTGATTGGGCTTGGGGGTGTCTCCACTGTTCACAGGGAAGAGGTCCAGTTTGAAGCATCTCAGGGTCCCTGATACCAGCAGCCAAAAGGCCAGTGAGACGCTGGGGAGCCAGAGCGGCTCTGTCTCTGCTCTTCCTGGTCTGGGTGTTCTCCACATGTGTACAGCACCCCACCTCCTTCCCCAGCACATGGCCCTCGCAGACAACTTCCAAGAGCTGGAGAGTGGAGAGGTCCTGGGATCAGCTGGGGCTTAGCACTGGGTTGCAGTATCGGCCTCTCTGGAACACACCGGTGACTGCACATCTCAGGAAGTGGTTGTCCCGGGAGAATGGTGGGCACGGTGATCAAGAGGCAGAGCCACACTGGGCATGAGGACATGCCGAAGGCTGGCTGAGGCAGGTCCCAACAGGATATTGGCAGAGTCCCGCTAAAGGCGTAGGGGTCCATGGCCAAGATGTGAGCAGGCTACCGGTACCCCAGACCAGAGAGGTCCCTGGGTAACCTCAAGAGTGAATCTCTGAGGAGCTAGGCTCCTTGTTGTTTTTAGTAGTCTCTATATATCCCAGGCTGGTCTTGAACTTGCCATTCTTCTACCTTAGCACCTGTCACTAAGAGTTGGTACAATAGTTTAATTTTTTTACTTATGTGTTTGTGTATGCACCACACAGGTGAATTAACGCACAGGGGTCAGAATAAGGCATTGGATCCCTTGGAACTGGGGTTACGTTACGTATGGTTGTGAGCCACCAAGTATGTCCTGGCAACCTAACCCATGCCTTCGGCAAGAGCAGCCAGTGCTGAGCCATCTCTCCAGCCCCAGCACTCTCACTGTGCTTCCTAGGCAGTAGCTCTGTACAGCCAGATGGAGGCGCTGTGGGACTGAGACACAAAGCCAGCAGGAACACTGGCAGGATGTGTTCAGATAGCCTAGAAGGGCAGGAGTTAGCCAGAGACATTGAATGAAGTGCAGCCCTGGCTGTAGGCGTGGCCTGTGCAAAGGCCCGGGGTCAAGGTGACTCTCAACTAAAGAGTGTCATTCAGAACAGCATTGTTTCTTATCCTTGGTTGCTGCAAAAGTGAACCCCCACCCATCCAGAGAGCTCGAGCCCCTAGATTTCAAAGAAAAGCGAGGAAATATGAGCCTAAGACTCTGGGGGTGCAGGGGTAGTTTTGTAAATGGCACCATCTGCAAGGCTACCCCCGGGCAGATGGGAGGCACTCCCCCTTCCTTGCCTTTCCATTCCCATGGGCGCTCACCATGATACACGCATGTGCACACGCACCAGTATGTGGACGACATGTGTGTGATATGACTCTGTCCCCCGCCTCCATCTCCCACTTAGGGACGCTACTAGGAGCTGCCCCAGCACCAGGAGCCCAAGGGTCAGTAAAGAAAATGCAAGGCCCTAGACTCTTACCTAGGACAGATTTTGAATCAAGAAAGCCTGTTTGTCCAGCTTTTCCAAGGCTCTCGACTTCTGAACAGATGGGTATCCATCCCCCTGCCATGTCTGGGTCAGCAGACACCAGCCTAGCCGGGCCTGGCTCACGAGGCACAGTTTGCCTTTTGTGTCAGTGAAACATGAAGCCACAGGGGAAGAGTGGCCAGGCTAGGTAGCACTTGGCCATGCACGGTGCAAATCTAAGATGAGGCATCGTTGTGCTAGAGCGTTCTGGATTCCTAAGGGTGCCGCCTCACCTTGCCTCAGTGTCCCCCCACCCAATGGAGTGGTTTGTACGGAACCCATGGTCTCACTCACTGCACCTGCCCAACTGAGCAGTCTCAGGATGGATGTGTGGCCTTTGTGACCCTGAGCACTGGTTCCGCATCTCTGGCCTTCTTGTTGTTCATCTCTCAAGCACTGCTAAAGGGCCCTCTGGCCCCTGGAACTGTCCCTGTGACAGAAGTAGGTGCCAGTGTGGGACTGAATGGAGACGGAGGGGCTGGCTGTGGGGCCCGGTGTCCAAGAGGCTCAGCAGCCGCTCTTTTCTGTGGGGAGGGGCTGGATCCAGGCTTTCCGCACCACCTGACAAGACTCCGGAAAATAACATGTTATTCCCACTGCTGCCTGGCTGCGCCCGTGCAGTTTTCACAGTAGGCGAAAGGGGCCTCTATTATTTCTCAGTGCCTGAGCCTCCCTCTCTGTGAGTGGCAGAGCAGACAACACAGAGACAGCATCCCTGGTAGCCTGTGTCTGCCCTACCCCTCTTCCTCCTGACTCACGGAGTGGTCAGGATGACCGTCTACAGGCTGCGAGGCGTGTGGGACCGGGGTTGGGGGTCTGTCTCTGCCCCAGGAGGACACGCATCTGTTCGCTTTACAGTACTGTGCCCCTTCTGGGCCTCAGTCTCCCTGTCTGTACAGAAAGAGGCTGAAAGCAGAAGGCCTTCCCAGGTCATTTAGTCCTATTCCCCACCCAAACCGCTAGGAACTGGGGAAACTGAGGCTTGGGGAGTGACAGGAATCACCACTTTGTGAGTGTGAAAGATCAAACCGTGAGGCTGGGCCCCTTGGGGGCCTGTGTTTTCCTGCTTGGAGTCTCTGGGATCCAGGTCTCCAGCCCCTAAGGAGCAGCACGCTCCTACAGGACCCTCTAGACTACATCCATGCACACACACACACACACACACACACACACACACACACGCACGCACGCACGCACGCGTATTCCTCCAGGCCTCCACCATGTTCTCAACAGTGCACATACTCACAGATGTCTCCGTGTGCCCATGCCCTGCCCTCAGCTTGAACATGGTACAGCTGTGTCCTGTTCAGTGTGCGGTCACCCTTCAGCCGTGCACACACGGTACAGCTGTGTGCTATACCCTTCAGCTAGCTGTACACATGCTTACCCAAGCCTTGCATCTTGTGCATGCCGTGGGAAAGCCCTGGGGTCCAGTCGTGGCCCCTCGCATGGAGCAGCATCTGCTTCTTTGGTCTCTGGCCTTAAAACAGGCTAGCAATGTCACAGGCTGGCACTGTGTGAGAAGGGAGCCCTCTGCCATTTTGTCGTCCATCCCCAGATGCCATCCTGTGGCACTCATAATCCCTTGCTCTCTGTTCCAGGGGAACGACCAGGTCCGCTTTGAGCTTACTTGCTACTCCTTGGCACCCCAGATTAAGGTAAGATGTTGCTCTTCCCCCTAGGGAGTAGACAGTGAGGTCCAGGAGGTGATACGGGTGGAGTCCTTGTGCTGTTAATATCTCTGTGTCTCTCCATGGTGCCCCTGGGTCCTGTAAAGGACACCAGTAGACAGGAGGTGGCAGTCTCTGGGAAGGTTGCTGTCTTCCTAGCCATTCTCTCTTCCTGAGGTGCAGTCTGGGTATGGGGGGTGGGGCATTGATATCTCTGGTCATGGGTCAGAAAAGTCTCTTCTTGCTACGTTCTGACCCCTTTCTGGATATTTGTGGCTGACTCCCTCCGTGTCTCAGAGCCTTCCCCAGGGACCTTTGGCATGTAACCTGGGGGTATATACATGTGCATGGACCAGACTGTTCCCTTCGGTCACCCTTGTCCCTCAGCCTGACTGACCTGGGCCTCTGTCTACTTACCCCTCCATCCCTTCACTCAATCATCCCTGCAGTATTTGCTGGGCATTAATATGATGCAGGCTGCATCCTCTAGTTTCTTCATCTTTAAAAAATTAAAATCCAGGCCTAGCACTCAGGAGGTAGAGGAAGGCAGTTCACTATGAATTAAAGCCCAACCTGATCTACATAGTGAATTCCAGGCTAGCCAGGGCTATGTAGTAAGATCCTGTCGAGAGAGAGAGAGAGAGAGAGAGAGAGAGAGAGAGAGAGAGAGAGAGAGAGAGAGAGAGAGAGAGAGAGAGAGAGAGAGAGAGAGAGAGAAAGAGAGAGAGAGAGAGAATTGGGTAACATAATTTAATATTTCATTGAACTCCATGTATCCAAAAAGTTATCCAACATGGACTCAGCATTTCCCAAACTGTTATAGAGGTTTTCACATCCTTTTCATGGTGCCAGCCCTCCAGGCGCGGTCTTGTCAACCAGTGGCTGCATTCTGCATTACACAACCTCAATCTGAGCTCCTTGGTAACCCCAGGAGACCTAATCCTTCTCCTTCCCCCTGGGCTTCTTCCTCTCTGTAGCATGTCTTTCTCTGTCCCTTGCCCGGACTGCCAGCTGTCCCCAGCCTGGGGACGGAGCTGGCCTGGAAGTGAGCGGTAATGAGTTCTGATACATCTGACCTCTGCAGGCCAGGCCTCCAAAGGTGCCCAGCACAGTAGCTGCGCTGCAGGGCCTCTGGCGCCAGGGCCCATCCTTCAACCTCTGCCTCTGGTTCCCACGGCCACTGTGGGGGATGGGGTGACTAGTTTCTGGATCTTTATTTAAAGAGGCAAAGCCCAGGGGCTATGGTGGGATGGGGCAGGGACCCAAACTGGCTGGTCTCTGGGAGCCTGGCCAATCATGAAGTTTCTCAGTTCTGAGCCTGATTAAGGACTGCTGTGTCTAGGGCTGGGCATTGAGGAGCGTACCCTGGTACCACTACACCCCACCGTGTCCACCACACCCCACTATGTCCACCACACCAGCGACATTGTACTGGGCGATATGCTGAGTTTACTTCTTGGGGACCAGTCCCTGACCCTGAAGGCCAGCAGGGCCCATATGGAATATGTATAGCTGGGACTCTTCCATAACGCCCCCCCCCCACTGCAGCATTATGGGGGGGGGCAAATTACACTCATGCTGTCTCCCTCCCACCCCAGCTCAGTTCACCAAGACTCACACTTTCAGACACTCAGGTCCCAGCTGGAGAAACAGGCCCAGAGGGATGCACAGCCGTTTGGTCACAGAACACAGGTCTCTCCAGCACCCAGTATTCCTTCCTTAGTCTCCCTGCTCACTCCCCAGGGAGTCTTTTGAGGGACACAGTGAGAGACTCCTTACCCAGGTCCTGACCCTTTGTCCCCTTTGTCCTGCCTCCAGGTCATCGCCCCCTGGAGGATGCCTGAGTTTTACAACCGGTTCAAGGGCCGAAATGATTTGATGGAGTATGCCAAGGTAGGTCTGAGCGTCAGCTAAGCCGCGGGCTATTAGGGCTGAGGCCACCTTGGTGGCATGAGACAAGATGGAGCCCCCTCCCATAGCATTTGTCCCCCAAGTCAGCCTCATAGGTGTGTGGTCCATTTCCTAGGTGGGCCTCTGTGAGGTGACCCAGTTCACTGAGCTGGGAGGCATTGAGTTGCCTGCCCTAAGAATCCTGCATGCCCCTTCTGCAGCATGTAGGCGTGGGTTCCAAGGAAACTGCCAGGAAGGGGGAGCAGGGGAGCTGTTCTGCACCTCAATTACCTGGCCACTGATGTCCCCAGTGCTTTCCCTGGATCAGGGAGACACTCCCAGGCCAATGTCAGACAAAGCCTTTCCTGGCGTCAGCCTTTTTTTTTGAAATACAAGTTGCAATAAAACATATTAGAAGTTTTGCATCGTGATCCTTAGCTGCTCCCCAGGGCACCTTTCTTTTTAGCGACTCGATGGCAGCACTTGACAAACAGCCTCAATCAATCAGACAGGGGGAAAAGCAAGTCGGTGCACACACCAGAAAATTGCTCAGGTTTTTAAATAGCAGTCGCCGAGGCTGGCTGTGTGAGCTCACTTCAGCCAAGGTGCCGCGTGGTAGGGGACGCTGCGGGGAACACGGGACTGCAGGGAAGGCAGCCCTGCCCCAGCCGCCAGCATCCCATTAGGCCCCTGAGCGCTGGGAGGAAAGGCGTCCTCCACCATCTGTTGTTTTATTATTAAGAGTGGAGTTTACAAGAGCAAACCCATATGTTGCCAAACAAATCGTCAAATAGTGGGGCTATTAAGGGAGTGGAGGTTGGCGAGGCGTCTTTTTTCCTGCCCCCTTGTCTCCTTGATGAAGAAGAATATGAAGCAGGCCCCGTCTTTAGGGATAATGAATTACAAGCCCTGTTCTTGGCCTCGCTCCCTCCCCTAGTCCAGTTAGAAGCAAGGGCCAGGCCGACCCGCGGCTGCTTGTACCCTCCCTCTGGACCCCACTGGTCGACAGCCCTGGTTTTTCCCAGCACAGCTGAATTTGTGGCCCCTTTTTTTCTGGATTCTGGGGAGAAGACACTTAGCTTCCACCTTGAATAACCTTCAGAGCAGGAAGAGTTTGTCCAGGAAGGTGTCTCCCCACCTTCTTCATGGGTGCTAGGTTCGGAATGGGGCTATGGAAAAACTTTAGCATATCCAGCTAGGAAAGGAGACCGCACCCAGGAAGTGACCAGAAGCATCAAGCAGCCGGGAGGCTTTGTGTGAGATTCACAGCCAGGCAGTATCTGAGACAGATGAGGGGAAAGGAAATCAATGGGGCTTTGAAAATCTCTGCTTTCAAAGCCCTTAAGTAGCCAGGGTCAAAGGGTGCTGTGGAGGCACGGGGAAGCCTTGGCTTCTGCCTGTCCCCAGACCACTGCTCAAGGCTCAGAACCACCTATGGTTGTCATTATCACAACTGATTAGAAATGATAGTGCCCTCATGGTGCGGGCGTACAATCCGAGAGCTGAGAGAGCGGAGGAAGGATCGCGAGTTCAGGGTCAGTCTGGGTAAATTAGTGCAGAAGGGAGCTGGAGTAGATGCCCATTTTACATGATGAATCCCTGGGTTCGATCCTCTCATAACTCAAAAAATTACTACTAAAGGTAACATTCTAAACCAGAGTTTGAGGTGGACACTAGAGCAGCACCTGCCCCAAGACCCCGCCACCACTGCCGCCTGCCCCCTGCCTGCTCCCCGCCTGCCCCCTGCCAAGGTTGTTTATTGTCATTAGTTAACCTGGGAGTCCTTAGGGCTGGGGTGAGTGAGGACAGAGAAGAGTGAAGAGACGAACTCGCTGTGCTGGATTCTGCTCTGTTCAGCATCTATGGCTCTGCCTAGGGCAGCCACCTGCCCTGCTCCTCCTTGCTGCCCCTTCCCACACTCCTCCCCTTTCTCTGTGGTCGAGGCCAATTGAGAAAGAGGCGAGGGTCCCGCATCGCCCCCAGAAATAAAGGCTCCAGGGAACCTGGCCAGCCACTTCTCTTGGCTGCCCAGCAACGTGCCCTCATATGTCACCAGCACCATCTTGCAAAGTTCTGGTCCCCAACCTGTCAGTTCCACATGGAGAGAGCATAGAGCAAGTGTGGGCGTTAGATCTGTGTCGAGCAGCGGGGAAATGAAGTTTTCTGGTTGCCTATGCTGTTTTAAAAAAGGACAAACGTCTCAAGGGCAGTTGTGGCTTATTTGGGGGGCTGCTGTTTTTTTAAGTTTAGCTAAAGGAACACCAAAGGGACTTCCTCTCTTTTCTTTTAGCATCACTTGAAGCTCGGGCCTATAATGAACTCGCACTAGCCCACACCTGGCGGAGGGCTCTAGAATCTTAGGCACCAGCCTGTGAACTGGGTGGGCAAACCTATCCCCTGAGAGACTCCCTAAATGGTTAAAGTTCCCACTGTGACCCCAGGGTTGAGGTGTAGAGGGACCTCAGAGGCGCTGTCTGGCCTCATAAGCTTGAGGGGCCATTGACCTGGCCATCTCTCCCAAGCTCCATGCCCACCAGAGTTGAAAGGGTGTAGCAATTTCTGAGCTGAAGCTCAGAACTCATGTGGGGTTACAGTCGAGTGTCTGTGCACAGAGGTGACTAGGACAGTCACCTACCCTTTCCCTGGAAACTGAGCCCGTGAAGGATGGCCAGCCGCTGTCTGGCCTGGGGTCTGGGCATCTATCCTTCAGCAATGGTGAGGACCATTTGGAAATCAAATAGCATCAAGCCACAAGAGATGGAGATGGAGGCTGGCTACCTGGCTCTACTTTGAGGGTCTGCAGAGTGGTTGCATGGCTTGGAAAGATGGCTCCCAGGAGATACCTTGTGATGGGGGCTCCTATAGGTGTTCCTCCTTTCATTGGGTTCACACGAAGCATTATAAACTCGGGATGGATGTCTCTGTGGCCCACTTGAGGCTGCATGGTAGATACTTAGGCTGCTATAGCCCTAGCTCTTAGGATGTGGTGGGTATCATAGCAGGTGCCAAGAAATGCCTAGCCAGTTCCTGCCCCTAAGTGCTTCTATGGGTCCTGGGACTGTGGGCTGATGATATCTTCTGGAAAGAACTCCACGGTCAGCCTCCATTCTGAGTAATGAGGGCACTCTAGTGTTTAAGATCCTCCCTCCCTCCCTAGGTAGCCTGGGAAGGGGAGAGGGACATGATTTGGGGCTAACTGGCACCTTGAGGGATCCCAGGCAGTGGAGCATGACCTTCATGTACCCTCCCAAGAACCTCCACCTGACCATTCTGTCTTCTTCTGTAGCAACATGGAATTCCCATCCCTGTCACACCCAAGAGCCCCTGGAGTATGGATGAGAACCTAATGCACATCAGGTAAGTCCAGCCCCTTCTGGCACTGAGGCTATGGCCGGGTGGTTAAGAACGCTGACTGCTCTTGCAGAGGACCTGGGTTTGGTTCCCAGCATCCTCATGGTGGCTCACAACCATCTGTAACTTCAGGGTACCAGCATTCTCTTCTGGTACCCATGGGCACTGCATACATACATGCAGGCAAACAGTCATACACATAAAATACAAATTAAGTTGGCGTGAGAAAGTACAGCCCCTTTGTTCCCAGGCCTGACTTTGCCATGTTCTCTTCACTAGGTGCAGGCAAGCCCTGCGTATTGATCTGGCAGGCCTGGGGTATTGGGAACAACTTCTCAGAGGAACTGGTCTCTCGAGTTAACACCTCAAGGGTGAAGAGGGCCAGACTGGAATGAGTGTTGAAGGCAGAGGTCCCCATGTGTGGCATCCCAGGGCTGCACCCATAAGACTGAGTGGGGAAACCCCAGTTCTTCCTTGCAGTCTGCAGCTTCCTTAGCTAACTGGGGTGGCTCAGAGTGTTCAGGGTGGGGTTGGCAGCATAGGCTTCGGCCGAGAGAAAAGGCAGACGACCTGTGGGCGATCCACAGGACAGTAGAGGTTTACGTGACACTACTGTGTATACTCAATTCACCTCTCCCCTACAGCTACGAGGCTGGAATCCTGGAGAACCCCAAGGTAAGCCCTTTGCCTAGGAGCCAGCTGCCCGTGGTGGTCCCCAGTGCTCACGCTATCTAATGCGCGTGAGGCCTAATTGAAATTTCACCAGGGGCCAGGGTAGTTTTACATGGCAGTCTCCCAAACTCTCCTCGTTGGCCACTCTGCCTGCCGTCTGCATGCTGGGCTCTGACTCCTGCGCCCCCTTGCCCCTGTCACCCTTGCCACCCCACTTCCCTGGTGTTCTAACTGCTGTAGAGATGAATACTGGAAGGAGCAGAAAGGATGGGCAATTGAAAGACAATAGGGAAGCGTTTGAGCAGATGAGGCACGTGAGAGAGGGTGCAGCCTGTCCCAACCAGCTGGGTAGGCGCTGGGCCACTGCCTGGATTGGGGTGCGAGGGCTCGAACCCAATGAGCCATATGTCTGGGTCTGTGTTCACACCCATCCTGGCTTAGTCTCTTGGGTTGGCCAGGGTGAGCCCGCAGACCCATTTCAGATGTCAGGTTTCTCTCCCCAGGGGCTTCTTGTCTCCTCCTGCCCACTGTGGGAAATGGGGGGCGGGCAGAGCAAAGCCTATCATAGGGAGAGAAAAATCTCTTTGTCCCCAAGGGAATGACTCCATTCCTGGCCCAGCCCCACACCCTGGGGGCTGCTTTGGTGGTGGTGGGGGTAGTCTGCTTGGAAGACATTAGAGAATTTGGCAGCTGGGCCTGGGGGTTCTGAAGGCTGGAGGAGAATCGACTGGGTGGTTTGGATCAGGATCTCCATTCCAAGGCCCCAGGGTACACCCTTGCCCAGGTCTGCACTCTACTGACCCCATTCCTAACCTAGCAGTACCAGGTCATGATGGCCACCCTAAAATGTATGACCCCAGACCTGCTTCTGGCATTTTCCTGCTTTGATTTCCTTGGATTCTGACTGTGAGCAGTCTCATTTTACCGACGGGGAAACCGAGGCCCAGAGAAATGACTCAGCTGAGCAAGACTTGGAGCTGGGACCCTCAGTGGCCTCGTTCTCCCCGTACCTTCCCACAGGCACCCATCCTGTCTGAGCCTCCAGTTTCTCTTGCACAAGGTAGCAATAGAAAGTGCTTAGCATGGCTTGGAACAAGGTCTGGGGTAGGGGGATGAGGGTCTTGCCTTCTCTTCAGGCCACAGTTAAGACTAAGAGTCTGAGGTCTGCTCAGAGCCTCCCTCACAAGCAGTAGGACCAGGCTGGGCCGGGTCTAAGGCTGTGGCAGAGGCAACAGCATGGCAGAGCCCTCACTTGTCACAAGGGAAAGCTGGTGCCCGGTGCCCCCACCCCACCCTGGGGACTGACGGCCCGTGGGGCTGCTGCCTGCTGGCCACAGGTTTTTCCAGTTCATGCTCTGCTGACCCCATGACACTCAGGCCAACCACAGCTCATTAGCCAGTCAGTCACACCGAGGGGGGCCTGGAACTGAAGCCCTGAGCAAGCCTTCTAGGTCCTTCCAAGCTAGCTCCTGTGAGGCCAGGAACCTGGGAAAACTCCCAGCCTCTTCTTAGCAGCCTGGGCCCTATCCTCACTAGAGAAGCAGAACTCCCAAACTGGTCACCTCAGAACGGGGAAGCAGCCTGGAGCCTGAGATTTAGTGTGATTTCCATGTCACTAAGGACAGATCTGGGTCCCAGAGCTAACATGTCCCAGTCAAAGGTATTGTGACTGCCAGGTCCCAGAGACAAGTGCCCTGCAGCAGAACCCCAAATCCCTGCTGCTCACTGCTGCACAGTCTCTAACCGCGCTCCCCTCACCAAGCAGTAGAAATGGGCCAGGCTGGGCTGAGGAGAGGCAACAGCATGGCTGCTGAGAGTCCCAGCCACTCCCTCCACTCTGGCCAGGAGACCCACATTGTCCTCTCTCTATGTTTTGGCCATGGAGGCTTTCCCCAATCCTATGGCACCCAGATGCTTTTGCTTCTGTGTCCCCTGCTCCATGCAGCGCCCCCCCCCACAGCCCTCCCCCACCCTCAGAGAGGAGCACTGAGAGCTTCCAGGGCCCCTCCCCCTCCCCAAAAAAGACCCGAGGTCTGCGGAAGGGAGGGTCTGAAGCAGATGGCTGAGCCATTTTCTGCCTCCGCCAGGGCTGATTGAAGGGCAATGAGGCAGCTAATACGAAGAAAGATAGAAATTTACTTGCTTTAACTTCATACGGCCCACAGTGAAAGAGTTCATTCAGCTGCCGGCCGCCATATCTGATGGGTGAATAAGCCACCCCCACATCCATCATGCCTCTACATCATGGGTTAGTTCATGGGCCATTTGCTGCAATCCTTCCTTCGCAGGCCTGTTTCATGCTTTCTTTCAATCTCCACCCCAACTCCCGTCTCTCCTCTCTCTCTCTCTCTCTCTCTCTCTCTCTCTCTCTCTCTCTCTCTCTCCCCCCCCCCCCCCCCCCCCCTCTCCTCTCTCTCTCTCTCTCTCTCTCTCTCTCTCTCTCTCTCCCCTCTCTCCTCTCCCTCCCTCCCTCCCTCCCTCTCCTCTCTTCCCCCCACCCAACCCAGATGACATTGGAAGTGAGCCCTCCCGCTGGGGTGGATAAATGGCACCAGATACTCAGCAATGAACTATTTGTCATTTGAACTGGGCTTTTAGGAGGGACAGTTAAAAAGAAGCCAGGCACCCCCTGAGCTCAGAATGCAAAGCAAACACCAGTTTATTTCTATTTAGTTATTTGATGGAATGGGGCTGTCAGCTGCCCACCCCACCCCGACTCCTGCTGTAGAGTGTATGAACTTGTCCTGTCCCGAGCACCTTCCTGTCTCTTGTCTTTCCCAAGGCATCCTTCCTCTACCATTAGGCTATGTGACCAGGGAAAGGACAGGTTCAAAACTGAAGTGGTTGCAGTCACTATAGACAGAGGCGGGAGGAGCGGTTTATGGGCTTGGAGCTCTGGACGTGTGGGGAAGTGATTGCTGTGCTGGTCACCCTGAAATCCACCTTCAGTCCGCTCCACCTGTGAGCTGAGCTTCAGGCATTTCTATGCACTGAGTGGGTCTGGGAACATGGCAAGGCTTTTCTATGCACTGAGCGGGTCTGGGAACATGGCATTTCTCTGAAGTCTGCTCCAGGATGAATGGCGTTGACACTCAACCGTAGGCATCAAACTGTTTCGCAGCCCAGGTTGCCATAGCAGCTGGGAAGCAGCATGAGATGCTGAAAGAGTACTAAGGTGTGGTTTGGACCAGCTACTTCTTTGGGCCTTACTTTTCCCTCTGGTTCCTGGAGGCCTCTTGCAGCGTGTGTGTGTGTGTGTGTGTGTGTGTGTGTGTGTGTGTGTGTGTCTTACAGACCCTTCACACCTCCCTGGGTCTGCCTTTAAGGCCACACTGTGTCCACCACACAAATAACACTTTAGGGGGGTGTGGCTGCCAGTCTAGGGTCCCTTGGAGCTCTGTAGTTGAGTGGGAAAGATAAACCTTACCACTGTGTGGCACCAAGGATTCTTGACAGATGACACTTGGTGTTAAATCTAGGGGGACCCTGGGAAAATAAGGTTGCTAGTCACTCCAGCAGAGAGCTGATGGGTAAGCATAGATAAGCATCCCAGGGTGCCTTTCTGTGGCCTCCCTTGGAGAAGGCACAGTGTCCATCTCCAAGCCGATGTCCCACCTGCAGAGTGAGTTTCCATCCACACCAGCCCTTGCTTGACATTTCCTGTGTTGCATTTAAACTTTAACGCAGTCAAGGGCACAGATCCCTTCCCCAGATGGAAACTAGAGTTTGAAGAATCACTTCTGAGGGTACCACAGCCTGACATCTGCCTTAGGGGTATTTTCCACAAGTCTCCCACAGTTGAATATGATGGTAATCCCAGCACTTAGGAGTTAGGGGGCAGGGAGATCCAGGAGTTCAAGGCCAAACTGGGTTACTTGAGACCCTGCCTGTACAATAGCACAAAGTAAAGTTCCCCATAGTTGTTGGGGGCCTTGTGATTTCCCCTCCCGTGTGCTAGGTGGCCTGGGCTGTTTGTGGTCGTGTGGAGCATGGTTCGTGCAAAACCTAGAAGTGGACGGTGCCCCCCAGCAGCCTCCCTGTCTGCCCCTGCTGATGGGGCAGCATTTGTTCCTGCCAGGCAAGGCTGCTTGGAGCTCCAAAGTGAGCAGTGATGTGTGAATGCGCTCGAAGTTTGAAAGGAAAGGCTGACGGCTGTGGTTCCCAGACGTCAGCAGGTGGACAGAACAGCTGGGCACAGGATGCCCCCGGGACGAACTTGAGCAGCCAAGCCCACAGGCTCCCAGCCCTGTGGTGGCAAGTATTCAGGCTTCAGACTTGGGTGGTGGGGGAACTGGAGCCTCTAGAGGCGAGAGGAAATTTCGAGAAAGTCCTGGGTAGCAAGCAGCCCCTCCGCCTCCTCCTAAGGAAGAGAGGCCCATTTTCTAACGCACCCAAGAAAAAAAATATACATAAAGGTTGATGTGTTTTCAAATGGTTTTGCTTTGTTCTTCTTTTCTCCCCGTGAGTATTAACCTCAGGGACCCCAGGGACGGCTTGGCCCGCTAGAGCACCTGCTGGGGTCACGCGCAGTCATTAGCTTTGCGGTCAGTGCAGAATAAACCCCAATTCCAGGCAGTGACGCGCGTGTGCGTGCGGCTCCCGGGAAGCCTGTGCACCGCAGTCCTGTGAAGTCCCACTCTTTCCTGCCTGACTTGCTTCTCTCCTGCTATTCTGCCTCCAGCTGTGGGGGCGTCAAAGAAAAAGATGAGATCAAGTTGAGGGGAAAAATTGTCTGATTTCTTGAGCCCTTTGTTTCTCAGGCCCCTGGCAGGCGGGGCTGGCTGGGAGCTGGTAGTCCCCGGGACCCACTGAACTGGTGGGGGAGTGCCAGGGACCAGTGGTCCTGGACAGGGACAAGTTGATACAGGTACCTGCAGGAGGTGGCGAGCAGGTGTGTGTGCTTGGTGTGGCTCGCGATGCCTCAACTTCCTACCTCTGTCTCTTTTTAGAACCAAGCACCTCCAGGTCTCTACACAAAGACTCAGGACCCTGCCAAAGCACCCAACAGCCCAGATGTCCTTGAGATAGAATTTAAAAAAGGTACGTGCCCATCCATGCAGAATAAGGGTGAGTGGATTGAAGGGGCCCCGCTCCTTTCCCCTCCTTGCCTGGGATGCAGGCCCTCTAACTCCTTGCATTCCTGGAAGCTAGAGCACAGGCAGGGCCTTTAAAGACTCCCAACCGTATGAGCTTCCAAGCTTGGGGGGAGAGTTTCCCAGGCTGTACTCCAGGGCACTGACATCAGATCTTGTCAGAGAACTTTCTGTCTCAAGTAGCTGGCTTTGGGAGAGTCACTCTCTATGTCCTTGAGCCTCAGTTTTCCCCATCTATAAACTGGGGGTGGGAGTACCTGCTATTTTCCTAGCATGCAAGGAGTTCTGTAGGGAGGGCATCCAGCCAGGTGCTGCCACCAGGAAGTACTTAGTAGTGGTTAGCCTGCCACATAGCTGGCCTCTGGGACTCCATTGAGACTCCACTCAGAAAGCTGGGCCCATTTGGGTCATCTGGGGTCTCCAGTCCCTGGACTCAAAGCTACTGCCCCTCTGGTTCCCTTCTCTTGCCCTGGAGGAAGGAATGGGTCATGGACTGTGTAGTGATTGAAACGGAGCCCAACTGAGAGGGTACAGGGATACAAGAAGGGGACTCTTTTAGGAAGGCTTCCTGAAGGAGACAGTACCTAGCAGAAGAACCTAGGGAGGCCGGAGGTTACGCATCCACCAAGTGGCCCCCAGGCTGAAACATAAGCAAGAGTCAGTCTCGGATGGCTCAGACTCTCTCCAAGGGACCTCAGAATTGGAGGACAGGGTGATGGGGGATGGTAGAGGCTCCGTGCGTCCCTGGCTGCTATGACCTTGTGGAACTTATCTCTCTGGGGCTGAGGTATAAGCCACGGAAAGGCTGTTTACAGATACCCAGTGTAAGGTATGGATGGAGTGAGGGTATGGTACCACAACGGGTCAGCTGCCCCCTCCAGCCTCTCCCAAGGAGCTGCCTCACCTGCCTGTGGCTACCTTCTTTGTCCCTCTTCAACTGTGTCAACTTGAATCTCACACTACCCAGGGACCAAAGAGGCCTTGGTTGGGACCCTAAACACAGGGGCAGCCTTGAGTCCCCTCAAGCCTTCTGTTGGGAAGGGGCCTCCCTGGAGCTTTACTCTGAGCAGATGGTAGGATGTGCCAGGCCACACTGCAGGATTCTCTCACAGGGCCTGTCAGCCCCTGGGAGCCGGGAGAGCAGAGGGCGGGAGGTAAGCAGGAGGTGCAGGGAGTCCCAGGCACAAGCCTCCAACAGCCCATCCTCGAGGAGCAGGGCAGCCCCAGGCGGAGTTGGAGAAGAGAGGGCTATCTGAGAAAGAGAGGGAGGCGCCCTCCCTTGCCTAGTCCTCATTCGCTCTCTAGTTAATTTATTTGAAGTTTTAATCTAATTATTAACTATTTTAAAAGCTAAGAGGCTTTCTCCGGCAGCAGCACCAACAATGTCAACCTCTCCTCCCCAGGCAGGCCCCATCCAAGGCCCCAGCGTTGGGTGATAATAGGACCAGGGATGGAGAGAAAGAGGGAGGCGAGGGGTAGGGGGTGGCGAGGGGGCTTAAGGTTCATTATTGGGCAGACTTACATTTAATAGCAATTTACAACCAAGTTATAAAACCCCTGGAAATGGGGGTTAAGAATGGTGAGGCTGTCAGCGCCCTGAGCAGAGCCCCTCCAAACGGCGCCTGGCTAATAAAGACTCCAAAGCCGCTATTGAGCCCTGATTGGCACCCGATGGCTCGCTACATGGTAATGAGCCGGGCAGATGGGTGGGGGATTAGCCGCCAACTTTGAACGGCTTTTCTTTGTCACTGTTACGGCTCTCTTGTTAGCCCCCTAATACATTTATTACCCATTTCACACCGCTCGAGAAAGTGCCCCCTCGCTATTCAAAGTCAACCCCAAACCCACCCACTGCCCCCTCCCCACCACCCCCCTCGACATGGCCCTTCCCTGGCTGAGCCTCGGCTGTCTCCCTCCTGCCACCCCAGACAACACATTTCAGAATTCATGGGTGTCTGCTGGAGTGAGCACCACCCCCAGATCATCCATCAGGTGGCTTTCTGAGGGTCTGGGGTACATGGCTGGGACCGAGAGGTCCCTGTCCACCTGGCAAGCATGGCAGAGCACTGCTTAGATGCATGTGTGTATGCACGCGCATGCACACACGCCTGTGCGTACTCGAAGGGTCTGGCTGCACCTCGGCCAGGCGGCCCCCGGGTAGCTGGTGGGGACAGAAGGTGCTCACTGGTAAGACAATGACGAAGCGTGAAATTCAATTAGTTCAGGGCCTGGTTCCAATTTCACAGCCCCTAAATGCTAAAGGGGCAGAGAGAATGGGAGGGAGGGGGCGAGCGTTTTTATTGCATTTTTCCCTTTCATTCTGGGGGGCTTTCTGGCCCCTTCTCTCCCCCCAGCACAGGGCTTTGAAGGAGTCATTGGGACTCCATATCTGTCACATCCATTTAAGGCGATGTGGGTGGAGGGAGAGGGTGGGGTGGTGGGCACAGGCTGCTCTGTTGAGCCCCAGCCTGGAGGCCCACTGCTCTCTCTCTGTCTGCCCCAGGGGTCCCTGTGAAGGTGACAAACGTCAAAGATGGCACTACCCACAGCACTTCCTTGGAGCTCTTCATGTACCTGAACGAAGTTGCGTGAGTGTCCATAGACTGCCCCGACTCCCAGGACTGCCACCGCAGGCAAGCGCTGGCTTGGATCGGGGTGACTAGTGATCACAGCTGAGGTTCACGACCTGGAGATCCGACTGTCCGGGCCCTGTAGACAGAGTCTCTCAGACCATGTTGGTTTGACAGGAGCATCCTGGTGTCTATTTAACCCACAACCCATGATAATAAAGGCCCCAAGGCTACCACTACCACCTATGATCGGTCCAGCTGGGGCTGCAGGCCTTTGGTTGAGCCAGGCATCCAGAGACAAAGAAAGATGAGTCTTAATGAGGCCGGGGGCCAAGCAAATCCCACCCAGTTCAGAGGTAACAGGTGAAACAGGTGTCACTCTGCGTGACCCAGACGGGGCCTTAGTTTACCCAGCATCCCCTGGGGCCTGTCTTCCCAACTCGGGTGCTCTCTAAGTTGAGCCTTAGAACCTGAGATAGAGCCAGTATGCCCATAAGCTGCTCTATAGGCAATCCAAAGCCACCTGCTCAGTAGGTGGCCTCGGTCCCCAAGCCTGGTGGCTGCACCTGAATCCAAGTGACCTGTTCTTCCCAGGGGCAAGCACGGAGTAGGTCGCATTGACATCGTGGAGAACCGCTTCATTGGAATGAAATCCAGGGGTAAGTGTGTGTGGCACCTGCTGGGGCCTACTTGGGCACCTCCCAAAGCAGACCCCACCAGTACCATTTGGATGTCACCATTCACCGGACACCACGGGGCTTACCCTTCTTTCTCTCTACCCCATGAAGTGAGGACTGTGGCCTTTGCCACACCCCCCTACCCCAACAAACACACTTCCCAGGTGCTGTAAGCAAGGCTGCCTCTAGAGGAGGGAGGGGTCTAGGAGAGAGGTCGGTCTAGAGGTCAGGCTGTCTTGTGTCGCAGGCGGGCCAGCCAGGTTAAGAGGCGGACCGTGCAGGGCCAATTTCGTGGTCATTAAGGCATTTCTCTAGCACCAGGAGGGCAGTAGAGTGGGACTCTTGCCAGGGAGGGCGCTGTGAGTTACACACAGGAACCCTGAACAGGCCAGGCCGGTTCTGGCATGTCTCCAAGGCCTTTTTGCCAGGGACAGATAGACCCTACTTTTCTGTGGTATGCCTGCCACTTTGGCTGGTGTAGGCTGCCACCATGGGGCCATCAGATCCTCTTCTTGGCTGGGGGATGGAGAATTAGTTGATCCCAGGGTGATGGGGGTTTGGTGCCTTGGTGTTTTCATGACTCCTTATCATCAGTCATGTGCCATCCCTGGTCCCTGCCAGTCGTGTGTGTGTGTGTGTGTGTGTGTGTGTGTGTGTGTGTGTGTGTGACCAATGCTGCAGTGTTTTTAGGGTCTTCTTCTTATTTCGGCACTTAGGGCCCCTGAACTGGCCACCTGAATATTTAAATACCAGTGACATACTGGTAGGGACTTCAGATCACTTTGCTTCCACATTGATTGTAGATGAAAACGGCCAAATAAAACGAGGCCAAGGTTCAGTCCCAGCCCTGGTCCTGGGGACTTTTCATATTGAGATTCTAAGTCCCAAGAGAGCTGATGGGCTCTCAGCTGTTAGGGGAGATGAAGATCCGGAGACCTGCCCTGGTGAGCTTGGGCTGGTAATCTCTGGGCCTCGGTTTCCCCTAACGTATCTGCCTCTGCCGGTTGGGCAGAGCTAGAGTTGTGAGAACGTGCACCACTGCCGCTCTCCAAGGCCTTGTAAAGAACAATGCGCTAATGAGTGTCTCTCTTCGTTCCCTGTCTACCTTTGTCTCTAACCTATTTAGCATCTGATTAAATGCCCCTTTGTCTCCACCTGCCCTTGAGAGCCACACAAAGGAATTCCTCCAAGGCAGCTCCACTTGGGGCCTTGGGAGAAACTAGCACCTAGTTTTACAGATGGGCACACCAAGACCCTGACGGGGCAAGGGCTTACTCCAAGTTACAGGCAGGATTCAGAGGGGTATCCGCCCAGGGAGGCCAGGGGAGGAGGTCTGAGAGCCTAGGGTGTGGAGATGGACAGATCCAGGTTCGAATCTACCCACGATAGTATGCACAGCTTCTGTGGAGGTGGTTCATCAGTGGCTTCAGTCCCCAGGGGATTCTGGGGGAGCACAAAAGCAGCCTTACACCTTCTGGGATCCAGTGCAACTCAGGTATGTCAGATACCCATCAGACCCTTCCTGGGCCCGTGGAGGATATCACTGGTTGCGGCAATGTCCCGTTGATCCAAATGCAGCTCAGTGCTACTGGGGGCGGGGGGGGGGGGGGGCTGCCAATCTAACAGGCTAGTTACTGATGTCCTTTCCCGGGAAGATAAGGGTTGGCCAGACCCGACTGAAATGTCGTCCTGCCGCTCAGAGAAACAAAACTGAGAGGGAGGGGGTGATGATAAAGGCCTGGCCTGCAGCAGTCAGGGTAGAGAAGCTGGAGACGATGGCGGTGGAATATCTCCCACCTGGTTGAAACTGGGATGGACTGAGAGGATGGAGAAGGCAGGGGCTGGAGGAGACAGCTGGCCTAGTGGTTGGCGGGCTCTCTGAAGACCTAACGTTGAAGGCCAAGGCTTTGGCACCCAGCCCAAGTCCTGGTCCTGACTTCGTCTCCATTGAGAATCAGTGAGCCTTGACTTCTTCACGTGTGAGATGGGTTTGGGTGCTGTGTCCTGAAGGTAGGCCACCCTCCTGATAGAGACCCCCAGAAGAGCCACAGCATGAAATCAAGTGTGTCCCAACCGGATTGGCTCCTAGAGCCAGTCCATAGAGAAGCCTGGCGCTCAGTCCTCAACTCTGCCTAGATACAGTGGGTGTCTCTAAAAGCTCAGGATTTTACAGTCTCAGGGAGGGAGATTGCTACGTGACCTTAGGCAAGTTGCTTTCCTTCTTCAGAAGGAAGGGGCCAGCCTAGGGGAGCTCCCCAGGAGTCCTCGCTTGCCAGTTTTTATGCTTGGTAATTTTAGGGTATCCTGTTTTTATTTCTGCACGCCCAACATTTCTCTGTGAAAGCAAAAACAGACAATTAATGAGGGTCCTATGGACTCCCCTTGAGGAGTTTATTAGGTGTACAGTGACAGCAAGACTGTTAATCATTGATTATGCCGAGGGCAGAGCTGGGGTGTTCCGGATCTCCGTGTATGTGGGGGGAAATGTCATTTGTATTGATTTTACAAAGCTGGTAATTGACATTCATTAAGAGCCTGATTTTTTTTTCTTAGGGGGCAGGAGCCTAGGGAATTGGGCAGCATAGCACCCTGGGTCTGGGTGGCCTGGCTGGAAGGCCCTGTGGGGAACCGTAGGGTCAAGGACTGCAGGCTGGGAGAGCCTCACGGAGTGGCTTCTCTGTTTTTTGCCTATTCCCTCCTCCTTATCACATTATCTTTTTAACTCTGGAGGGGGGCTAATTAAGTGAAGTAAATTAAATCAGTAGGGAAGAGAAGGAGGAGGCAGGCAGGAGGGAGCCCAGGAAGGAGTCTCCTGGCTGTGTCTGTCCCTCCTGCCTGCCTCTATGTGTCCTTTACCTCAGCCTCTCTGGCCTGGCTCTCAAGCCCTCTCCCCTTCTGCCTTGTCCCACTGGCCTGGCCTTCCCTTCATGGCTGCTCACCCACCCCACCCCTGTCTCCCCATGCTGGCCTTTTCTCCCCTCGCTGCTGGCCCCCCACCTCCGCCCACCGGACCTGGTCAGCATCTTCTCTCGCAAGCTTCCTCCTTTCCTTTATCTTCCCACTCTCTCTCCCACTTGCCCCCTGAACTTCATTTCCAAGAGAGTAACAACTCGCTTGCCCTTTGATCCAGCCTTCCTGCCTGTCTATCCAGCACCCCCTGCCGCCCTCCCAGAAGCTGTGCTCACATGGAGTATGACAGACAGAGAGCAAGAGCAGACTTGTGAAGCAGGAGACTCGGCCCAGCAGCTAGTCTCAGAGACCCAGTCTGATCCACAGGATGGGCCACCTGGGCACAAGAGCCTAGAGAATAGCTTAGACTCCCACCCTGACTTGTTTCTCGTCACCATGGCAACCATCTCCAGTCTTGTCCCTAGTACCTAAGAAAGGAGACCTGGGGCTCCAGTCAATACCCGTCCACCTCCCAGTCCCTTCCCTGGGTGTCAGAGCCTTGGGTTCAAGTACCCTAGCCCCTAGCCTGACTCCTACGTGTTTGGTAGAGGCTATTTCATTTCTAGCACAGTTCTCAGCCCAAGCCAAGCCTCAGTCTTGAACTGATAAAAATTTGAGCTGCTGCGGCTGTGTGGTCCCCACCTTTTCCTCTTGGTCCACTCTCCACTTCCCAGCACCCCTGCTCCTTGGCCTCCCCAGCCCCCCACCTTTCCTAACAGCAATTAGGGTGTGATTGAAGCTGCTCCACAGAGGGCTGCTGACACCTCTGTCTTTCCCGTAAACACGGGGAGATGAAAATAGACACTTGGAACCGCGGTGCGTGTCACTCTGAAGATATCTGTTGTCTATTCCACAGCCGCGCAGTTCAGCTGTCATTTCCTCCTCTTTGCACGGTGGTTTGTATGCCGACTGTCAAAAGCCCCCAAATCCATAGTCTTTTAGAATCAGGTTTCTGTCACCGGTTTTTTTTTTTCTCTCTCAGAAGAAATACAGAAATCATCTGTATCCCCTGTCCCTGCCAAGAGAGTGGATAGCTTTAAAATACACACACACACACACACACACACACACACGAGAACTAAAACCAAGCCTTTTGATCAGTCACAATTAACTTTGAGACCACCTGGGATGTGATCGGGAATATTAATTGTGCTCACATCTCTTGGCTAGGACTTTGCTGTACGCCTGTGACCTTCCAGCTGCCGGCTGACAACCGTGAGGCTGGTGCTGAGAGCTCTAAGGGAGACGGGTTCTGCCCGCCCTTCTGACCACTCTTTGCTGCTGGTGCCACTGGTCTCATTTTCTGAGGGACACCAGACATGGGCAGTACCGTCATACCTTGGGCCCCTGGTGGCTCTTTCCAGAATCCTAGACACTGCCTGCGTTCTCCTCCTCCTGGACTGTTGAGGGTGATGCTGTGGAGACACCTCAGTGGTTCTCTCCAGGACTGGTTGTGAATCTCGATGCTTGCTCTCGGGGCATGTCAGAGGTTAGCCTGTAAGACGCAGCCACTTAGCAACTTCCTGTTTTCCTGTCGGGGCTCAGAGAGGGCGCTGAGTGGGACCAAGGCCACACAGTCAAGCCAGATGCAATGTCAAGTGGCTGAGATTTCTGGTTCCAACTCCAGCTATGGACAGACAGCTTGGCTGTGTCCCCAGTGGCTTGGGAAGGAGAGACTTGCAAAGAGGGCATCTGGGGCCCCAGAACTTGAGAACATGGAGGCATCAGGCCTGGGATGCTGCCACCACCACTACCTATAGCCGGTGTGAGGACAGGCGTCTCCAAGCTATGACAAAATAGATCCTCACAAGGTCCCTGCTCTGTATCCAGAGGTGACCCACAGGTTGTGCAAAGTCACTTTGTCACATTGTTGGTCTTCCTAGGGTGACAGAACCCGCCTTGAACCTTATTTTATCACTGCCATTTTGGAGGCAGGTACTTCCTGCATCTATCTGTCTTTCTGAACAGCCTGCTGGGTCACTGGGCCTTTCCTAGTGACTTGGGAGCATCCAAAGACACTGGTAGGTGGAGCCATCCTGCCCCAAGGACTGACTTCAACCTCTGTGCTTAGAATTGTGATGTTGGGTCTTGTTTGGTCATGGTTTATTTTTTGAGGCAGAATCTCAGGTAACCAAGCTGGCCTTGAACTCCTGATCCTCTGGCCTCTACCTCCAAGCCTCCCAAGTGCTGGGATTACAGATGTAGAACTACACATCCAGCTCAGAAAGTTATCGGAGTTGTTGGGGAGGGGTTGCAGTACTGAGGTGAACCCAGGGTGTATGCCGGGCAAGCGCCCTATCACTTTGTTTTTGGTTTTCTCTGTTATGGGTCACTAGTGGCTGTTTTTAGACACTGTTGTGCTCTGAGGCCTAGGTAGGTCTCGAACTAACAGCCTCCACCACCTGGCTCTACCTCCTTGGTGATGGAATTACAGGCACATCCCACCAGGATCAGCTACTCCCTGCTGAGGTCTTGGGTTTCCTGCCCTCAGGCTGTCAGCAGTGGCTTTTCTTGGTCACCCTGCCTGTCACTGCCTCCAGCTGCCTTTCTGACTCCCTGGACGTTGCTATGGAAATGAGAAGACCCGGGGGCCTCGGAGGTCTAGAGCACAAATGTGAGGACATCCAGGGTGTGGTGGGGAGCGAGGTCACAGGGAGATTCAGGAAGGTGGAGGACATTGTCTAGAATGGCAGCCTCACAAGTAAGAGGGATATGGGTGTGTGTGTTATGTGTGTTAAGCATTTTTAAACTATCATAAAAATAAAGACAACATAACTTCTTTTAGAGACAGGGTCTCTCTCTATAGCTTTGGCAGACTTGAAACTCAGAGACCCACCTGACTCTGCCTCCTGGGTGCTGGGATTAAAGGTGCTACCATGCCCAGCTCAGGTGCGCAGCCTGGTGACATTAACACGTGTACATTACCACCTTCCTCTCGGGGGGCTTTTTCACTTGCTCGGACTGGAATGCTATCCCCTTTAAATATTTGCCCCTCATTTCCCTACGCCCCAGCAGCCACCTGCTATTTGCACCTCTGGAAATGGAGGAATGCAGGATTTGGCCTTATAGAACAGGTTTATTTCATTTGGTGGACTTCAGTAGTTTTGAGATGGGATCTTCTATAGCCCAGGCTGGCCTTGAATTTGCTCTGTAGCTAAGGGCGACTTTGAACTTGTGGTCCTGCTTGTCTCCACCTCCCAAGTACTTGGATTACAGTGTTGTTCTTTTACACCAGTTTGTATGGTGCTGGGGTGGATCCCAGGACCAGGGCCTCAGGCCTCTTAGGCAAACCCTGTCCTATGGAGCCTGCCTGCTTGTTGTCTCTGAGATAGGGTCTCATCACACAGCGCCCAGGCTAGCCTTGAGTTTGTGTTCCTCCTTCCTCAGCCTCCATCAGTGCTCTGTAGAGCTTGGGGATTGGCTAGCATGGCACTGTGGCTGGGTTTGTGAACAAACAGTGCTGGTGTACATGTGTGAATCAGTGTGGGAAGATGGTAGCGAGTTGCCAGGACAGCTGAAAAGCTCTCTTCAGCTTTGTGTGTTGAGAAGAAAAGGTTCAAGGGGAAGGTACTGCTCCTGTCCCTCCTCCATCAGGACAGTGGACACAGGTTCTGTCCAAGGCCATACCAGAGCAGGGCCTGGCTCCAGAACAGGTAGAGAGAGTCCTGCCTCTTGGCACCTCTGTGTCGCACAGATCAGGGATCCAGGGGCCTGGATTCCATTCCCTCTCTGGCAAGTCCATTTTCAGGGGCTCGGCTTCCCCATCTGTACAGTGGAGCCGCTGCTCAAGCCCTAAGCAACCCGGCGATCTCTGGAGAGACATGTGTGTGTGCTTACATGTTCATGTGTGTGTGCACGCAGCGGTCTCCCCCTCCCCAGACTCCCTGGTGGAAGGAAGGAAGGGATATTTGGGGCCCTGGGCTCCACTGTAGTTGGTTTAATTACAGGTTTTCAACTGCAGGCCGGTGGGCATGCATTGGGGAGGGGGTGCGCTGCTCAGAAACCCTGTCATTTTCCCACGTCTGAGGGCCTCTTCAAAGGGGGCATCTAGACATTTTCTCCACAAGCCGCAGAGTGGACTGTCGTGGCCCCAGCATGAACATAATGACAGACGCATTTTGCAGCAAGCTGGGAGTGAATGGGTCCGACCGGCTTCTCTCCTGTCAGACAAGTCATTATTTTTTTCTTTCTTTCTTTTTTTTTTTTTTTGTCATTTGCTGACAGTTTGGGTTTCATGTGTTTCTTTCTTTTTTTCTCTTTTTCCCCCTGCCTGGAAAAATGGCTAGGTATCTACGAGACCCCAGCAGGGACCATCCTTTACCACGCTCATTTAGACATAGAGGCCTTCACCATGGATCGGGAAGTACGCAAAATCAAGCAGGGCCTGGGCCTCAAATTCGCAGAGCTCGTGTACACGGGTACGTACAACTCAGCTGTCCCCAGAGCCCCACCCTCAGGCCCCATCTCCTTCAGAACTCAGAAGTAGGAGCGGAGGGGTTGGGCCCAGGGTGAGGGAGCAGAAGGGACAGTGGGATTGGCCTTTTCAGTGCTCTTCTGTCCCCAGTGTCAGAGAAGGACTCTGCGTCATTACCAGTGTTAGCCAGCCTGAATCCAACAGGTATGGGTATTGGCAAGATGTATGGACAACCTGCATTGTTCCCACAAGTCTCCCAGGTCATCCGCAGCTCATTTTACAGATAGGGGAGCAAGCAAGGAGTGGGGAGGGGGAGGGGGACCCTGCTAGTCTGTCCATAGGAGATGCTCCCTACTGACCTCCAGTGGGGGACAACAGAGGGGGACATGTGTACCCAACATGTGTGGCCACATCCTCCAGACGAGCAGTGCCCGCTCCAGGACCCAGACTCTAGACGGCACATACAGTCTTCATGGCAACCAAGGGTCTTAAGCCGGAGTCCATGCCAACCCCCACTGTTGCCCAATTTTCTTCAACTTGTGAGCTAAGAGTCATTTTAAGCTTTTTTCTTTTAAACTTTTAAAAGGTTGAAAAGGGGAAAAAACCTTTCATGACATATGGAAATTATGAAATTCAAATCCATAAATAGTTCCAAGGGACACAGCCTTCATGTCCCTGTGATCTGGGACAGCTGTTTGAGCTGTGGTGGCAGAGACCTGGAGGTGCACACAGCTGTAACGGTGACACTGGTCCTGGGTGTGATGACACAGCCTATCATCCCAGCACTCCTCATCTGTGAGTTTGAGGCAAGCCTGGGCTACACAGTGAGACTCTGTCTTTACAAAGAGCAAAACAGAGCTGAGTGTGCTATTGCACACCTGCAACCCACGCTCGCATGCGTACACACCCACACTCTTTTTTAGGAGGCATTTCCTGATCTTGTCTGTAAGTTTGGGGGATCCCGTCAGACTGCCAACCTTGGCAGCTCTGAGGACCGGAAGTCTGGGTCTCTGGATAGAGTATGTCGATCGCGGGCACCTGGCCGAGCCCTCTGGTCACGCCTGTCCCCTTCCCATCCTCCCGGGCCTGCTGGAATTCATCCCAGGGTCTCAGGAGAGCACGCTGACTCGACTGGCTGGCTTTCCTTCTTGCTGCCATTGTTCTTGCAGCTTTGAAGCCCAATCTCCCCCTCTCCAGGTACAGACAGGTGTTTAAATATCATTGTTTCCTACGGGCTCTGCGGGATCTCAGTGCTGAAAGGTGGATTTTGGTTACAAAGTGGGATTGACATTAAGACGTGGCAGGGTGTGAGGGAGGGCAGAGAGCACCTGGCCTGAGAGCCCAGGAGGCATCCCTGAGGGCCAAGTCAGGCAGAGGACAGAGAGAGAGAGAGAGAGAGAGAGAGAGAGAGAGAGAGAGAGAGAGAGCGAGAGCGCGCTTCCGGGCCCCACGGTGTCAGCATCTGTCACTGTCCTGCTGGCGCTGGGCTAGGTACCTAATGAGTTTTACCTGACTTCGGCTGCACAGAGGTGGGGCACTGAGGCCCAGGCAGACGAAGATATTTAATCAAAGTTTTTATGGCTGATAATTTACAGTGGCCGAGCCTGAGACTGGTTGGCTTCAAAAGCCAGGGTCACTCCCACGGGACCTGGGAAGCTGCTAGCTAGCAAGAAATGGTCGGGGGGTGCTGCAAGACACAGAAGTCCTGACTGCAGGCTCTGTGCCTGGGCTAAGTCCCTGCTCTGTCAGCCAGCAATGAGCCCCGTAAATCCCAAAATGAGGCTGAGCGATTAGGAGCTTTCAAAGGAAACAAAACCCTGGAGTAGCGAGAGGAGCAAGGCTTAGACCAGGTCATTACTGCTGATATTAACTCTGCCTGAGTCCTGTAATGTCCAGGTGTCCACAGAGGTCAAAGCCAGCCCTCTGGAGGTCCAAAGTGCTGTTTGATTGGTCCATTGCTGGAAGGAGAGGTGCTGTAGACCCAGCTTAGCTGGATGCTGTCCCTTACCCTCTCTGCTCCTCAGCTTCCCTGTCTGAAGAGTAGAAATGGCGACCCTAGGGGCCAAGGGCATGGATGCACTGTGCATCAGGGACAGTGCCAGCAAGTGCTACATCACTAAGGCCTGGTGTGGTTTCCAGTGTGGGAGCTGGGAGGCTTTGCCTTTAGTTGGCTGAATGATCTTAGCCCCTGGACCTCAGTTTCCCCTCCTGTAAATTTCAAAGGTGCCAGGCCGAAGACGTGCTGATCCCCGCCCACTGATTACCCCTGGTTCACAGCCCGCCTCTTTGCTGTAGCAGTTTATTTTATGTGGCCTCAAGACACAAATGGGGAGACTGGGCGGACATAGGAAGTCCAGCTCCTGGGTTCACAGGATTCCAGGACCACTGTCCCCCTGTCTTTGTGAGTCTCCGTCCACCTTGCTATCTCCCTCTGCCTTCTCCATTTCCAGAGTTCCTTACTGGCTACGTGGGGTTCGGGGATACTCTCTTCTTCCAGGTCAGCCTTCAGGACACCCCCCCCCCAAAAAAAGGGGCCTGGTCGAACATCTTAGTTGGCAGCTGTAGCCCACCCAGTAGACATGGGGCCCCCTCACCTGTCTTCAACATGAAGATATAATTACAACTTTAACTGACATTTGTCCCCATCAGAAATGGGGCCTGTATCCCAGGCCTAGGAGAGGGACACCCTCTGCAGCTCAACCCCAAGCCCCTCACAGGCCTGGACATGCAGGATCTCCTTTATACAGTGGGACCAGGCTCACTGGCCCATTTCAGGCTGGGTCCACTGGGAAAAGAAACTTGAGTCAAAGACCTCTATGGGCTACAGACACAGATCCCAAGAAACAGCAGGGGCCATAGCAGGGGCCAGTGGCTCCTACACTGCTCTCTGCTCTTTCTGTCTCCAGCTCCATCTCCCAGCCTCCCAGCCTGGGAGGATAATGGGCTAATTATCCCAACTGAGAAAAGCAGACTCTAGGCAGGCTGCAGAGATGGGGGCATGTCCCTGCCCAAAAAATCCAATGGTGCGTCTTTAAAGTCCCTTGTTTAGAAGTATTCCATCAGACCTGGAATCTGCCATGATCCTACTGTGTGACTTTGGACAAGTCCTTTCCTTCTCTGGGCCTGTCTCCCAGAGAAGACAGTGACAGTGAGGGGCTGCCAGAGGTCACACAGTGTTTAAACAGCAGAGTTAAATTCTCATTGGATCCACACATTCCTGAAGAGCAGTTAAGTAATCATATCTTGCTATGTACTGGGGAAAACAGTCCTGAGGAGGTCTATCCTGTGTCGCGGTAGAAGTGACCTGTGAACTAACATGGTGGAGGCTATCTCCCTGTCTGGTGCTCGCTCTCTCTCTCTCTCTCTCTCTCTGTCTTTCTCTCTCTTCCTCTCTCTCTCCTTCTCTCTGTCTTTCTCTCTCTCTCCTTCTCTCTCTCTTTCTCTTTCTCTGTCTCTCTCATACACACACACACACACACACACACACACACACACCAGACTGAGCCTCCCTCTTCCCCGTGCTGTCCCCTCTAGGCCTCTAACTGTAGCTGGGCCCTGCTGACCTACCATCTTATCAAGGCAGGAGATCGCAGGCCATCTGGCCCCTGCAGCTGCCCAGGTGGGCTCACCTTCCTGGTTCTTTAAAAAAAAAAACCTTGTGCCTAGCCTGCCCTTCCCCCAATCCTGACTCCAGCCACCTGCTGTCCCTCAGTCCCAGGCTCCCTGCTCTTACCCAAAAGGGTGGCTGTCCAAGGACAGTGGGCTCTAGGGGGAGGACGTGTACTTTGTTCCCTAGTCCCCTATAGCCTTCAACACCGTGTGCAAACAGCCAGTGCTCTAGTCATAGAGAGGAAAGCGCCTGTCATCACAGCAGACAGTCCGTACCATCTAGCCCAATCCAGGCCACACTTACAGCCTCTGTCAGCTTGAACAAACTCTTCTCTCCTTCTGTGGAAATACAGGCTCTCTGAGTTCTTGTCCCCAGGCTGTAAGGTTGTCTGTGAGCTGACTTGATGATATACATCTGGTAATATTCACGGGGCAGAGAGAACAGTTCAGGGGTCTGCCCAGGGCGCCACTCAAAGGAGCGCCACATACCCCATGCGTTTGGGTGCACGGGCTGTGGTATTCCCACTTAGCAAGAAGGGAAACAGCAGAAGATCATGGAGCCCATGGCCTGTCTGACCACAAACCAGGGTGACAGCCCTGGATACCCTCACTTCTTAGCCCCATGACATGTGCCTCTGAGCCCAATCAGAAGATTCCTATCGTCCTCACCAAAGTGGAGCACCCATGAGTCAGGGCCAGGTCTTTCTGTGACTCCTGTGACACCTGCATGAGGCAGGGGTATTCCTCCTCCTGACCCTTATGCAGTGATTGCCTTTGGGGGACAAAGAGGTCACTTCTTGACCCATGTATCCCTTGCATGTTTATGGAATGGGGCACAACTGTGGGTTCCTCAGTGCATTAACAGTGACACACGCCAGCACTCACAAGTGAGTAAGGCAGACCTGAGTCCCAGACCATCACAGGATAAAGCCTGGAGTTCTCCTCCTCTATCCCCATCCTTCCTGTGCCCCAGCCTGAGGCCCAGCGGGACCCTCCCAACACCTTTGTGGTTTCCTCCCCACAGGTTTCTGGCACAGCCCTGAGTGTGAATTTGTCCGCCACTGCATCGCCAAGTCCCAGGAGCGGGTGGAAGGGAAGGTGCAGGTGTCCGTCTTCAAGGGCCAGGTGTACATCCTTGGCCGGGAGTCTCCACTCTCGCTGTACAATGAAGAGCTGGTGAGGTAGGTTCCCGGTGCCGCAGCCCGTCATCTCTGGGCAGCTTTCCCAGCACATTCTTGTTGATTTCATGTCGAGCTCTCTGTGGGAGACCAGGGGAATGGTTATGATGGACAGATATCTGTAACATCATGGACCCCACAATAGGCCATTTGGGGAGGAAAGTGTCATTCAAATGACAGCCATGGGCTAGGGATGGGGCTCGGTTGGTAGAGTGCCTGCTTACATGAAGCCCTAGGTTCCAGCTCCAGCGCCGCACAAGCTGGGTGTGGTGGTGGCATCATCCTAGCACTCAGGACGTAGAAGCAGGAGGATCAGTAGTTCAATGTCATTTTCTGATGCAAATGAAAAATCATTCTGAGCCACAGGAGACTGACTCAAAAAATGAGACAACAAAGGAAAGGAAGCCAGGCAGGCTGAAATATGGAATTAGGAAAAATTGCAGAGTTGGAAAAGAAGCAAGATAGTCTGGCTGGGTATAAAAGTTAGGCTGTGGAGCAACTTCCTTGATAGGAATTCTCCTGGAGGGTTTGGTAGACTCCAGGGGCAGCACCTCTGATTCTGAGCCTGGGAAGAGCTTGGGAAAATCCAGACTTGCAAGGACACCTGGGAGAGAGGAAACTGAGAAGCCAGGTTAAGAGATTGAGCTAGATAATAAGGAGGACAGGATCGGATCTTCTGGTCCTTGTGTCTGCTCTGAGGTACGGGTTCTCACTGGCAAGGGCGGACACTGGCAAGGGGTGGTCACAAGGGTGCTAGAGAGATGCTGGCAGGCTGGACTGGGTTGGTGATAACAGAAAAGCACATGAGTCAACCCACCTTTAGGAGTTGTACTGGAAGTGGAGGGGGAAGTGCAGGAACACTAGGGATGACAAGGCATAAGGGGGGGCGCGCATTTTCCTCAGTGGTGCCAATAGAACCCAAGGCTCTCACCCGGCAGTGCTCAGCCACTGACCCACACCCAAGCTGTACGGGAGTAAGTGCTGAGGGAGGTGAGAGGTAAGTGACAAGCACCTTGAGTGTGAGTCTTATCTGAGATAGCCCAGGAGAACCCATCTTGTCTGTTTTTGGGCAATGAGTACAGAATAGAGTGACATTGGAGGGCCTCAAGCCTGTTGTTCTCTATGGACAGAAGGGGCCACCTAAAGCCGAGGGAGGTGAGTAGGGAACTCAGAAGGAGAGTCTCAAGGAGCTTCCTTCTGGGAGGACCAAGCCAAGGGTGACTGATGTTAGGGAAACCTATGGCAGATAGTGAGCTAGCTAAGCTGATACGTTCTAAACTCCTCCACATCAATGCCTAGAGTTTGTTTTGACTTGGAAGACAAGGGAGACACAAGGTTTGATTGTGACTAAGGGTAGCCTGCCCTGGGAAGCCCAGCCATGTCCCCTGGGCGTCACTTGGCCAGGCTGTGGATGGGGACAAGCCCACAGAGCCAGGCAGAACGACCTGAGGAGGACCCTAGCCCCAGCTGGCTCAGGCAAGGCCTGCCCTGCCCTCCCAGGGACCACTTGGAATTAAGAACGAGTTTTGTTTGGCAGTCAATATTATTTTTCTCCTTCCCCTCTCTCTGCCATATTGAGTTTCCTCCCCCCCCACTTCAATCTCTCTAAACACTTTATAAGCCATAAATATAACCGAATCAGTTTAGATCAGTCGGGGTAAATGTCAAATTATCTTCTCTCTTTCTCTCTCTGGCTCTTTCTCCCCTCCCCCTCCAAATGAACAGCCTCTAATAACCTGCCCAACCCTTCATTAAACCTTACAGTCTCACTCAGGGAGATTAAATGAATAAAGTAAAAAGGGAAAGGGGGGAAAAAAGAGAAAAGCAGAAGCAGTTATTCTCACTGCGTCTCCGACCATTTCCCTTTTCTTTTTGATTTCTACATCGCTGACTTGAAAGCCCTTGAGTGACAGCGTCACAGGGACCAGCGAGGAAGCTGCGAGAGGTAGCAGAGCTGGAAATGCCGGGCGCAGTAGGTAGAAAGTAATGTAATTACAGAGCAGGTCAGAGCCACTCGAATGAGCAAAAATAAAAGCACAGAGGTTTTTCTGTAGACCGTCAGAGGCGGTAAAAAAAAATCATTGTAAACTCTGTTTCCACCCCCCCCCCCCCATACGCACCAAAGCACTATTCAAAAAAGAGGCTTTCCGTTCCCAAACAAGCACGGCTTGGGACTCTGGGCAGCCTCACGGGGCAGGTCTGTCCTTGATGGGGCCCTCTCTGCGGGACTCCTCGAGCTGTTTGTCCAGCTTGTCTTGGATGCGGGGAGGGTTTTGTTGTTTCTGTTTGTTTGTTTTTGTGATGAGGTCTTGTGTAGCCCAGGCTTCTGCAGATTCAGTATAAGAGGATGACCTTGAACTCCTGTCCTTCAGCCTCTACCTCCTCTGGTCTGTGATCTAGAGAGTTTGTTTTGACTTGGGAGACGTGGAGGTGAAGGGGGAAAGGCCCTATGGCCCGGGATGAGGGAAGGGCTCCGTGACCAGCCTGCTCCCAGGACGGTAACTAAAGGCAAGGACTTTGGACAGAGGTGAGGCTGGGTTTCCAGAGCCCGCTTGACAGGAGGTGGAGAGCAAGTGATGCTAGCTTGTGTGTTCCTAGCGCTGCAAATGAACCCAGGCAAGCAAAGCTTGTTGACTATAATTGCACAAATTGGTACCCTAGTCTAGACCAGCCGTTCCTGACTATATAGGCACAATGAAGGAAGCCCAGTGCTCGCCTGACATCCTCTTCTCCTGAGGGAGCACACTGGTCACTGGTTAGCTCCTGGTGTCATCAGGACCCAAACCTCAAAGGGAACTCTGGAGAAGAAAGGGAAATCAAGAGAAAGGTCATGGAAGGCAGAGCATGGGGTGACTTTGAGACCTGAAAAACATCAAGGTTAAAACTCAAGGCTCCCATGGGACATGGACAGAGACTCCTTTTGGTTTTTAGGGGGAGACGAAGGTGAAGAGACAGGGTTTTGCTAGGTATGTAGCCTAGGCTAGCTTTCACCTCTCAACCCTGGTGCTGGGGTTATAGGTGAGGCCACCTTTCCTCATTTGTCCTTAGAAAAGGTTCAGAGTTAAATTGGAGGTGTGGCTCAGCGGTATAACACTTCCCTTGAATGTGCAAAACCAGGGCCACCAGAAATGGGAGTGGGGGTGTTTCAGAGAACCAGAGGCATGACCTCAGTCACGTGGTGGCAGGTACTTCTCACGAGAGGCGTGACTTTGGGTCCCATGGTGGCAGGTACTTCTCACCTGCTTCCCAGTCTTACCTCTTGGAAAGGACTCCTGAGGAGATAGGCCATCTCCTTGTCCTCAGGAACCTTGAGATTGCTTTGCTGTGAGGCCGGCACTGTGCCAGACTAAAGACAAGGGCATGATAAAGAACAACATGGAAGTCAGGGGTAACAGACTGCAGGGCCCCGAAAGCCTAACTTATCCAGGTGCTGGGGTGACAGTGGTATTTGCGCCTGTAGCCTGTGACGCTCTTTTGTTGTTGTTGTTTTGTTTTGGTTGTTTGTTTGTTTTTCGAGACAGGGATTTCCTATGTAGCCCTGGCTGTCCTGGTACTTGCTCTGTAGACCAGGTCAGCCTCAAACTCACAGAAATATGCCTGTCTCTGTCTCTTGAGTGCTGGGATTTAAAGACATGCACCACCACCACTTGCCCTGGCCCAGCTGGCCCAAGAGTGCTTAAAAAATGTCTGAATGAATGAAAGATGGATGGACGGACGGACGGATGGACAGACGGATGGATGGGATGTCAGTCATAGCAAGTGCTTGCCATGTTCTAGCTCCATGACTTCATGTGAGCCCTTGACAATGATGAGAGTCACTGGTATTCACATTCCCAAGGTGCACATTCATCGCCGGGAACCGGCATGCTTCCCTGGGCTCTCTGAGTTGGCTGGCAGGCATAGTCGCCAGTCCTGGATGGCTGCCAGGGAGGATGCTGCTATGGGTGGAGCTGCATAGGGGAGGACAGCTTTACTGAGCTCAGCAGATGACAGATACTGTCAGACCATGGGTATCTGGGTCAGGATGGTTCTGTAAGGTCTGCATGGTTTGACAAACCAGGGTGAAGGTGACTCTATGGGATTCCGTGCTGTAAATGCCTCCCAGGAAGCCCATCATCTGCTCCAGTCTGTAAACCATCGGATGTTGTAGGCCGTTTCAGGCTCTGTGGAGGACCTCAGTTTACAAATGGCAGGAGGAATTCACAGACCCAGAGTTAGCCGAGCTGGGACTCAACCTGGTGCCTCTTTGTACTCAGGGTAGAGGCTTCTGGGCGCTACTTGGCCGTCAGCTGCTGGCATGGCACCTGACCCAGTGCAGAGCTCCCAGAATATGCTGAACAGAGGGGGGCTGGGCAGCGGGGAGTGGCCGGGCATCGCTAAGCTCCACTCTTTCTTCACAGCATGAACGTGCAGGGCGATTATGAGCCCATTGATGCTACTGGCTTCATCAACATCAACTCGCTCAGGTGAGAGACTCTGGGCCATGCCGATCATCAGAGGTCTCCGGCTATAGGCAGCAGGGTCTGATGTTCCGCTGACCCCTCGCGCACCATGTCCCTGTCCATCCACCTGTAGCTCCTCCACCCAAAAAGTTTCCATTCTCAGCAGGCCTGATAGGCAACAGAATCTGAGGGAGTGAACATTTGACTCCCTGGATTCTATCCTGGCCTCTAACAATTGCCCTAATGCCTCCAGTCACAAGGACACTGTGAGCTCCTAGACTGTACAGACAATATAGGGAAATGGCCGGAAAGGCAAAAGAATCTTTACGTCACTGTCCCCAGCTGGAGGTCAAGGCATCAAGTCACTGAGGCCTGGAGGTCGTATGCAATACCTGAAGTTACTTGGACCCGGAGTCTCAGACCCCACCCCAAGCTCCAGGAGGGTGGGTACCCCTGCCCCACGGGTGTGATGACGTTCTCACAGGAGCCTATGGGAATCAAGCTCACAGCTACAGATGCTGGTACACAGCAGGGCTCAGCAGCTTGCCACCCCCTCCCCCCCAGGGCTGCTGTGCTCAAAGCGAGGTCATTGTGACAGCTGTTCCTGGGCTCTTTCCTAGTTTGTTTTAGTTCTTTTTAAATTTTTTATTTTATTTATGTGTATGCTTTTTGTATATGGAAGTCAAAGACCACTTTGGAAGGCCAGTTCTCGCCTTCCACCGTGCAGGCCCGAGGTTTCAAACTCAGACCTTAAAACTTGGCAGCAAGCACCTTTACTCACTAAGCCATCTTGCCAGCCCCTAGTTTATTTTAATTTGTGCAGAGATTTTGAAAGTTCCTCAGACCCGGGCCCAGAATAGTTAAATAACTCGACGAGAGTCACACAGAGTCAGTGGTGCTGAGTGAGGAAGACCAACTCTGGGTTTTCCATTGCCAGCTCCTGACGCATGGGGTTGTGTCGGGAAGACAGAGATGGCCTCTCCTGACTAGCATCATGCCTTGGTTCCCGGGAGCCACCCCAGGTCTGCAGAGACCTCTGCAGCCAGACTTCCCAGACCCCTCCACCTTCTGCCTCCTGCTGCCAGTAGTTTATAACCCCATAAACCTATTGAAAAGGCCAGAACATAATGGCCTCTTCATTTCTCCTATTGCCTGTTAAATGCTTTATCTTCAACAATGACAAACAATGTTTCCCCCCTCTGATAAATTAATTACATTATCCTGATTGGAGGAGCCAGGGGAGGCTAGGGCAGGAGAGGGGACCGAAGAAAAAGACAACTTCACACACATCTTAACAAACAGCTGCCCCCACCGCCCCCATCCCGCCTGAATTAATTGAAGGGAGCACATGTTGTTATTGTGAAATTACATTTTTCTTTGTTTTCCATCTGGTTTACAGGCTGAAGGAATACCATCGCCTTCAGAGCAAGGTCACCGGCAAATAGACCCTGACAAAGAGGAGCTGGCCTCCCACTCTGCAGCTCTCCCAGGCTTTAGTGCTAATTGTGATAAATTCGTAACTGTGGCTTGTTCTCCCACCACCTGACTGGGGCTGCTGGGTGCCCCCCCACCCCAGGCTTTGTTCCCTAGTCCCCCATAGCCTACAAAATGGTCATCCCAGGGAAGGGGAGGGTGGGGGCAGCTGCAGAGAGCGTAAAATGGCAATTAAAAGAAGCCACATTAGTCTTTGTCTCTGCCTGTGTGCATGTGTGCTCACGCCTAGCCCGACCTCCGTGTCTTCCTTTAAACAATGTTTTATGTTATACATACACACATATGCATACATACATATATACCTATATGTGTGTGTATGTACACACACATATGCATACACACACTCACATGCACACACTGGGGGTGGGGGTGCACATGAGTGCAGGTAGGTGCCCACAGATCTCTGAAGCACTGAATCTCCTGGTGCTGGAGTCACAGGACATTGTGAGCCATCAGACATGGATGCTAAGAACCAAGTTTGGTTCTTTGTGAGAACAGTAAGCACTTTTAAGCGCTTCCCCACTGGGGCATCTCTCCACACTCCTGGGGTGGACAGTCTCCAGGCCGCCGGAGGTTCTGCCACTCCTTAGCTGTATTTGAGAGCATGTTGCCAGCCCTTGCACTTGAAAGTCTTGTATATGGTGACGCCGCCACCATGTCAAATGTCCCCAGCACAGCTGAGTGGCTTTAGAGAAGCCTAGAAAGAGAGGAATATGCAGAATTTTTTAAAAAGATTTATTTATTTATTATGTATACAACATTCCTTCCATGTATGTTTGCATACCAGAAGAGGGCACCAGATCTCATTACAGATGGCTGTGAGCTACCATGTGGTTGCTGGGAATTGAACTCAATACCTCTGAAAGAGCAGTCAGTGCTCTTAACCTCTGAGCCATCTCTCCAGCCCGAAGAAGCAGAATTTAAACGCTCTTTGAGGTGCCCAGGCTGCATGGCCAGAGACCTGAACTGAATCTTAGCCCCAGGAGTTAGTTAGCCTGTGCACCTGGTCAGAAGTGAAGATAAGACCCTAGATATCCTGGGTGCCAGACAAAGAAGGAGACGGGACCTGGGGTGATGGTTTGGCATGCATGGAAGTGAGGCTCTGAGTTCGAATCCCCAAAGCCTATATATATAAAAAGCCTGGAAGCCACCTGCCATCCCAGTACCCAAGAGGAGCCACGGGATTGCTGGTCCACCTAAGTAAACTGTGAAACCTCCTGCTCCAGGCTGTTAGTCACCGGAGTCCCCTCATCTTGGGGGAGGGGGTTTAAAGGTTTACCTTTATTTATTATGAGGAATGCAATCATGTTGCAGTGTGCGTGTGGAAGCCAGAAGGCAGCTTGCAGGAGTCAATCCAACTCAACCTGCCAGGCGTGGCAGCAGGCCCCTGAGCCACGTCATCAGCCCCCAAAGCATCTTCACTGGGAAGACCCCAACATCAGCTGCTCTGAGCCTAGCCTAGTTCTGGACCCTGGGAATCTCCACACTGCTGCCTTTGTCCACTGGAGTTCCTTTCAAACTTCCTTGACTGTAAATGCCCATGTTAATAATGAATGATCCCAGCCCCATGACACATTACTACACACACACACACACACACACACACACACACGGCTACCAGGTAGGCGTGGCGGTGCATGCCTGCCATCCAGATGTTGGATTGCCAGGAGACAGGCAGGCCACTCAACGTGATCTCGCTGCATTGCCGTGTGGCATCGCGAGCTAGGAGAGCAGCAGAAAACTCAGTCGTAGACCAGAGCCTGCCTCACCCCTGCATCTTTTTAGTTTTTCGAGACAGAGTTTCTCTATAGCTTTGGAGCCTGTCCTGGCACTAGCTCTTGTAGACCAGCCTGGCCTCAAACTCACAGAGATCCGCCTGCCTCTGCCTCCCGAGTGCTGGGATTAAAGGCGTGCGCCACCATCGCCCGGCTTCACCCCTGCATCTTTTTATTTAGACACTAGCTTACCATCACCCAGTTCCAACACTGCTTATATTTCCCATTCCTTTTTCATTCACTTTTGTTCTGTTTTTATAACGTTTTCTGTAGCTATTTAGTTAAAAGATAAATTGAGTGGTGGTGGGGCACGCCTTTAATCCCAGAACTCAGGAGGCAGAGGCAAGTGGATCTCTGTGAGTTCGAGGCCAGCCTGGTCTACAGAGCGAGTTCCAGGACAGGCTCCAAAGCTACAGAGAAATCCTGTCTTGAAAAACAAACAAATAAAAACAAAGGAAAAACCCACATTTCTAGGGGTTCTGGACATTGAACTCAGGATCTCTTACATCTAAACTCTACTGCTAAGCCACATACCCAGCCCCACACACTAGAAAATGCACACACACACACTCACACACACAGAGTGCGTATACAGACAAGTAGGCTCACACATATACATAACGAGCTAATTAATCAATTGAAAATAAAATCTGTCCTTTCAAACTAGACATGGTTGTATGAATCCGTAATCCTAGCACTGAGGAGGCAGATGTAGTACACTCTCAAATTCAAGACCAAGCCTAGACTTTACAGCACAAGGCCAGCCTGCATCACATAGTGAAATCTTACCCGAAACAAAGAAACTAAAGCTACTAAATCACCTTTGTTTCCTTGTCAAAAAACTGGTGGCACCCGCGCCTTTAATCCCAGCACTTGGGAGGCAGAGGAAGGTGGATAACTGAGTTCGAGGTCAGCCTGGTCTACAGAGCTCCAGGACAGCCAAAGCTACAAACAAACACGCAAATCAAATCAATCAATCAATACTCTGGCCCATTTTTTTCAATCTCTATTTTTCTTCACTGATTTATACTGCAACCTTTGACAAAAACACTCTGACTGGGTTATTGTAGTTTTATGTTAATCCTGAAGTTAGGTAGCATACAGCTCCAACATTATTTGTCAAGATTTTTTTTTATTATTCCAAAGCCTTAGCTTTCCCATATAAACATTAAAAATATTCTGCCAATTTCTTCAAAAACTCTACTAGTATTTTGTTTGCCATTGCATTAAAAAAAAATGGGTCAATTTGAGAGCAATTCCATGTTTGTAAGTTCCCAGTCCATGAGCATGGTATACTTCATCCCTTTAATGCTGCACAATTTTGTCTTTTTTTCCTTCCTTCCTTCCTTCCTTCCTTCCTTCCTTCCTTCCTTCCTTTCTTCCTTCCTTCCTTCCTCCCTTTCTCTCTCTTTTTTTTTTCCAGAGAGGGTTTCTCTGTATAACAGTTCTGGCTGTCCTGGAACTCAGTCTCAAACTCAGAGATTTACCTGCTCCTTCTACCTGAGAGTTGGGATTAAAGGTATGTGCCACCAATGCCCAGCTATACAGTATAATTTTCTCATATATTCTGTTATCTTTGGTGCTTCTAATTTAATTTTATTTTTAAAGATTTACCTTCTTATTTTAAGGCGTGTGTGTGTGTGTGTGTGTGTGCACGCATGCGCAAGACTGCAGGGGCTTGAATTCAGAAGTGCCAGGTCACCTGGAGCTACAGGCAGTTGTGACCCACTAGACAAGAATGCTAGGAACTAAACTTGGGTCCTCTTTAAGAGCAATGCATGCTTTTAACCACTGAGCCATCCCTCCTGTACATAATTTAATTAATTTATTAATTTGTTTCTGAGACAGGGTCTCACTGTAGCTGCCTGACTGGCCTTAGCCTCTCAGGGATTCCCCTGCCTCTGCTTCATGATTGCTGGACTTTAAACCAAGCACTACCAACCATGGCTTTCCTTGTTTTAATTGTGGGTTTCTGTTTGGTTGGTTGATTGGTTGGTTTGGGGGATTTTTCTGTTTTTGTTTTTTGGTTTGGTTTTTGTTTTGCGAGACAGGGTTTCTCTGTGTAATAGTCCTAGCTGTCCTGAAATGTGTTTTATAGACCAGGTTGACCTCAAACTCACTGAGATCTGCCTGTCTCTGCTTCCTGAGTGCTGGGATTAAAGGTGTGCGCCAACTATTCCAACTTAATTTTCCCCCCCAAAGAATTAAAAGAATTAAAATTATGAAGGATAAAG
>NW_026067969.1:7311576-7344153 GCF_014885135.2 Alexandromys fortis
AGGAGTCACACAGGGAGAGAAGGAGTCACACAGGAAGGGGAGGAGTAACACAGGGAGAAGAGGAGTCACACAAGAAGGAGAAGAGTCACACAGGGAGAGGAGGAGTCACAAAGGGAGAGGAGGAGTCACACAGAGAGAGGAGGAGTCTGGGCACCTGTATCCAAGCCAACAGTCAGATTCCTCCTCCAGCCCCTACTACTTCTGGGAATCACCAAATATCCCTGTCAGCCAGAAAACAGGCTTAGGTTTTGTTCAGGTCTAGCATGTACTCATTTGTATGTTCCTAATACACATGTGCAAACATGTACACAAGCACACACTTCCATATACATAACACACATGTAATGTATGTGCACACAAGCATAGACATACCTACACATGTATAATATACACACATGCACATGTACAGCAGCAGGCGTAGGACGTGGGACGGCTGGTGGAATCCGCACCCAGGACCTCTCCAGTGTCTCCATGGGCTCCTGGGTGTCATGGACTATTTTTGAAACCAACCGATTAAAGAAAGAGAAGGAAAGGAAAACTTCCCTCCTTTCAGAAATGCAGAGGGAACACCAGGCAGGTGGGACAGTGGACAGAGCCTAGCATCCCCACAGTGGGGCCTCTTGCTCACCAGACAGAGGCTACATGGCTCAGCCAATGAATGCGCAGGCTCGGCAAACAAAGAAAAGAAGGAAGCAGACTGCCTACCTCGGCTCGCCTCGATTGTACTAGAGAGGGAACTTGTGTGTGACTCACATGTGGACCACGTGTCCAGCCTTGTGCTGTGGTGGGCAGGCAAGCAAGGAGAGACAGAAAATCTTGTCCTCATGAGCCTGCTAGTGCCAAGGACAGGCTCCCAGAGCATCCTGTCCTGGTGTGTGTGTGTGTGTGTGTGTGTGTGTGTGTGTGTGTGTGTGTGTGTGTGTCAGTGTCTGGACGCTGAATGGAAGCCATGAAATCAGGAGCCACCAACAGGCTAGACAGGCCTCGGAGGGAGGACACCCTAAAGGACAAGCCCCACCACCACCACCCAAGTAGTGGCACCAGGCTGTTCTGCCTCCCCACAGACCATGGCCTCCCTGTCCTGTCCTACCTCACCAAAAGCCCACCCTCACCCCCACCTGAAATGAGAGTGCTGAACTGTGGCGCTTTGGTACAGCATTTGCCTAGCAGGTACAGAGTCCTGGGGTCCATCCGGGTGCTGCACAATCAGGAGTGCTGGTGCACATCTGTGCACATCTGTGGCTCAGCGCTGCAAAGGCGGAGGCAGGGTTTGAAGCCAGTCAGAAAAGGAAGGCAGAGGAAGAAAGGAGAGGGAGGGAGGGAGGGAGGGAGGGAGGGAGGGAGGGAGGGAAGGAGGGAGGGAGGGAAGGAAGGAAGGAAGGAAGGAAGGAAGGAAGGAAGGAAGGAGAGAGAGAGTTGGAAGAAGGGCAGAAAGAGAAAAACAGGGAGAGGGAGGGAGAAGAAAGGACAGCCAGTAGAAAACATCACAGAGCCTGGCCAGCCCTGGCCAGCCCAGGCCAGCCCACCTGCACGGCCAGAAAGCTCCACCCAGGTCCCAAAGCTCCACACAGCCTAGGGCAGCAGGCCCCAGGGCCTTGATGCTGGAGTGGCCAGGCCCAGAGCTGATCTGCAGGCCTCTCAGGCTGGGGAAAGGGCTCGCCTGGGGTCAGTGCAATCGATATCTCATCTGCAGCTCTCCTAGCGGAAGTGATGGCTATTGGAACAGGGTAATGGGTGTTGTCTAGTGGAAGAGACTAATCTTCCCAGCTGTGGAGGGCTCTGCAGGTGGCCAACGCACCAGCAGACTCGGCTCAGTGCCTCGCTGCTGTTACTGGGGTGGTCCCAGCACTTTTAAAGCCACAGTGCCTGCTGGCATCCCCCAGGCCTCCAGATACAAAGTCTCAGAGATGATTCTGACTCACCCTTCCAAGCACGGTCAGGGAAACTGAGGCTGGCTTCTTCCTAGAGCCCGGCACTCAGCCAGATCAAAAGGCTCACACTTTTAGTCCCAAAAAAGTGTGAGGCAGAAGCAGGCAGATCTTTGTGAGTTTCAATCCAGCCTGGTCTACAGAACGAGATCCAGAACAGACAGCCAGGACTATGTAGAGAGACCCTGTCTCAAAAAAAGAGAGAGAGAGGGAGAGGGAGAGGGAGAGGGAGAGGGAGAGAGAGAGAGAGAGAGAGAGAGAGAGAGAGAGAGAGAGAGAGAGAGAGAGAGAGTTCCACTCTCCAGATTCCCATCTAGAACAGGGCTCTACGGACATCTCCACCCTAGGTCAAACCTGACTCTTCAGTATGACCCAGAAACTTGTAGTGACTTGGTATTTCTTGAACAAAAAGTAAATAGGGTTCAAACATCCGCGTCAACATTGGCCACAGTCCCTAATCACTTCCTAATGTCTCGCTCAGCTGGTATCACCACTCTGGTCACCTGCCTGACCCTTCTGCATGTGGGGACTGGGAGAAGTTGGGGAAGGCTGGCCCATCCTCCTCGAGCCCAGGGACCGCAGCCATGTAGTTACTTGCTGTAATGGATCCACGGATTGGGTGCAAACTGAGCAGCTGGCCCTGGATCCGCAACACAGCAGCCCTGCCAGCACATAGCACCTTATTCCATTGGCTTTATGACTTTTCCTCAGAGCCTGGAGGACCTCAGCCTTTGGCTGTGAAGCTCAGACACCTGCTGCTGCAGTGTGATGTCAGACAGAAGCTGTTGAAGCAAGCTGCCACTTATGGCTTACTGTATGTACTTTTTTTTTAAACTGTATGTACTTTTGTGTGTCAACCTGACACAGCTAGAGACATCAGAGGAAGGAGCCTCAGCTGGGGAAAGGCCTCCTTGAGATCCCCTTATGGGGCATTTTCTTAATTAGTAATAAATGGGGGAAGGCCCAGTTCATTGTGGGTGGGGCCATCCCTGGGCTGCAGGTCTTGGGTTCTATAAGAAAGCAGGCTGAGCAAGCCATGGGAAGCAAGCCAGTAAGCAGCACCCTCCATGGCCTCTGCATCAGCTCCTGCCTTTGCGATCCTGCCCTGTTTGAGTTCCTGTCCTGACTCCCTTCAGTGATGGACAGCGATGCTGAAATAATAAACCCTTTCCTCCCCAGATTGCTTTTTGGTCCTGGTGTTTCATCCCAGCAATAGAAACCCAAAGACACTATATGACCCCAGGTAGGACCCTTAACCATTCTGGGCCTCTGTTTACCCAAATATGAAACAAAGGACTGGACTCAGTTTGCCCTGAAACAGGTAGAACAGACTTTTTGCAGATCCTGGGGTTCCCAAGTCATTGCAGAAGGAGACCTATAGAGATCAGTGAGGACAGGCATCAGTTGTGTGTAAGTCCAGGGCCACAGGACTGGCGAGCCAGAAGCCGGTGATCCACAGTGGTTCCAAGGACAGAGGCAGGCTCACAACCTGCAGGTGTAACTAGAATCCAGAGGGCAGCGGGGTCCATAGAGGTAGCTTCTTCCACCCCTGCCTACACCCCTCATCTCTTCCTACATCCCCACCCCTGCCTACACCCCCACCCTTGCCTACACCCCCACCCCTGCCTACACACTCATCCCTGCCTACAGCCCCACCCCTGCCTATACCTGTACCCCTGCCTACACCCCCACCCCAGCCAGTGAGCCTGTTCACTAGTCTTCTGGGATCAAAGCCTCTAAGGGTTCTCTGAGGAGCCATGGAACAGCTAGTGAGGAATTCCTGGTTAGATTCCAGACAGAACTGGAGCAGTTGAGTTCTTGCTGGTCCAAACTCACTCTTCCCATCTGTAAAATGGACCCAATACAGTGCTGATTCTACAGGCTTGCGGAGTAGGAAAGGGTACCCCAAAGCTTTCAATGGGGTGAACACGTGAACCTGCCATACGAGAACTACTGACTCGCGATGCTGGAATCTTCTCTTGCTCAGCGCTCCATACACGTGTCTTCTCCCTTGCACCCAGATCCTGGAAAGAGATCGAGCATGAACTGTGAGTAATTGGGACATCATTGCCCCTCTGCACCCATGCAGGGGCTCCCAGGGACGCACAGGCTACTTAGGTAAGGAGTAAGAAAACCGTGACTGGGAGGCCTCCCGCTCCACCCCTGCCTGAGCTGGAGAAGTTCCTGGGGTCCAGCCAGCAGCCCTTCCCTGGTGAGCTGTTTGTTTATGTCCCTCTCACCACTGAGGGTCTCACACGCATTTTATTTTTCACTCTGTCCTGCCGTGCTCTGCCATCCTGCCAGACCCTACTCACAGACAGACGTTCTGAGATGCCACTCTGCATGAGCTGAGACAATGGGAAAAGATCAGAGTTGGGGTGTGGGGTCCCCTTTACCGAGGGTGGCATGCTATAGCTGCGGACAAGAGATTCTGAGGCCTGGGAAGTTCTGGAATATAGCTCCTGCGGGCCCCAGGGCCGGCTGTTCCTTCCACTGGCTGTGTTGTCTACATATCAAGTTCCAGGCCAGCCAGGGTTACATAGTGAGGCCCTGTCTAAAAATGGGGGGGGGGGGCGCGGGGGTAATCAGCATGTACAGAGGCTGGGAACTCCAGGAACTAACCTGAACAATGGCATAGGAGAGAGACCACAGCCCGGAAGGCAAGACTCTAGGTTTACTCCACAGTGAAAGAAGCTGAGGAAATCTCTGGTGTCTGAGGAACGTCATCCCCTAAAGACACTCTCAGGAGCCAGGAGTCCTGCCACTCAGGATCCCAGGCCCTGAGCCCAGCCCCCTCTGCCCTCGTGTGCCCGGGGATCAGGGGGGCTCAGAGAGGCTAATGGCCTTGCTCCTGAAGCAGCTGGCCCCATGCACCCTGGTGAGCCCCTAAGGGAAAGGTCACCCAGGGAATGGGGTCCCTGCTACTCCAGGCCCTCCCAACAAGGCAGCTTTGTCTGGTAGTTCTGAGGACCCCAGTGCTCCTCCTCAGCCCCCCCTCCCCTGGGGCAGCCTGCAGAGGGCTCTGAAAAGAGGCTTTATGTGTGTCTCAGGCCCGATCCTCTGGGAAGCCCGTGGCTGGGACTGGCCCACAGGACAGGCAGCAGGCAAGGCCCCGACGTGGGGGGGGGGGCAGCAGACAGAGAAGAGCTGGGACAAAGCCGTACCCTCGGGGTGGGGGCAGTCCAAGGCCCCTCCGGAGGAAGACAAGAGAACTACACAGGTGCCCTGCAGCCCACCCCCACAATCTGGTCACTTGATCGCAGTGGTCAGTGACATGCCCCTTTGTATAGCCTCTGTCCCGTGGGAGCAACGAGCAGGTATGGTCGGGATTCCTGTAATGGGATCTCCCAAGCACATCAGGAGGGGGTTGTTTGTGGAAGAGGGCTCACATCTTCAATGGAAGGGATGCTCTAAAGAAAGCAGAGAGAAAGAAAAACGAGAAGAAATGTCCCAGAGGTTCATGACACTACAGTCACCTCTTCCTGGGGTCGTGGGAAGTTGGGTCTCCTGGTCACCCTGCTTAACTCCGTGAATGTGGACAATGGCCACAATGATAGCCCTGTTGGATTATATGAAGTCCGTGTGGACCCTCTAGGGCCGAGAGTACTGGTCTCATGCACAGGTATAGTAATGGAGGCACAGAGGTTAAACAACCTGCCTGATGCTTCTCAGCTAAGAGGCAAAACCAGGACTCAGCCCAGGATGCCTGATGGCCAAGCCTAGGCCATAACCTCTGGGCCTTCTGACTCAGCCAGGCCTCCTTGTCAACCAGAGGCTGATATGCTCAGAAACCCCACATCTGTCCCACTCCTATGTCCAGATGGTAGGGTTGGGAGAGTAAGGAGGTGTTTAAGAACACTAGCTGCTCTTCCAGAGGGCCCGGCACCCACATGGCCACTCACAACCTCTATAACTTCAGCTCCAGGGGCTCCGATGCCCTCTTCTGACCTCTGCATGAGGTGTGCAGACATACCTGCAGGTAAAACACCCAAACACAGAAAACACAATTGTTTTAAAATGTATCTGTGGTCCCAGCCCTTGGGAGGATGTGGCAGGAGGGTCAGGAGTTCAAAGTCAGCCAGCCTCAGCTGGAAATCTCATTTGAAGCCAGACTAGATACATGAGACCCTTTCTCAAAAACAAATGTTTCTTTTGGTTATGGTGGTAAATTTTATATCAACAGAATTTGCTGGGCTGACCTTGAACTGACATGTAGCTCGGGATGCCCTGGAACGGCTTTACAGTTTTTCGTTTTATTTATACTATTGTGTGTGAGAGGGCAGAGGTGTAGGCATATGCAGGCCAGAGGATGATGCTAGGGAGCGGGTTCTCTCCTCTCACCCTGGGTTCTGAGGGTCAGACTCAGGACCCTTGGCTTGCAAGACAAACAGGTTTACCTGCCAAGCCTGCTCACCACAGGGCCTAACCTTGACCTTCTGATCTTCCTGCCTCCACCTCCCAGGTGCTGAGATCACAGGCAGGCATCACCACAGCAATTTCTAAGGTAGTGCTGGGGATGGGAACCCAGGGCTTCACACTTGCCCACATTTCCATAATACAGTAAGAAGAGAAAGGGGAGAATTCGAAGTGTCCGTTTATCGTGGCAGGGTGTGCTGCTGCTTCTAACTCGTCTTTGGGGCTGTTAGGTATGCCTAGCGCATGCGTGGTCATGGTATGCATGGGGAAAGCAAGGCTTAGAGAACGGGCTAGGCAAGGCAGAGCTGGGCTGGAACTAGAGTCACCTTCCTCCTGATGTATCTCACCCCAGGGGCCACGCTGGTCCTAGGTGGACAGCGGATACCAGAAAAGAAGAGAATTGTTCCCACATAACTTTGTCTCACCCCCAGAAAAGGGCCAGAATAGAGAAGGTATTGCCTGGCTTCCCTTGTCTGTCCTTACTGTCGCCAGTGTACCAGGGGAGGGGGAGCCATCTGAGGTTTACTAGGCCACGTTAACCATGCGGTTTGAAGCCATCTCGAAGGTCAGGAGGTCATGGCAGTTTCCCTTCGATCTGTTTGTCCCTCCCTGGGCAGGAGCCTTTTGCCTCCCAGCAGCCCCCAGAGCCATATCAAACTTCAGCAAGTTCTCCCCAGCCTCAAGGAGCCCAAACATGGGGCGCAGCTCTCAAACACAGTCCACAGGCAGTTTACCAGCTGGGTTTCACGACCCCTGACCCCAGAGATGTAACACATCTCCCTGGACTTAGCTGGATCGATGGTACCATGCAAACAGCCCCATGTGGGCAGGGTGGGACAGCAGTGGGGCCTCCCTCCCCCACCAGAAATCCCCAGAGCCATGAGCTGGGAGCTACATGTACAAGCAACCTCGGATGCCCCCAGGCTTGCCCACTGCTACCCGGATGAAAATGGGGTTCAGAAGGGGAAACTGAAGCTATTGGACTGCTCAGATCCCAGAGAAAGTTCCAAGAGTCCCTGGTTTCTCCACTTGCTCCATGCATCTGCTTTTGAGGGTGAAGGGAAGGGTGATAAGCCTTGCGGGACCCCATAACGTCTGAGGTGCAATTGCAGTCTTGGGGAGTCATTTTGGCGTCACCAGCCGCTGTGCCATCAGAGTATGATCCCTGCCTAGGATACTACATTCTGCAGAAACCAGACCCTCACGGCAGCACCCTGGCTCAGGGGCACTCAAAGCTCAGACCCTCCTGTTGTGGGATGGTGTACACTGTGTGAGGATATGGTGCTGTGATTGGTTTAATAAAGAGCTGAATGGCCAATAGCTAGGCAGGAAGAGATTGGGGGTGGGATTTCGGGGACAGAGAGAATGCTGGGAAGAAGAGGGGCAGAGAGTTGTCAATGAGACTCTAAAGAAGTTGGGCATACAGTATAGATCAGAGGTAACTGAGCCACAAGGCAAAACATAGACTAAGAAATATGAGCTAATTAAATTGCAAGAGCTGGTGGGGGAAGCCTAAGCTGAGGCCAAGCTTTCATAATTAACAATAAGTCCCCATGTCCTTATTTGTGAGCTGGCAGCCCAAAGAGAAATCCATCTTCACCCTTCCTCTTACCAAATGGACCAGTCACCTTTACTTTAGAAGGGAGGTTAACCGGAATGAAAAACCCCAAGACCCAATCTTCCCCGTTCCCCTTACTTGGCCCTAATAAACCTTTCATGATCCTGCTCCCAGGCTTGGTCATCAGGAAGAGCAGTGTGCCTTGCTGGTTTCTAGGTACTGAGGAAGATTCATGGAGGATCAGGGGCACCAGGAGTTTCACAAAGAGTCAGAACACAGGGCCTTCGCTTCTAGGTCCGTTGACCACAGTCTGTTTCAAGGGGATCCTGGGAGGTAAGTCTGAGAGGTACCAGTGAACGAAACTTCCTACAGAAAAGGATGTGTGTGTGTGTGTGTGTGTGTGTGTGTGTGTGTGTATGTGTATGTGTGTGTGTGTGTAGTTGGGGACTTGGGGGGTGGGCAGGATCTTGTAAGTCTCATAAACCTGTTTCAGCCTCCTGGGTACTGGCTTAAATGTGTGCTCTACCAACCCTGGCCTATTGTGGAGAAACCAAGACAGATCTTTTCCTAGGGGCAAAAGTATTCTGCTGTAGAGTTCTTGGCAGAGTGAAGCAACGAGACACCCTCTCTCTCCCAGCTCACACCCCAGCTGCTTCTAGTGGCCAGTCTCTGGGGCTTGCTCTCTCTGCCCCTCACTATACATTGATTCTTCTGGGGGCCGAGGCTTCTCCTCACCTCTTCCACACCTACCTCAGGGCTTCCAGAGCTCCTGACTATGATTTAGAGAACAAGGACCTACTTGGGCTCAGTGTAGGGTGCCTTGATGCCCAGACTTCTCCCTCCCTCCATCTGCCCAGCAGAGCCTCAGCCCTTTTCACAGCTCTCTGTCCCCAGTTGTCCTAGTTACCTTTAACTTGACACAGCCTAGAGTTATCTGATAGGAACTGCCTTGTAGGCATATCTCTGGGGGACTGTCTTGATTATTAGTGTAGGAGGGCCCAGCACACCGTAGGCGGCTCCATCCCTAGGCAGATGGTCCGGGCTAAGAGCTAGCAAGCAGCATCCTCCATGGTCAGTGCTCTACTTCTTTGCCTGTGAAGTGAGTTTCTGCGTCGGGGGTACTGCTGCGTGGAACAGTAAGCAGGCCTGCCTTGCCATCCCTCGGTGACAGACAGTGAGCTGTAAGTCAGCTCAACCCTTCCCTACACTACATTGTTTTCTTCAGAATGTTTTGTCCTAGCAACAGGAGTTGAACTGAACTAGTAGAACAGGCATCTTGTTCCTGCCTTCCCCCACAGCATCCGCACCTTTGGGGACTTTCCCTCCAACTCCCTCAGGGGATGTGACAGGTTCCGTGGCTTTGCATAGCAAGTCACCACCATTCAACTAAATGATTCTTTATGGGATGTTTTGTTGCTGGTTGCTGTCTGCTTTCTGAGCAGCCTGTAAGTCCCCTCCATGGTCACCTCAGAATCCCCCAGGATAATGCCTGGCTCACAATCGGTGCTCAAAAGATGTGTGTTAGATTGGATGATCTAGAAACCAGAGGCGGAGCAACCTGAAAGAGGGCCACATTGGCTAGTATGCCAGAAGAACCTTGAGGGCTGGAGCGAAGACTCGGTGATTAAGAGAGCTTGCTGCTCTTGCAGAGAACTGTTGCACGAATAATAAAAAACCAGAGACAGATATTGGGGTTCAACCCAAAAACTAGAAAAGCAAAGCAGCCAGTCTTGGGGATTTTATTATTCATGCAACAGAGAACCCAAGTTTGGTTCCATGCACCCATATTAGGTGGCTCATAACTGCCTATAACTCCAACTCCAGGGGGTTCCGCAGCCTTTTCTGGCCTTTGTGGGCACCTTTACATGTGTTTGTTTGTTTTTGAGGAAGGGTCTCTCTATGTACCCTTTCTGTCCTGGAGCTCACTATGTAGACCAGGCTGGCCTCAATCTCATAGAGATCAACCTGCCTTGGCCTCCCAAGTGCTGGGATTAAAGGTGTGGGCTACACACTCAGCCATGGCTTTTCTTTGAGACAGGGTGGCGTGGGGCTCCCTACATGACCCAGGCTGACCTCCAAACTATGGCAATCCCTCTGCCTCTGCCTCCTGTGAGCTGGAATTACAGGAGTATGCCACCACACCCAGGAACTAAATCTCTTTTTAAAGAGGCAGAAACAGAAGCCTAGGGAGAAGTGGGGTACAGAAAGGGAGGCTGGACTGGCCTGGGGCCCGTGGCACAGCTTCCCTCCTGTTGTGAGCATCCGCCTCGTACTGCAGCCTCTCTGCTGCTGTCTCCCTCCTCTTGTACACACCTCCGCTGCCAGCTACCTTCCCCATCACTCTTTCTGCCAAACCTACAGCAGGAGCCCCGGGAGTGAAGGGATGAGAAGATGGGGCTCTTTGTCCAAGCCCAGGGTGGAGGGGCCCCTCTGCCATTTCTCCGGGTGACTTTTGTCCTTGGATGTCTGCAACATCGAAGTGGTTTCATTCTCTGGTAACTGGGAAGCCATTAGGAGGAAGCAGACGCATTACCCTCTCAGCACACAATAGTTGGCTAATTCAGACATTCTATTTCACCTGAAGACCTCAGCTGAAGCTCGAGCCTCCCATTGAAGCAGGGCGGGCCCCATCTGTCGGACAGTTTGCTCCAGTGTCTCTGGCCATTATGCCTCCACTCTAGACAGGATGGTGTGTGTGTGTGTATGTGTGTGTGTGTGCGTGTAAGAAAGCATGAGTGAGTGAGCACGTGTCTGGCAGCCTGCACTCTCTCCCTCTTGTGTCTTTATCCTCCTCCGGGGCCTAACAGAACTTACTTAGAACAGTGATGTCAGCCATGACCAGAACAGCAAGGCCTAATGCACTCACCCCGCTTTGTCCGCTGGCCTCTTCTGCCCCCATTTCCCACTCAGAGAGCCACTCCAAACACATCAGCAGTAACTCCACAAAACAGCCACTTGTTGGCTAATTGTGCTCAGCATCTGCTTGGGGCCGGGGGGCAGAGTGGGTTGGGAGGAGGCCTCGGAATCAGCCCTGAGCCATAGCCCACCCCTGGGAAGGCGCTTTTCCAGCTGAGGCATGGCCTCCCATGTGGGCCTCCGTACCACCAAGAAGCCTTCACAGGGAGAAGCATCTGTGCCCACAGGAGGGACGCAGGGATAAGAACAGACCTAAAGCAGCCTGGGGAGCCACTGCCCCATGCCCAGTTGCCTCAGTTTCCCCCTCTGCCTCATGAGGCTGCTAGGTCTCTTCCATCTCCCAGAGCCTGTCTGATAGTGAATACTATGAGGTTTGGACAGACCTGGTTCAAATCCTGGTTCTACTGCAAACTGCCCTTGGAATTTGAACCGCAGCCTCACTGCTGGCTTCCTCATCCCTGAAATGATGTCTGTCAGTCAGTATCTACGCCTACCTGAAGAGTCTTGTGAGAACACCTTGGATCTTTAGGTATCTGAACACTGGACACAGGTATTCCCAGCTTTGGGAAGTACATGTATGAAGGGTAGAAGGGTTGCTGGGGTCTAAAGCAGGTCACTTTGACTCCATCTTGCAGACTAGGGTGGGTTAAGCTGAGGTCTGAAGGATAAGAACCTGGGCAGCCCAGGGTATGGGCAGAATCTGGGGCCACTGGATAAAATCTACAGATGCAAAGGTCCTAAGGTCAGGCAGGCTAGAGGACCGCAAGAGGAGGTCAGTGTGACAAACCCACACAGGACTGGAGACCTCCTAAAGACACCACCAGAAGGCTCTTGCAGGCTGAAGTCATGACCTTGGCTTTATCCTGAGGGCAACAAGGAACCATAAAAAGATCAACAAGATTCTTTCTGGAGAGACCTGGTGGGAAACACCAGGGATCCTGGCATATAGAGAGGTGCCAGCAAGTGTTTCAAGATTTGAAGGTCATCTTGAGTTTAAAGCTAGCCTGGGCTACAGAAGACCCTATGTCAACCATCATCATTGTTGTTGTTGAAACTATCCCTCTTGGTCTCCAGGGAAAGAAGTGAGGTGGGGTTGGTATTGAAAGCAGAAGCAGGGGCCTGGAGAGATGGCTCCGTGGCTCAGTGTTTGCCAGCAAGCATAATGGTTTAGTTCAGGCCCCAGGACCAACACAGCAGGTTGCCCTCTGACCTTCACACACGCACCACTGATGCAAACCTGTGACACAAATGCTCACACACCTATGTGCATACTAAATAAATAATAAAATGCAGGATTTGTTGTTTTCTTTTTAAAGCAGGAACAGATAATCTCAGGCTTCAATGGCTCAGCTGGGTGACTGTTCCCTCCCTTAAGTGGACAGGGGCCCCACTGGCATAACTCAGCTCGGAGAAGCAGGAGTTAAATGCTACAGCCGCAAAGAAATCAGAGGATTACAGGTTTGAGGTGGCTTGTCCCTTCTGTCACACTGGAGCCCGACGCACCCTGCTATCTCTGGGCTCAACTGTCACTGCTGCGTACTGTCTCAGGACTCCATTAGAGAAGCCCTGGTGGTGGCTCGCAGCTGTCAAACTGGCAGTGTTCAGGAAGGCAAGTTCTCACCCCTGCGATGGCACTTGGGGATGGCTCTGCCACCAGCAGCTGCCTCGGAGGACAAGCTGCCCTTCCATCAAGGGCGGTCAAATGATGACACTTGTGGGTTCAGGAGTCTGAGTTACCCACTCCTGCCGCTTCTCACTTCCAGACATTAGACACGGACGAGAAAAGCCCGAGTGGCTGCCGGGGAGATGGCTTGGTGATAAAGAGCCTGCTAAACATGACTGCCCGAATTTGGATCCCCAGCGCACACACATTAGCATCCAGCAGGCTGTGACAGCCTAACCCAGAACCCCAGCACTCCCTACATAAAACAGGGGCACCTTGTGCTAACTAGAGTAGTCAAACTGGTCATCTCTGAGTTTAAGAGAAAGATCCTGCTTTAATATAGAGAGGAGAAAAATTGAGAAAGACATCTGACATTAGCTTCTGGTCTCCATACACAAACACACATATACACACCCCATACAGAAAGACACACACATAAACACACCACACAGAGAAAGAAACACACTACACACAGAAAGACACACACTCACTCACACACGCATATACACACCACACACAGAAAGACACACATAACACACAAACACCATATACACACTCACACACATACACACACCACACACAAAAAGACACAACACACAGAGAAACACATACCATCACACACAGAAAGACACATTCACACACAAACACACACCACACAGAGAAACACACACCTACATACACACACCACACACAGAAAGACACACACATACACACACCACACACAGAAAGACAACACACACTCACACACAAAAACACATACACATACCACATGCATACCACACACAGACACACACACTCACACATACACATATCACACCCAGAAAGACACATACATACTCACATTCATACACATGCCACACACAGAGAGAAAGACACTAATACTCACACACATATACACACACCACATGCACACCACACACAGAAAGACACACACAATACACACACCACTCTGAGAGAGAAATACACACACAAACATGCATACCACACACAAAAAGACAACACAAACTCACACACATACACACAACACACATACACAGAAAGACACACACACACAGAGGTTTAGTTTCAAAGCCTCATAGGCACAGGAAAGACAAGGTCGTTGCCCTCCGAGCAGGCTATGCGAAGCTTCAGCACGGTGCCCCATGCCAGAATGAAGCAGCAACAGGGAAGCCAGACCTTTTCCCCTTTGCTCACCCACCCTCCCCTGACTTCTTCCTCACACCTGTAAAGAAAGCATGTTTGGTATTTTGAGACAGGGTTTCAGCAGTGCAGACTGGCCTCGAATACAGTGTAGCTGAGGAAAACCTTAAACTCCAGATCTTCTCCTTTGCCTCCTGAGTGTGGTCTGAAAGCTGTGTGGCTCGTCCAAGTGGCAGTCTTCCTCCACCCCTGACATATGGGCCTTCCTCTGGCTCTCACTTCTAATGCTCTTCAAACTCATCTGTCCTCTGCATATCTAATTTTTAAATGATTTATTTATTTGTATTTGATGTGCACTGATATTTTGCCTGTATGCATGTCTGCATGAGAATGTAAGGTCCCCTGGAACTGGAGTTACAGACAGTTATGAGTTTATTGGGTGCTGGGAATTGAACCCAGGTCCTCTAGAAGAGCAGCCAGTGCTCTTAAGTGCTGAACCATCTCTCCAAGAATTTTTAAATCAGCCGGGTGGTGGTGGCGCACGCCTTTAATCCCAGCACTTGGGAGGCAGAGGCAGGCAGATCTCTGTGAGTTTGAGGCCAGCCTGGTCTACAAGAGCTAGTTCCAGGACAGAACTACTGTCTCGAAAACACACACACACACAAAAATAATTTTTAAATCTTGCAAATGGTCCAGGCAGTGGTAGTACATGTCTTTAATCTCAGGAAGCAAAGGCAAATGAATTTCTGAGTTCGAGACCAACCTGGTCTACAGAGTGAGTTCCAGGACAGCCAAGACACTTACACAGAGAAAGCTTGTCTCAAAAACAATCTTGCAAATGAAAATAACTTAATTGCTCCTTCTGATTTTCAGAGCAGCACATGCTCATTATGAAAACCAGAGTCAGTACAAAGAAGAAAATGACGAGATCCTGCTAGGCAACCAAAGCCCTTTACAGAGAGTTGGGATAAAGAGGTCCCCTCTGAGGAGACCAGAGTGGGTGCTTTCTACCTGCCTCCTGACTGCCAATTTCCTTCTCTGGGAGACAGAGTCTCATGTGGTCCAGGCTAGCCAGAGACTTGCAAAGATAACCTTGAAGTTCTGATCCTCCTGCTTCCACCGAGTGCTAGGATTTCAGGCATTTGCCACCACTTCCAGCTCAATTAGGTGCTGGGGTGGAACACAGTGCTCCAAGCTTGGGAGGCAGGTGCTCTAGCAACAGAGTTGCATCCCTGGAGTTTCATTTCTGGTACTGTGACAGATACTCCATGGAAAAGAAACACGTGGGAGAAAAGGACTGATTCGGCTCACAGGTCCAGATCACTGTCACTGAGGGGACGTCAAGACAGGCTGATGAAGGAGATCATGTGACTCCCACAGCCAAGAGCAGAGAGAAATGAATGCACGGATGCTCCCTGCTTGCTTGCTCTCAGCTAGCTTTCTTTCCTCCTATGCTGTCCTGGACCTAGGGTGGTCTGTGTCTTCCTTTGTCAATTAACCTCCCAGACATGCCCCTGAGATAACCCAGTGTTGAAAAACCCTTATCAGGACTCTTCCCAGGTGATTCTAGGTTGTGTCAAGTTAACAATTAAAGCACACTTGCCCTGCGTTTACTTTGTTATTTACGTATGGAGACACTGTGTGCTCTGCTTGGCCTCAAGCTCGCTACAGTGATTGGACTCAAACTTGCAGCAACCCTCACAGTGCTGCCTTCTTAGTGCTGGGATTGGAAGCGTATGCCACCAAACCCAGATGACTCTTTTCATCCTGACAAATGTTCTTAAATTCTTACTTCGAGCCAAGACAGAGATCCAGCCACCTGGACACATCTCTCCTGTCTGGGAGAGGACAGTGGCGTTATTGCCGTGGCCGGGGAAGGTTCCCTGGAGGAGACGATGTTGACTGCTTATCAAGGGATGTCTAAGGATTAGTCCAGTGCAGAGGCAGAAAGTGCCAGCAAAGGATCAAGCAACCAGTGAGTGGGGCCCCAGCTGTGAATCACCAAGGGTGGGGTGCTCCAGGCTGCTCTGAGTGGGAGGAACACATGGGACATAGCTGGGAGGGCAGAGCAGTGGGTGGCCAGCTGGCTGCAACATGGTGAGCCTTGTATACCTGATCAGGCACTTGGATTTGAGCTTCAGTTTCCATGTAGACAACAGGGCGACTCAAAGGAGGACAAAGTGAAGGGTGGCCGTGGGCCAGGTGCTGTGCGGGCCTCCATGGGGTAGAAACTGAAGCTGCTCCTCATTGGTGGTTCTGTCTGTGTTTCTGCAAGCTCATTTGAGGGTTTTGAAGCAAGCATGTCTGAAATCGCCCCTGCAGCCTGGAGAAGCCCAGAGCCAGGAGAGGGAGTGGCAAGGCTCCTTTCTTCTAAAGCTTTGGCTAAGCTCCCTGCTCTGGGTTCTGGGGACAGTGTGTTCAGCCGATCCTGCCTCAGGCCTTCCATGTTCTAGGCCTAAGCTCCAGACTCTTGCAGCTCAGTTCCAGCTCTGTCCGCGATGTGCTGGATGGTGTCGCACAGAGCTTCCTGTTTCCGCATCTTTGAATTCTCCTTGACCTTCAACACAGCCCTGGCCAGCGGCCTTAGCCCCAGACACAATCTTAACATCAGTTTGCCCTGTTCGAGGTGGACTCTAGCCCCTGGAGGGCTATGAGTGGCTAAAACAGAGCCTTTTCAAATAACAACAAAGCTATCGTGACCACAACAGCCACCCCTGGTGCCTACACAAGGTCCCCCCCCCCTTTTCTCGTGCCTGAGGCATCCTGCCTTCATTCTTTAGGGAACAGGAAATGACTGTGAGTGCCACCTGCCTTTGAGAAGTAGAAGCATTTCTGTTTGTTTGTTTATGTGCATATGTGTGCACAGACATGCCACAGTGTGCATATGGTCAGAGGACAATGTGTGGAGATCAGTTTTCTTTTCCTTTTTTTTAAAAAAAGATTTATTTATTTATTGTGTATACAGTATTCTGCCTACATTCAAGCCAGAAGAGGGCACCAGATCTCATTACAGATGGTTGTAAGCCACCATGTGGTTGCTGGGAATTGAACTCAGGACCTTTAGATGAGCAGGCGGTGCTCTTAACCACTGAGCCATCTCTCCAGCCCGAGATCGGTTTTTTTTCCATCATGTGGATCCTGACGCTCAAACTCAGGTTGCCAGGCTTGGCAGCAGACACCTTTACCTGCTGAACATCTTGCCTGCCCCCTTTTAGTTTTTGAGACAGGGTCTCATTTATCTAAGATGGACCTTGAACTTGAATATGCAGCCAAAGATGACTTTAAAGTCCTGATCCTTCTGTGTGTACTTCCCACATGGTAGGATATCACAGCAGTCCCACAGGCTGAACTGATGGCAATGTTGCCCAGCAATCACTCCACCAGCGGAACTAATCCCCAACCCCAAAGCCTGGAGATGTTTGTAGGGGAAAGGGAGGGGTGGGGTTGCACTGCCAGCCCAAGGACTGCTTGGGGCCCAGGCCATCAGTCCTGCGTCTCATGCTCCTAGACCAGCTATGTTGGGAAGCTAGGGTCTGCAGAGAGTGATGCTCAGATGGACCTCACTGCTCCGGTCTCCACAGGACTGGGGTTCCACACTGAGGCCCCCTTCACCTCCACCCTAACTCTTTGCCCCGCAATGGTATCCACAGGTGAGTCCCTCTACTGCAAGCAGTCACTCCCCCTCCTTTTAAAATCTTTTTAGCCATGGTACTAAAGATTGAACCCAGGGACCCCATGTGCTTTGTTGGCTCCACCACTCAGCTCCATGTGGCTGGAGGGAGGCAGCCAACCAGGATGAAGGGGTTCAAGAGAAGCAGGAGAAAAATTAGAAGATGAGGTGAAGGGTGTCCTTTATAAGACCCTGGGGCCAATATCAGGAATTTGGGGACCCATTGGAGGGTCATGCAAAAGAGCAAGAAGCCTCGCCCAACATGAGCTTGGAAAAATCTCTCTAGCCCAACACTTGTAATCCCAGGACTTGTGAGGCAGAGGCAGGTGAATCTCTGTGAGTTCCAGGCCAGCCTGGTCTACAGAGAGAGTTCCAGAACAGCTAGATCTACGCAGAGGAACCCTGTCTTGAAAAACAAAATAAAAAAGAAAAGCTAAATCTCTCTGTAGAGTCTGGGAAGGTGGCTCAGTTAGGAAAGTACTTTCCTTCCAAACATGAGAACTTGATTCCAGATCCCCAGAATCCAGGTAAAAATCCAGACACAGTGTGACATGTGTCTACTCCCAACCCTGAGGAGACAGAGAAACATGGATCCTGGAGCTCTCTGGCTAGCCAGCCCAGCCAAAGCAATGAATAGCAGGCTCAATGAGAGACCTTGCCTCAAAAAATATGATCGAGAGTAAGGAAACACTGGTGTCAACCTCTGGCCTCCACACGAATGTGCACATACACACTACACATTAGTTCACGTTCCACAGAAACACACACATGAATGTGCACATACATGCTACACATCTATGCACAGTACATAGAAACACACATGAATGTGCACATAAAGACTACACATCGATGCACATACCACAGGAATGTGCACACACACTACACATCAGTGCACATGCCACAGAAACACACACACCTTTTCAGAGAAGCATTGCTGATGAGCTGGGATCCAAGAGTTCTAGCTCTAGATCTATCCATGACTAAATGACGTGAGCAAGTGTTCCACTCCTCTGGATGCAGGTTCTCCAACTGTTGGATGGAGGTGAGCCCAGTGTCTTCTATTGAGATGCAAAGACGTGTCCCTGAAGTACATAAGTGCTTGCTGAGTGGATAGTGGGCAGGTGGGGGGTCCCTGTGACCGCCAAAGGTTAAGGGGTGATAGAAAGCACTCGTCTGACCAGCACAAAGGGCTAGCAACTTACATGCATTCGTCCCATCACGTCTCCCTTGTTCTCACATTAGTTGATGAGGACACTGAGGCCCAGGCCCAATCAGTTGCCCATCCACTGAAAGAGCTCTGAGCCGTGAATTGACACCCACAGCCATTGAATCTGAAGCCTCTGGGATCAACTATGATGCCACGTGCCCTACCAGATGCACACGGGTTAATTTACAGCTCCATGCAGAAAGGTGCCCAAAGGCACAGGCATGGTGGGGGGACTGGAAGACATCTATGGAGTTGGGGAGATAGCTCGGCCGGTAGAAAGCGTGGAGTGGAAGAACTGGGCATGGCAGCCTATGCCTGTAACATCTGCACTGGGAAGTACAGGAAAGCAGAGACCGAAGATTCCCCAGAGCTTAGTAGCTAGCTAACGAGCCAAGAATCGTTACGTTCTGGATTTGGTGAGACATTTGGTCTCCAAAAAATATGGTGGAGAGCAATAGGAAACTCTTGACATTGACCTTTGGCCTCTAACCATATCCAAACACACATGTGCACACAGACTGTACAGGCAAATGTAGTGGTCTCCTCAGAGGGACTGACCAAGGGCCTTTTGCTCAATCTCCCATGATATATGTCCTCTACTTATGGTGTGCTGTGGATCCCGCAGCAAGGCGGAGTAGGGGATCTATAGGCTAGTGGGGGTGACAGACGTCACAGCACAAGCAAGCAGCAAGTGTCAAAGGCCCATGGACTCACTGGCAGCCATAGTGGATACGATATGTTTCTGTGACCATTCCCATCACCTAGTATGTGCCTTGCTGTGGCCTCCAGGTCCTAGCTGGACTGAGCCAAAATCTGCACAGATGGCAGTGTCCTTTCTATAGGGCTCTAAGGACTTTGAAATTACCTGAATGGACAGAGACAGGCAGGAAAAGTAACCGAGGGAAGCAGATAGATGTCCTGGGGAGGAAATAGAGGCGTTCTCCCACAGGACCCACCAACAGGTCCCAGGCTGATGCACAGGCCACTCCACAGAGTCACACACACACACATTTTATGGAGCTTGCCACTGACTGTGCAGCGCACTACATGCCTGGCAGGATGGGCAAGCGCTGAGAACAGCCACCGCCAGCCCTGGCTCCCTGGAGCGCCAATTCCGAAAATGACAAACGGAGACAGGAGAAAAAGGTTGGAAAATGGGTACCTCTGAGCCTCCCTGTGTCTATTGCAGGGTTTGGAAATAGCTGAGCTCAGGGGAGAGCCACTGGGAGGGGTGCCCACCGGGCAAATGAAGGCCCATGGGAGTACTGGGATCTGCTCTGCAAAAAGCCAGGGGAGGAGCGTCCCAGGAGAGGAGAGGGTCTGAAAGATTGGATGCACAAATGCCAAAATGGACACCCCCAAGAAGGACAGTCATGATCCAAGGCCTGGGGGATGTGTGTGTGTGTGTGTATGTGTGTATGTGTATCTTTATCTATGTGTGTCTGTGTGTGTACCTGTGTTTATGGTTTATGTGTGTCTCTGCATGTCTGTGTTTTTATGTCCATGTGTCTGTATGTCTGACTATATCCATGTGTGTCTCTGTATCTTTGTTTGTTGTGTCTGTCTGTGTGTATGTGTGTCCATATATGACTGTGTAAGTCTGTGGGTGTTCATATGTGTCTGTGTATACTTGTTTGTGTTTCTATACATCTATGTGTTTGCATATGTTTGTGTCTATGTATGTTCATGTATGACTGTGTGAGCCTGTGTGTATCTGTGTGTGTTTGTGCTGTCCATGTGGGTCTGCATGATGTGAGTTTTGAGGAACAATTCTAAGGCCTCAAGCCCCTCAATCCATCTGAACACCCCTTTCTGTCTCACCCCACCCCCCATCAAAAAAAAAAAAGGAGATCGAGTGAGGGCGAGAGAGAAAGAAGGAAAACAAAATATCTACAGTTGTCGAGACAAGAGAAGAAAAATAGAGGCAAACATCCGTAATTTTCTCTGTGGGGCTTTGCGGTAATTGAGCCATTTGGATAAAAATAAAGGCAGCGGGCCCCTTAGGTAAGAAGAGCTTGCAGGCTAAGAAGCTTGAATTATGCGTCTTGTGTCACTTGAAATCCCCCGTCGCCCCCCCTTCTCTGCGCGACCCAAACCACTTTCCCTTTTCTTATTATTTTTTTAAGTACCCTGTCAAATGTCCTCTGTGGAGGATTTCAGCTGTCACAACTAATTTCAATTTCCCCCTGCGTGTCCCTCCTCGGTCTATGAGAAGGGACCTGCTGAACCCCTTCCCTTCCCGCTCGCACACACTCCCTCTTTTTATTTCTCATTACTGCTATTATTTCGAAACCAAATTTACATCATCAATCTATTGGTGGGAGTGTTTAAGGACCGGCCTGGCTTCTGTGGAAGGCTGGGGGAGGGGGCAGGTCCTTATGTGTCTCCCCTCTTCTCCCACAGCATGTGCCTTCCCCTTCACCACCACCCCCAGTCTCCGTTCCCCACCATCCCCCTCCACTGACCACCCACAGGGAAAAATTCACAGTTAGACCAAACATGGAGTCTGAGGCTCCTCAGAAACCTGGTCCATGTGGGAAGAGGGCCAGAGGGGACAAGCTACCCTTCCTTACTCTGCAGTCACCTTTCCCATTTGATATCCTTTCCATCTTTATCTCCCCAAAATCTTGTCTTTCTTGTTTGTTTTTGTTTTTCTAGACAGGGTTTCCCTGAAATCCAGTCACAGAAACTTGATCCCCAAATTCAAAGTTGGCTTCCAATTTCCAAAACTGAACTATGAACGCTGTCTCTGCCTCCAAAGTGTTGGGATTACAGATGTGCACCACCACATCTGGTCTTCTATGGTGCCAGAATAGAGCCTAGGGATCTGCCTGTGTTAGGCAAGCACTTTACCATCCGAGCCACTTCGTCATTCCTAAACCATTCTTCGTAAATTACCTGTGTGGGACCGGTGATACAGACCTGTAATCCTAGCTACAAGGGAGGTTGAGGCAGAAAAATCACAAGTTTAAGAACTGCCTGGGGGGCTGGCAAGATGGTTCAGTGGTTAAGAGCACTGACTGCTCTTCCAGACGACCTGGATTCAATTCCTAGCGCCCACATGGCAGCTCATAGCTGTCTGTAGCTCCAGTTCCAGAGAATCTGACATCATTGGGCTGGAGAGATGGCTCAGTGGTTAAGAGCACTGGCTGCTCTTCCAGAGGTCCTGAGTTCAATTCCCAGCAACCACATGGTGGCTCACAACCATCTGTAATGAGATCTGATGTCCTCTTCTGGTGTATAGGCAGAAAACTGTATACAGAGTAAATAAATAAATCTTAAAAAAGAAAAGAAAAGAAAAAGAACTGCCTGGGCAATTCAATCAGACCTGTCTCAAAATAAAAATATTTTAAAAATGAGTTGGAGCTGGGTGGTGGTGCACACCTTTAATCCCAGCACTCAGGAGGCAGAAACAGGCAAATCTGTAAGTTCGAGACCAGTCTGGTCTACAGAGCAGGTTCCAGGACAGCCAGGATTGTTACACAGAGAAATCCTGCCCCAAAAAAACAAAATGGTTTGGGGGTGATGTCAGTGCTGGAGTGCTCACCTAGCACGCTGCACGCCCGAGGTCCTAGATTTAATCCCCAGCACCAACACCAATAGGAGACAAGTTAAATTAGCTCAGTACCTGCTCTCTGCTGCTGTGTCTGAGCAGGAAATGGGTGACAGGCAGTGAAGCAGCTCAGGGGCTGAAAGTGTCTGCCACCAAGCCTGATGACTCCAGGTTAACCCTGAGGATCCGCGCAGTGGAAGGAGAGAACCGACTCCTATGAGCTCCACATGCCAAGGCACGAGCACCCACCCTGCCTGCACACACATCATACACTGTCTTACTTGGTGTCTCTGCTGCAGTAAAACACTGTGACCCAAAGCAACTGGGGGAGGAAAGGGTTTATTTCATCTTATAGCTTGTAGTTCATCATCCCAGAACATCAGGGCAGGAACTCAAGGCAGGATGGATGCAGAGGCCGTAGATGAACGCTGACTACTGGCCTGTTCATTGTGGCTTGCTCAGCCTGGTTTCTTATAGCACCCAGCACCACCTGTCCAGGGATAGATAGCACCACCCACAGTGAGATGGGCCCTCCTTCATCAATCATCAATCAAGAAAATGTACCACAGGCTGGCTCACAGGCCAACCTGTTGGAGGCATTTTCACAGCGGAGGTTCCCTCTTCCAACACAATTCTAACTAGTGTCAAGTTGACCTAAAACTATCCAACACACACACGCACGCATGCACGCACATTGCCCCTGACTCCTCCCTTCTCCCTGTCATGCCCCTGGTAACTACCCTCTTGGAGCACTCTAGCATACAGAATACCTGCTCAGGTCTGGCCAGAGAAGTCAGGCATGCCCCTGTCTCAGGAAAGTGCTGTGAGATGGGGTTTTAGGTGCTAATGAGATCGCACTGGGACAGGGGTTACAGGAGAATGCCATCACTAAACAAAAACTGTCACAGATGAGCCAGGGCTGGTTCCCTCTTCTTCCAGAGTCCAGCCTAGTTCTCGGGGAGTGGCTTGGTTGTCTGGATTGTCCTGTCTTTCTTTCTAAATGTCCGTGGAGGGGGCAAGGAAGAGCTTAGAAAAGTCAGTTCATGAGCTATCTTCATGGAATCTGCACGTGATGTTCCAGTGAGGCAAACTGGAGAACTGAACTTTCCGAGCCGCCCAGGCTGGGGTCCTCCCAGCTTCCTGCATGACATCATCTAGGGGATGACTCCCCGCCATCTGCTGGCCTCCTACCCTAATGTTCTACATGAATTTACTCAAGACTCTCATAATATTCTAGGTGACAGACACTGACTGCCCCTATTTGACAGAAGGGAAACTGAGGCACAGAGCGACCACCTGATCTGCCCTAAGTCACACTGCTAGAAAGAGGCAGACTCAGGAACCGAACCTGGAATGTTCACTCTCCATTCTGTTTCTGCCCCTCCGTGACCAACGTGACACTCAGCTTCCTGAGAGGCACAGGGCCTGGTGCTTCAGGGAGCAACTGCGGGCCTGAGCCCCAGCTGTCCCTGCCCTCAACTTGATTGTGTCACACCTGTTCCTCACCTGAGACACTGGAAGGCTAATGTTCCTCATCGGTGACGACCCTGGATGTTAGTCAACATTCTTCTTGTACTCCCAAACACCAAGGAACTACATTTCCCAGATAGCCCTACATGTGTGGTCATGTAATTTGTATTGACCAATAGGATGCAAAGAGGAGCTGGGCAGTGGTGCATGCCTTTAATCCCAGCACTCGGGAGGCAGAGGCAGGCAGATCTCTGTGAGTTCGAGGCCAGCCCGGTCTACAAGAGCTAGTGCCAGGACAGGAACCAAAAAGCTACGGAGAAACCCTATCTCGAAAATCCAAAAAAAAAAAAAAAAGAAAAGAAAAGAAAAGAAAAGAAAAAGGATGCAAAGAGGAAGTGGTGTCACCAATTCTAGGTTTGCCTCCTAAAACTTCCTGCCCTGCCCCCTCAGTCTCTAGACTCTGGATTAGATCCCTCACCTGGATGATTGCTCCCACAGACTGTAGGCTGAACAGCGGGTGTGCTGTACTGTGTGTGTTTGTTAGCTTTTCTTCACTCCGACAAGATACCTGATGGAAAAAGTCTAAGAGAAGAAGGGCCAGGGTCAGCTAGAGACATTGCTGTTAAGCCTATGGAAAGACTGTTAATTCCACCAGGCAAGAAGAATAAGACCCTTACCACAATCTTTAAGCCAAAGCTTTATTTTATTTGGGTGCAGCTAAGATCTAGCCAGCGACTGCCTCCTAAATTGGAGACAGTTAAAGACAGAGGTCTGGGCTAGACATGGAGCCACACACTTATAATCCCAACACTCATGAGGCAGAGGCAGGCAGATCTCTGTGAGTTTGAGGGCAGCCTGGTCTACAAAACAAATACCAGGACAGCCAGGTCTACATAAGGAAACCCTGTCTTGATAAACAAAAACAAACAAACAAACAAAAACCACATAGATCTGTCTAGTGTTCCCAGAGAAGATGACACTCACAAGTCCTCTTCAGACTTATGACATCACACCCATCACTGTGCATTTTGTAGATGTGCTGTTCCATCTGGAGGTCAAGGTTCGTGCTGCCTGATGGGTTGCTGAGGCAAGGAATATGAGGACATCCTTTTCAAGAGCTTCATCTCCAGGACATCACAGACTCCAGATATTGTGTGAGATTTTCCCTTTAATAACACACAAACTGCTTTTAAAAACTACTTTAAAAAATTTTTAAAGTTCAGCCCAGTGGTGTTGGTGCATGCTTTTAATCCAGCACTCAGGAGGCAGAGACAGGCAGATCTCTGTGAGTTTAAGGCCACGCTGGTCTACAGAGTGAGTTCCAGGACTTCTAGAGCTACACAGAGAAACCCTGTTTATAAAAAAAACAACAACAACAACAACAACAAAAAACTCTACTGTCTCTAGCTGGAGAGATGGCTGAGATGGCTCAGTAGTTAAAAGACCACTGGCTGCTCTTACAAAGATCCTGTAATGATCTGGCCTGTTCCTTTAAGAGACAAGCCATGCCAACCCCCCCCCCCCCCCCCCCGCTCTGCAGAGGCAAGCTGATCTTCAGCTTCCAGCCTGAGTGCCTTCTCTTTTTCCATCTCCCAGCTTCTGCCTCTCCCCACTTCTCCCCTTCCCCCTTCTGTCTTCTTTCTCTCTCTCTTCCTCCCCCCTCTCTGCCTCTCTGCTCTTCTCCCCTTCCCTTCTATAACCCACTAAATAAATATCCAACCTCACTCTGCATGGCGTGCCTATCCATCTATCTCTTGCCCGCCAAGTGGCTCCCTGCCCGGGGCCAGCCACCTTTGGAGACTTTCAGTGGTCTCGTGTGCCATCCCTGCCTGGGACTGGTTGCTCTTGGGACCCCCGCCCACTGCCTGCTTGCACTTTGGGACCTGCGGCAAGGTCTCATGGTCTACTGCCTGCTGCGCCTGCCAGGGATCCGCAGCAATTTTACTTAATCCATTACAGATCCCGAGTTCAATTCCCAGCACCCACATGGCAGCTCACAACTGTCTGTAACCCCAGCTCCAGGGGATCCAACACCCTCACATAGACAAGCACACAGGTAAAACACCAACATACAGAGAACAAGAATAAATAAGATTTTAAAAATTAAAGTGTCTTAGTTAGGGTTTCTATTGTTGTGAAGAGCAACTCTTGGAGCCTGTATTGGAACTCACTACGTAGACCAGGTTGGTTTCAAACACAGAGATCAATTTGTCCCTGCCTCCTGAGTGCTGGGATTAAAGGTGTGCACCACTACTGCCCTGCCACGGTGATTCTTATAAAGGAAAGCATTTAATTGGTGCTGGCTTAAAGTTTCAGAGCTTTAGTTCATTATCATCATGACACATGGCAGCGTGTAGGCAGATATGCTGGAGAGGGAGCTGAGAATTCTACATCTTGATCTGCAAGCATCAGGAGTCTGTGACACTGGGTGGATGTAGCTTGAGCATATGAGACCGAAAGGCCCATCCCCACAGTGACACACTTCTTCCCACAAGGCCACAGCTGCTAGCAGTACCGCCCATTTTCTTTCATGTGACCACGTAAAAGTCTATTTCAAAACAAACTACTGCCTCACCAGGTGTGGTGGAGTACGTCTTTAATCCCTGCACTTAGGAAGCAGAGGCAAGTGGATCTCTACAAGTTTGAGGCCAGTCTGGTCTACGTAGTGAGTTCCAGAACAGACAGAGCCACAGAGCAAGACCCTGTCTCAATAAATAAATAAATAAATAAATAAATAAATAAATCTCAGTTTCTTTCAGCACCAACTACTCATTCTCTGCCAAACTGCACATTTAAAAAATGTTTATTAATTTTTCAGCACATTGATGTTTTGCCTGCATGTATGTCTGTGTGAAGGAGTCAGGTTCCCTGGACTGGAATTACAGACAATTGTGAGCTGCTATGCAGGTGCTGGGAATCAAACTTTGGTCCCCTGGAATAGCAGCCAGCTCTTCACCCCTGAGCCATCTCTCTAGTACACCCCCACCCCTGACTTTTATTTATTTATTTTTTTCAAGACAGAATTTCTCTGTGTAGCCCTGGCTGTCCTGGAACTCACTCTGTAGACCAGGCTGGCCTCACACTCACAAATATTCGCCTTCCTCTGCCCCCCAAGTGCTGGAATTAAAGGCGTGTGCCACCACATGGCTACCACCACCCGGCTCAAACTGCACAATTCAAAACATCTTTCTCTTCAACTTTTTGCTGATTTTTGCCTTATCCTGACAAAATGCAGTGAACAGTAGCCGTCCTTGGCCTAAATGCACGCTCATCTTGAGTTTTCCTCTACTAAACACATTAGTCCATTGCTTTTCAATTCAGCCTCACTCAGGTTCGGAGGACGTGGGTAGAATGCAGCCAGGCTCTTTGCCATCATCGCTTGCAGTAGTCTTCCTTCCCCTCAGAGGCTCTGAAGTCCCCTGTGCGGGCACATCACCATACACATTGCTCTCAGCGTTCCTCTCTTCCAAACTCCCACCAGGATGGTCCAGGAGCCCTGCTGGCAGCATGCTCGGGCCCCAGTCTTTCATATTTTATCTGCCGATCAGCTTCGATCAGATTTACACAGCAGCAGCCCCGCTTCAGAGTCCCACTTTGCCTTATGACTGCAACAAAGATACCTGCCGAAAGCAACCTGGAGAAGGCAAGGTTCATTCTGGTTCATGTTTTCAGACACTGTCCACCGTGGTAAGGAAGTCATGGTGGCTGCTCACACTGAAACCACAGTCAGGAAGCAGAGAAATGAGTACCAGTGTTTAGTTAACCTTTCTCTTTGTGCCTGGTCTGAGACCGAAGACTGCAGCTAGGGTGGGTCTTCAGAGGTTGGTTGACCTAATCTGTGTAATCTCTCAGGGACATACCCAGAGGCTTGCCTTCTGGGTGATTCTCAATCCTGTCAGTGAACGAGCAATATTCATCCTCACACCTTGCACCTACGGGTTGCTCAAGAAGTGTCTGGCTGGGAAGTGGGAAGAGAGCTAAACTGGTTAAAAGCTTGTCTTTCAGGCTTACAAATCTTAGTTTGATTCCTAGAACCCATATTAAAAAACAAATTACAGGGGTAGTGGTGGCGCACTTCTTTAATCCCAGCACTCAGGAGACAGAGGCAGGCAGATCTCTGAGTTCAAGGCCAGCCTGGTCTACAGAGCAAGTGCCAGGATACAACATGCCCACCCAAAAATTTTTAAAAGCTGAGCATGGTGGCAAATTCCAACACTGGGAGATGGAAACGGGGATCCTTGAGTCCTGCTGGCCAGCCTGACCTAGCCTACTTAATGAGTTCCAGGCCAATGGGAAATGCTGTCCCCCACACCCCCCTAAAAAAGATGGCTGGGACCTGAAGAATTATATCTAAGATTGTCCTCTGGCCTCCACATACATGCACACACATGCACATGTACACACACACATGCGCACACACATATACATAAAAAAAAAGAAAATCACAGGTGGAGCCCTGCACAGCTGTGCCTGCCTTTGTTCAGAGTTCCCATCCCAGTCCCCAGACTCTGGGAGTTGGGTTTCTTGTCAGTCTTCTGTTGGGGACACTCAGCCTCTGGGGCCTTCTTCCTTCTACAGTTGCAGACGTAGTCTGGCCTCCAGTCATAATGCAAAAGGACATGAGACACTTGCCACAGGGACCCTCTGCATCACCCCACTACCTCCTTCCTGTAGATCTCTGCAGATCCTCAGTGACACACAGCCCTGCACCCCCTGGACAGCCATACCTTCCTGACACCTCTGTGCTCCCTGACTCTGAGTACACACGGAACCTCTCTGAGCCTGTGTCCTGCTCACACAATGGGTGCTGTGCCCACCTTTCTCATGAGTCCCCAATGCCCCGGAGCCACTTTTTGGAAAACATCTCAGTGGCCAGCACAGAGGCGGAGGAAGCCAGCCCCCCACGGAACGCTGAGCTCTGCTCTGCATCCGCAATTGGTTCATCTGGGAAACAGCCAACGCACAAGCCAAGTCTAGTCTCGGAGGCGAGCTACCGTGAGGGAAATTGCCCTAAATGTGAATCCGCAGCCGAGCTGGGGAAAGTGATTTCGCCGCACTTGGGCAGATTGCTCGAGCCCTTCCCTGAACAATGTTTCAGCCTGTCTGCCTCCAATCACTCCTAAATAATATGTTATATTTGGTGTGACCACTCGCTGCGGCCCTGCTCCACCCAACACTGGTAGCCAAAGCCAACACTTCAAATCCCATCTCTGCTGTTCATTCGCAGAGAATGAAGTAGTCCTTGGTCTCCCCCAGTCAGCCACGCAACACTGAGGAACTGAAGTCTCCCGGATGGCTGTGGTCACTGACGGGCCAGTCCCTGACCGAGCGAGCAGCATGAGGGCTGCAGTTGCATAATGTGTACCTGGGAAGGGGGCTTGGGCTGGCTGGACCCCAGAGCTTTGTGAAGCAGTCCTGGGTTCCAATCTTAACTGCTCCATTCCCAGGCTGTGTGACTTTAGATACACTGCTCAGCTTCTCTGAGCTTTACTTCTTTATCTATAGAGGACGTGATAAGATTTTTACCAATCAGAGCTACTCCAAAGCTACTCCCCCAACAAGAAGCCAGTAACAGCAGGGTCTGGTAGCCCACGTTTGCAATCTCAGCACACAAGAAGCTGAGGCAAGAGAAGGACTGAGAGTTTCAGACCAGCCTGTCCTAAAAGAGACCCTGTCTCAAAACACGGAAGAGGAGCTAGAGAGATGGCTTCGTGGGTAAGAGCACTGGCTGCTCTTGCAGAGGACCTGGTTCAGTTCCCAGCACCCACGTGACTCACAGCCATCTGTAAGTCCAGTTCCAGAGACTCTGATGCCTTCTTCTGGCCTCAGTGGGCACTGCACACATATGATGTACATACATACATGCAGGCAAACACGTATATTTTTTAAAGAGGAAGGAAGGAGAGAAGGGAAAAAGAGAGAAAATAAGGAAGGAAGGGAAAAGGAGGCCCGTGGGGGCAGTTGGAGGAAGTTGTAGCTTGTCCCCTCCATAACAATGACTTCCAAAGTCAGCTTCTGAAGCTCACACACCCATGTGCACACAGCATAGTTCACAGCAACCAAATGTGGAAGTGGCTAGCATAGATAAATCCCTGGCAATCAATGCTGTGTTGAACTGTTTTGTGTTTTTAGATAGTCTCTCACTGTATAGTCCAGGCTGTCCTGGAACCTATGATGATCCCTGTGCCTCAGCCTCCTGACTCGGGATTGCAGGAATATAACAACCGCTCCTACGTGACAATGGGTTATTCAGCCCTAAAGGGGGAAGGACGGGGATGGAGAGATGGCTCTGTGATTGAGAACACTGGCTTCTCTGCCCAAAGATCCAGATTGGGTTGCCAGCACCCACATGGTGGCTCACAACTGCCTGCAACTCCAGTTCTTGAGGGCTGGGGGTGTCTGATGCCCTCATCTGGCCTCTGTGAGCCCTGCATGCACATGGTGCACAAGGCATTCCTTTCAGAACCCTCTCATACACATAAAATACACATGATAACTGTTACAAAAGAAGGGGTGTTCTAACAACAGCTGGATCATGAACACTTGTTGGCAAGTGAAACAAGAAAGGTCAAGCATAGAGTTGGATGTCAGGACTCACCCCTGAAATTCCAGCATTGAGAAAAATAATTTTGATTTTTTGAGACAGAATTTCTCTGTAGCTTTGGACCCTGTCCTGGAACTAGCCTCAAACTCATAGAGATCCTCCTGCCTCTGCCTCCCAAGTGCTGGGAAACACCACTGCCTGGCTATAAAAATATTTTTTAAAAAGTTAGACATGAGGCCAGAAAGTGGTGGTGCACACCTTTAATACCAGCACTCTGGAGGCAGAGGAAGGTGGATCTCAGTGAGTTTGAGGCCAATATGGTCTACAAAGTGAGTTCCAGGACAGCCAGGGCTACACAGAGAAACCCTGTCTTGAAAAAAAAAATTTTACCTCTGCCTCCCAAGAGCTGGAGTTAAATATGTATGCCACCACTGCCCATTTATTAAATAAAAATTATTTTGGAAAAGAAATTCCAATGGAGTCCACAGGGAAAGGCTTGTCTAACCCTTGGTGTCTACATCTCCACCTGGCAATATGCCAAAGGTCAGAACAACTCCAGTACCTAGACCTAGGGACAGGAGTCACATGGAGGCTTCTAGAATGGCATGTCCTGTACTGAGCAGAGATGGGGCTAAGGGTCATTTCAGCTGGGTAGCTCACTAAAATTCCTCTGTGACGCCTTTATGTGGCCTGGCCACCCACCAAGGACAAGGGCTGTGGAAGGCTCCCTGGAAGTCCTTACATTCTCATGTTGGACAAATGTCACATCCTCCCTGCTGTATGGACATAAGCAGTCACAAGCCATCCAGACTGAAGGGAAAGGACCCACCTCTTCATGGGAATTTGTGGATGTGTTCTGAATGTGTCTAACTCGGAGGATGCTGTAACAACAGTTGGCTGTCTTCCTGGATCCTCTGTTTTCCCTCACATGGTACCTAGATGCTTTTCTCATGCGGCTTCCTTTATTTTTTTTTTTTGCCAATATTGGGAATTGAACCCAGGACCTTATGCATTCGGGTCAAGTGCTCTGCCATGGAGCTATGTCATCCAGAAGACCTCATATGTCTTTCTGAGAGAGTCTTGAGGGACTCTTAGCCACTCGCTAACCATGTAAATTTCAAAATGTCTCCCAAGCCTTCCTTTTCTCCCCAGCGAAGTGCTGGCATAAATGATCCTCTTCCCAGGGCTTCTGTGCACCCACCCACACCACCACCTCCTCAAAAAAAAAAAAAACCAAAAAGACAAAAAAACAACAACAGCACAGCTCTCACAGAGCAACCAGGATGTCAGCGAAGACACCAGTAGTAGGTAGGTTACGGCAAAGCGGGCCAGGCCCTGGTGCAGGATTCAGGCGTATTCGCAGATTTGGGGCTGGTGGAGAGAGTGGACTCTTAGAACATTCTAAAAGGGTTTACAATCATAATCACAGCCATGTTGGGTCATGCATAGGGATGGCCAATGAAACACTACTAAGGGTCTATAGCGAGCCCCCCAAAATGTGACATTGGACCTGCAATATTCCAACTCTCCATAATCATGACATTCTAATCAGCCAATCAGCCTTGCCAAATCTTTACCACAGGTGGCCTTTTTTTCTGGAAACTTCAGTTTATACACGTTTCCCAGTGTTGGGCATTGAACCCTGCACTTCACATACACTAGATAATACTCTACCAGACCTACAAGTTCAAGGCCATCCCAGTCTACAAGAGCTAGTTCCAGGACAGTCTCCAAAGCTACAGAGAATCTCTGTCTCGAAAAACCAAGAAAAAAAAAAGCAAACAAAACATTTAGGCTGGTCCTGACTTACAGTCCAGGCTGTCTTTGAACTTGTGATCTTGTTTCAGCCTCCCAAACACCTTTACAAGAGTGTTCTCTCTTGGCCTCCTGTTCTTTTTAACTTGCTCTGTAGACCAGGCTGGCCTCAAATTCACAGAGCTCCTCCTGCCTCTGCCTCAGCACTGAAGGTGTATGCCACCACTGCCCAGCTTCCTTTCCTCTCTAGCAGGCTGTTACTTGCCTGAACCTCAGTCCCAGTAGATCCTCTGTGGGCACATGTACTCTCACTCCCAGCTCTCAAGCTGCAGAGGATGCTCAGCCAGGACAGACAGACTGCCGTCCTCTGTAGGAGCACCTCCCTGAAGCCTTTGGGAGTCAGACTGAGGCCACACGAGAATGGTAGTCAGACTTGCTGTCCTGTGTCAATGAGTGGACACAGTTTGGAGCCCAACCTTTGGCACCGCTAGTGTTGCCAGTGCTAACAGGCTGCAAGGGCACCACCCTCCTCCCGTGTTCAGTGTTGTGTTCAAAATGTATTAATTAAGCTTATGTTAAAATATAATAGGGGCAGCCAGGCCGTGGTGGCGTGCACCTTTAATATCAGCACTCGGGAGGCAGAAGCAGGTGGATCTCTGTGAGTTCCAGGCCAACCTGGTCCACAAAACAATTTCCAGGACAGCTAAGGCACAGAGAAATCCTGTCTTAAAAACATTGCAGTTTTTTTTTTTTTTTT
>NW_026067969.1:7344966-7346690 GCF_014885135.2 Alexandromys fortis
TAAAAAAAAAAAAAAAAAAAAAGAAAAGAAAAAATAGTTGACAGACAAACCTGTATGGGTTGAGCAATGGCCTTTAACAATAGAGAAACTGCAGGCTCTAGAACAGCTAGCTGGTACAGGAGCAACTAGATCCTCAGCATATTGAAGAATCAACCAGCCCTTGGAATTTCCCTATATTTGATGTTAAAAAGAAATCTGGAAAATGGAGAATGGAAACAGATCCAGGAGCTGTTATAAGGTGGTTTATCCAATGGGCTCTCTAGAGTCTGGAATTTCTTTGCCTTCTCTATTGCCTAAAAAGATGACCTCTTACAGTTATTGATTTAAAAGACTGTTTCTTTCTTTCTTTTTATTTTTTCTTCATTTGGTTTTTTGAGACAGGGTTTCTCTGTAGCTTTGGAGCCTGTCTTAGAACTAACTCTTTTAGACCAGACTGGCCTCAAACTCAAAGAGATCCACCTGCCTCTGCCTCCTAAATGCTGGGATTAAAGCCATACAACACCACCTGGCAAAGACTGTTTCTTCATTATGCCTTTACAAGAAAAAGACAGAGAAAAATTTGTTTCCATTGTGCCTGTTTATAATAACTCTCAGCCTAAGAGATATCAATGGAAGATTCTCCAACAGGAAATGTTAAATAGCTCCACCCTGTGTCAATATTTTGTAAGTCAGTCATTGGAAATGATATGTAAGCAATTTCCTGAATCTACAGTTTACCATTGCATGGATGACATTTTACTTTCTGATTCAAATGTAGATACTTTAGAAAGAATGTTTGAGGAAGTAAAGAAAATTTTGCCTTGTTGGGGATTACAAATTGCTTCTGAAAAAAAATGCAGAGAGGAAATTCTATTAATTATTTAGGTTATAAAAAAAGTATACAAAAAAATTAGGCCCCAAGGGGAGCAAATTAGGAGATATTGATTGCAGACTCTTAATGACTTCTAAAGATTTTTAAGAAACATTTCCCATCTATGGCCCACTATTGGGATTGGTCCTGATGGCCTGATTAATTTAAACAAAACCTTAATGGTGGTAATGACTTAAATAGTCCCAGGGAATTATCAGCTCAAGATGAGAGAGAACTGGCTTTGACTGAAGAGCAATTATAGAAGGTACATGTGGATCATGTGGGACTGAATCTTAACTGCATTCTGGTCATATTACCCTCCAAACATTCCCCTACAGGAATTTTAATGCAGAGGAAAGATATTATCTTAGACTGGGTCTTTTTTTTTACCGCATAAACAGTAAAAGGTTAAAAACTCATGTGAAAAAGGTCTCTGAGTTAATTCTAAAAGGAAAATCGAGACTTTGTCAATTAGTAGGCAAGGAAATTATAAGATGTTCTACTTGTTCTTTATACAACCAAATACCACTACCTGTAGAAAGGAACCCAAAGGGTAGTCAAAGGAATGAAATCTGACAGATGTATGTGTTCCATTTTGTAGAATTTGGAAAACTAAAATGTGTACACCACACCACTGATAACTATTCAAGTTTTCAATGGGCAACTGTTTTGAGTTTGGACAAAGATGATTTGGTAATCACACATTTGCTAGAAGTTATGCCCATCACAGTTACACCTATACAAATAAAGACGGACAGTGCTCCAGTGTGTTTCTAAGAAAATAAAACAGATTTTTTAACTTATTGTAATATAGAGCATATTATAGGTATACCACACAATCCTACAGGGCTGGATGTTATAAAAAGATCACATC
>NW_026067969.1:7353243-7355286 GCF_014885135.2 Alexandromys fortis
GAAGGTACATGTGGATCATGTGGGACTGAATCTTAACTGCATTCTGGTCATATTACCCTCCAAACATTCCCCTACAGGAATTTTAATGCAGAGGAAAGATATTATCTTAGACTGGGTCTTTTTTTTTACCGCATAAACAGTAAAAGGTTAAAAACTCATGTGAAAAAGGTCTCTGAGTTAATTCTAAAAGGAAAATCGAGACTTTGTCAATTAGTAGGCAAGGAAATTATAAGATGTTCTACTTGTTCTTTATACAACCAAATACCACTACCTGTAGAAAGGAACCCAAAGGGTAGTCAAAGGAATGAAATCTGACAGATGTATGTGTTCCATTTTGTAGAATTTGGAAAACTAAAATGTGTACACCACACCACTGATACCTATTCAAGTTTTCAATGGGCAACTGTTTTGAGTTTGGACAAAGATGATTTGGTAATCACACATTTGCTAGAAGTTATGCCCATCACAGTTACACCTATACAAATAAAGACGGACAGTGCTCCAGTGTGTTTCTAAGAAAATAAAACAGATTTTTTAACTTATTGTAATATAGAGCATATTATAGGTATACCACACAATCCTACAGGGCTGGATGTTATAAAAAGATCACATCGAACTCTAAAGGATATGGTAAATATACAGAAAGGGATGGTAAGTATCCCCAGAAATAGATGGCATAATGCTTTATTAATTGTGAATTTTGTAAATACTAATGAGAAAGGAACAATGGCTGTGAAGAGATATTGGATAGTAGAAAAAAATCTACAGAATTAAATCAACCAATATATTTTAAGGATGTACTGACCTCAGAATGTAAACCAGGACATGTATTACACTGGGGAAAGAGGTTTTGCTTTTGTTTCCACAGGAGAAGAAAAGCTATGGATACCATAAAAAAATTGATAAAGATCTATTTGAACAAGACACATTTCTTAATTAGAAGAGATGATAATTCATCAAACAGCATGGCCATTTAATCTTAAATAACATACAAAACTAACAAATGTTTTTCATTTGATCAGATATAACTTGCCAAAAGAGAATCTCCCCAAAATTAATGTTGGGGAAGGGTTTTGCTTCTGTCTTTTCAGGAGAATAAAGGTATCCAGCTAAGGAATCTGAAGACCACTGGACAAGTGAGACATCTGAAGAAAAAGGACAAATCATTCAGAAAAAAAGTCTCAAGAAAAAGAGTAAATTGGGGCGGTGGTGGTGCATGCCTTTAATCCCAGCATTTGGGAGGCAGAGGTAGGTGGATTTGAGTGGTGAGTTTGAGGCCAGCCTGGTCTACATGAGCTAGTTCTAGGACAGGTTCCAAAGCTACAGAGAAACCCTGTCTTAAAAAATAAAAAGAAAGAAAGAGAAAAAGGAAGAAAAGAAAAAGAATAAATTGACTTATTTGGTATATCACATTTACAACAGGTAAATTGTAGTGAGCTGCGTGGTGTCACACCTGATGGAGATGTATAATCAACTCCTGAGATGGCTAAGGCCTGACCTATGCTATGATCATGCAATGATTATCAGCTGCCTGCATATGCGTGGGCCTATGGGCAGTGCCCACCTGGCAATCTAGGATTGGCAGCCCATGCCTACTTAAGGGCTGGGAGAGGTTTGCCAAGGGAGAGAGGAGAGAGGGGAAAGAGAGGGAAAGAGAGAAGAAGAAGGAGAAAGATTATTGTGAATAAAGTCCTGAAAACTGCTGCAAGAAGAGCTCCGGGTGTTGCGTTTTTCCTTGCGGGATGAGGGTGGACGCGACAGTAAATCTTCCCAAATGTTTGTTTATGCTGTTCTCTACAAACATATAATGTAAACGATCTTTTTGTAGTCCCAGTCCAATTTAAAATTAAAGCTGGCTTTGGAGTTGGACTGTGGCTCTCTCCTTCTCTAAACTCAAGCATGCTTATTAAAGTGAAATCCAAAATCTCTCTCCCATGTCAGAAGAGCCACTTGATATGGGACAGAAGAAAAACAAATATTTAAGGACCATTTTATTGCCACTAATATCATAATCCTTTGGTTTTAAATTAACACTTTAAAAAT
>NW_026067969.1:7355577-7475352 GCF_014885135.2 Alexandromys fortis
GAACTCCACAATGACGATTCCTCCAGGACCACGATAACACCACTAAGCTGAAAAACACCATCTAAAGATTGGTTTGGGACTACAAACTGCTCAGAACAATTTCAAGGCGGCTAGCTGAGATGATCCAGCCTAACAGGCTACTCTACCAGAACCTGAGACAAACCCTGCACTTTCCCATTACACAGAGACTGGACAACAAATGATACAGCTACCTCTCTCGGGACCTGGCAATTGTCCCAATTTTTTTATAGGATCCCCTAAAGATGCTGTTGCCCCAGATAGCAGACAGTAAATTTAAGAACACAACACCCACATTCCCAAGAGGTGGGTTTTGGTCCTTCAATGGGCTATGGATATTTGTCATTGATTAGGGGGATTGGTTACAAGTTGCTGTTGGTAATGATAAGGAAAAAAGTTAAACAAAGGAAATTAGATTCAAGGTTCTTGTTTTGAAAAGAAAAAAAGGGGAATATAGCCATGATAGGATAAAAGGGTAGATTATTGAATCTACTCTGAAAAGAAAAATGGAGGATATAGATATAAACATAGATATAATAAGATAAAAGGTTATATTATTTAGTCTACTTTTAAAAAGCAGCTACATGTTTTATATTAGATTGGACTTTTGTATACTGCATACAAATTTTGTATATTGATACAAATTTGAGATTAATTTTGTTAGAACATACTGTACATACATTTCTACTCTTGTTCAAGGTATTGTATCTATACAACTCTAACAATGTAAAGCGGCAGACGCGATGATGCGCGCATGCACAGCGCAGGCGCAGTGAGGGTGACGCTATAAAGGTTCCTGTACCTGTGGGCAGAGGAAGCCTGCAGACTCTGAACCGCTTGGAGCATATCCTTGAGGTCATCTGCACTGTCTGCCTGGGAAAAGATGGTCAAGGTCTTGAAAGGAGTGCTCATAAAACGCCATCCCGCCATGAAGCAGTTCTTGCTGTACTCGGATGAGTCCAATGCCTTGGGGAAGAAGTTCATCATTCAAGACATTGATGACACACATGTCTTTGTCATTGCGGAGCTGGTTAGTGCCCTCCAGGAACGAGTAGGGGAGCTGATGGACCAGGATGCCTTTTCCCTTCCCCAGAAGTGAAAATGCTAGATGTTGAGCGCTCGGAAACTACAAACCACAGACATGGAAAAGAGGCCTATTCAGTGTCTCACACAACACTTAGACTTTAAATGAGCGTTTTGTGGGAAAGGCTGCAGGATCGTTTATTTATTCAGACAAAAGCCCCTAACTGAATTTGTTGGACCTTAAAAAAATCTTAAAGAAGAACTAACAATTGGCTGCAATTTGGCTTTTATTATTCTTTATTAAAATTATCATAATCATGCTGGTTGGCAAAAGCCTTTGCCACCAAGCCTAACAGCCTGAATTTGATCCCAGGGAAGGGAAGACCTCTATGGTTGTCACCTGACCTCCATATGTGCCCCCTTTTCACACAGACAAGCAAATATAATCAGATATAATCATAAATGATTTTCCTACCTTTTTAACACCAATTAAATACACCAATAAAAATAATGTAATGCATATTTCTAGTCCTTGAAAATTATTATTACCAACTGCTTAGGATAATAAAGAAGTGCAGGTTAGTAGTTAATAACCCATTATAACAGAACTTGTAGTCTTTCAAGTATGCTTAGGATAATAAAGAAGTGCAGGTTAGTAGTTAATAACCCATTATAACAGAACTTGTAGTCATTTAAGTATGCTTTCAAGGTTAAACAAAGATATATTTTAAATAGCCAGGTCCTCTTCAAACACTTCAGAGATATACAGAATATAGTATTTAAGATGTTTTAATAACATGGGTTCAAGCTGGGCAGTGGTGGCACACACCTTTAATCTCAGCACTCAGGAGGCAGAGGCAGGTGGATCTCCGTGAGTTCAAGGCCAACCTGATCTACAAGAGGACAGGACAGGCTCCAAAGTTGCAGAGAAACCCTGTCTTGAAAAACCAAAAAACAAAAAAAAAAAATTGAGAGATGTCAAAAGATAGTTTTGGATGATAATGCAAGTTGTGACAGAAAACAAATTAGATACAAAACTTTGGACTCACCAAGATAGGAGAGATATGGAGTATTTTCTCTGAACTTGTCAAATGCAAATGGACTAGACATTGTTGATGTATTTATTGCCTCTATATATTGTATATAGTTATCATATTATTGTATATAGTTTTCTTATATTAGTTATAGCCTTCTTTTTTGTTTTAGACAAAAAAGGGAAAATGTAGTGGTAATTCATTTGTATTTTAATAAATAAAGCTTGCTTGAAGACCAGAATGCAAAACAGCCACACCAGTCAACCACAGAGGCCAGGCAGTAGTAGTGCACCCCTTCGATCCTAGCACTGGAGAGGAATATAAAGCAGGATGAGACAGGAACTCACTCTCTTTCAGTCTGAAGATTTCATAGAGGTAAGAGCTCTCTAGTGGTTTAGCTGCTTTGCTTGTCTGATCTTCAGGTTGAACCTCTATCTCTCTCTGGTTTTCTATTATTCATGCTACAATCTTCCCCAGCATCTGCATCAGTTCCCGCCCTGACCTCCCTCAGTGATGGATTGTGGCCCAGAAGTGTAAAGTCAAATAAACCCTTTTCTACCCATTTTGGTTTTGGTTCGAGTGTGCTGTCATAGTAACAGGAAAGCCAACTAGAATGTCACTGCAGCACTAGATGGCCAGTGTTCTTCTCCTTAGGAGGTCAGGTAACAGGATCACATTCTTTTCTCAATTTGATATCTTCAGTACACTCTAGGGCCTGGTTTTCTTTATTTTATTTTATTTTATTTTATTTCAGGCACACAAATGGAGGTCAGAGGACAGCTTTTTGGAGTCAGTTCTTTTTGCCTTTAAAGGCAGTCTCTCCCTCATGTTTCTGCCACCCTGCACACTCTAAGCTTGTATAGGGAGATTAGAAGACAATTTGCTGGGTTCTGTTCTTCCTTCCGTGGTGTGAGCTCTGGGGCAAGCTCAAGTTGTCAGGCTTGGGGGCAAGTGCCTTTACCCACTGAACCATCTTGCCAGCTCCCCTGCTCTCATTTTGATGAACTGGTTGTGGGGTTTCCTTCTCATTTTAATGCCCACCCAGCTACCCCATGAAATGATCCCTGAGGTTGGTGTGTGCTCCCTTGGCTTGTTGCACATAAAGTGATCGAACAGCAAATATTCTACAGCCTGCTGTTTTCTCAGTAGCACAGCCTTTCCCAGACACAACAATGCAAGTCTATAGCCCCAGACCTCAGGAGGCAAAGGCATGAGGGCCAACACAAGCTCCAGGCTAGCCTGGTCTATGCAGCAGGTAGACAAGCCAGGGCTTATAGCAAGTTCCTTTCTCAACAAAACAAAAGTCAACGGGGTTTCTCTGTGTATCCCTGACTGTCCTGGAACTTGGTCTATGGACCAGGCTGGCCTCAAACTGAGAGATCCGCCTCTCGAGTGCTGAGATTAAAGGCATGTGCCAGCCACTACTTCTGGCTTTAAAAAAAAAAATCTTTTGTTTGATACTTGTCAGAGTCAAAAGAAGGAGGGGGACAGTCCTCTGGACCAAGTGATTGGCAGATACATACCAAGACAAAACATCCCTTGTGCCTAGCACACATTACACACCTATAATGGGAACATTTGATAAATTGAGGCAGGAAGATGAGGAACTTGAGGTCATCCTTGGCTACATGAGACCTGGACTAGAAAAGAAAAGGTGGGGTTGTGGGGGCTGGAGAGATAGCTCTGGCTAAGAGCAACTGCTGCTCTCGCAGAGACCTGCAGTCCCCAGTTCCCAGCACCCACACATGTCCTCTTCTGACCTGCCTGAGCACTAAGCATGCACATGGTCCACATACATGCATGCACACACTCATGCACATAAAGTAAAAACAAATTTTTTTTGTTTTTCAGAGCTTGAGTACTTGCAGCTAACTAACTTCTTATTGGTCTGCTAGGACTCTTGACATCTGGAGGTTCATCCTTTCTCTCCTAGTCCTTATTTACTCTGTCTTTGCAAACAAGCCATAGTCGCTGGGTCTGAACCCCCAAGCCTCAGGGTCTGAAAGAGGAAGTGGCGCTTCTCCTCCACCTATCCAGCCTGGCTTGGGGAGAGGCCCCTCTAACAGGCCACCTATTTTTCCTTTAGACTTTGGAAGATGGCTCAGGAAACCTTCTGAGCCCAGGCCTTGAGCCTTTGTAAAAAGTGATGAACAAGAAAAACCAGAAAGGCTCGTGTTACAACAACCCAGGCATGACAAAGGTCACCTATGATTATATCCTGCAGCCAGGCAATATTTTAGGAGCCACCAGGTCAGCATAAACCTAGACCTCAGGGGGTCTACTCCTTGGGGCACCTGAACCACTGATTTGTGCAGAAGATGAATAAATGGCAGTCAGGAGTACCGTGGCACACATCTACAGTGTTCACACTTGGGGAGTACTGAGGCACATATCTACAGTGTTCACACTTGGGGTACCATGGCACACATCTACAGTGTCTACACTTGGGGTACCATGGCACACATCTACAGTGTCTACACTTGGGGTACCATGGCACACATATACAGTGTCTACACTTGGGGTACCATGGCACACATCTACAGTGTCTACACTTGGGGTACCATGGCACACATCTACAGTGTCTACACTTGGAGGGAGGGCCTGGGGCCAAAGGTTGAGCTACATGGTGAGTTCCAGACCAGCAGAGATATGAAGTGAGACATGACTCAAAGCCCAAATAGTGGCACACACGAGTGTGAACGCAGGCATACTCGTGCCACAGTGTGTGCGGAAGTCAGAGGACAGTGTCTGGCAGTCGGTTCTCTCCTTCCACTGTGGGTGTTAGGGATTGAAGCCAGGGCATCAGCTTCACGTGGTAAGTGCTCTTCCTCACTGAGCTGTTTCCGGGGCCCACTGTGTGTGCAATACTGTGAGTCTATCTGCAGTGAGTGAGGCCGGTCACAGGGGTTCTAGGCCTGCCTGGTCAGGGCCTCCTGGGAACACCGTTTTCTGGTCTCAAGCTGACTGTTGTGCTTGGCTTGCTCCTGGCCCTGCTATCAGGGAGAAGAACAATGAACGCTTTACCAGAACAAGGGTGCCATGAAACAGGAAAACGGCAAAGCTTCCAAAGAAAATCCTAACTCTGTAACCGCAGGGAGGAGGAGGAAAGGACCGGAGCCTCTCCTGGCTGAATTACAGCCTTGCTCCCCACCCCTCTGTCTTCCTTCTCCTGCTTTCTTTCCTTTGGTTGTTTTCCTGGGGTTTTGTTTGTTTTTTTGAGACAGAGTTTCACTGTGTTTCCCTAGTTGTCCTGGAACTCTCTCTGTAGACCAGGTGGGCCCCGAACTCACAGAGATTCACCTGCCTCTCCACCTGCTGAGTGCTGGGATTAAAGGTGTGTGCCACTACTGCCTGGCCCACCTTGTCTTTTAATGTAGGATTTTTTGCTACATTTGGCATTCTCCTGTCTCCACCTCCTCAGCACTGGGGTGGCAGACATGCCATTTCATCATCATGCCTGGCTCTAATGTGTGTGCTGGGTGCCTCCCCCCCACACCCACCGAGCATCACATTCTTTCTCTCTCAAACAAAACAGAACAAATTATGTTGTGGGATAATTGTTTACACAAAGATGTTAAAAAAAAAAGTCTCAGTGTCATCATTTGGGGACAGGCAGTCCCGAGAAAGTCCAACAAGGAAGTCCAACTACATAACCACAAAAGAAAAAAAGGAACAAAAACAAGACAAAAAAAACCATAACAATGACAACCAAAATAATAAAACAAAACAAACAAACAAAAAACATTGAATCTACAGGGTGGTGGTGACTCATGCCTTTAATCCCAGCACTCAGGAGGCAGAGGCAGGCAGGTCTCTGTGAGTTTGAGGCCAGCCTAGTCTACAGATTGAGTTCCAGGACAGCCAGAGCTACGCAAACGAGACACACACACACACACACACACACACACACACACGGAGTCTGTTTTGTGTTGGCCAGGTACTCCTGGATGTGGAGCCTGCCCTGGGGTGTGGCTGATAACCCACTGATTTCCACTTTCGTAGCAGTTATTAATTGCAGAGCTTCTTCGTTAAAGGTGGGACTTCGTGTCCGCCTCCCTCTCCCAGTGCTGGGCTTCTGTCTGGTTTGAGCCTGTGTAGGGCTTGTGCGTGCTGCCACAGTCTCTGAGTCACGTGTGCATCAGTCCTGCTGTGTCTAGATGACTGTTTCCTTGTGGTCACTCTCCACCTTCAACTCTTCCGTCTTTCCGTCCTCTCCCACATAGGTCCCCAAGCTTTGGGGGGAGCGGTTTGACGAAGACTCTCCATTTAGTGCTGAGTGCTCCAAAGTCCCCCACTCTCTGCACATTTTCCAGTCGTTGGTCTCTGTGTTAGTTCCCATCTATTGCAAGAAGCCTCTCTGGTGTTTGCTGAGCAAAGTAGTGATGCCGTTTCTGTTCTGGTGGAAGCTCCACCCCAGCCCCTGGCATCCATATACCCAGAGTCTGGAATGTTCAGGTGGAAGCTCCACCCCAGCCCCTGGAATCCATATACCCAGAGCCTGGAATGTTCAGGTGGAAACTCCATCCCCAGCCCCTGGCATCCATATACCCAGAGTCTGGAATGTTCAGGTGGAAACTCCATCCCCAGCCCCTGGCATCCATATACCCAGAGTCTGGAATGTTCTGGTGGAAACTCTACCCTAAGCCTCCTGCTCCATCTCTCTCCAAACCCTGCTGCATCTTAGTAAGCCCACCAAATGATGACAATCCCCCCAGAGATGCTCAAGACCACTCCCACAGGGTACTTATTGTCCCCAGAAAACAGATGCGTTTCTGTTTTCTGGCCTTCCTTTCCCATCTCCTCTCTTGGGGGCTGGAAAATCATCTGGGAGCATTGTATCTATTAAACCTGGACTTTTTCTAATTCTGATTTGGTCTGGTTTGGATTGTTGCAGCAGCAGAGAGGTGCAGAAACTTTTCAGTTCCCAGCTAAGCGTAGCCTCTGTGGGGTCCCATTAGGGAGTGGGTCAGTAAGTCAGTGTGGAATCGGAAAAGAATGCAGACGCACCAGGAGCCCTGGCTGGGGCAGAAAGAAAGAGCTAGTGCTTAGGGGGTTTCTTGAGACAGGGTCTCACACTATGGCCCCAGGATGACCTGGAACTCACAGCAATCCTCCTGCTTCAGCTTCCCCAGTGGTGGGATTATAAGCATAGCTCATCTTTCTGGAGATTAGTATATCTGTGAGAGAGCATGAATCAAAATCCAGTTCTATAGAAAAAAACGCCTCCAGCATATTCTGCAATCTGTGTTCATTGTAGTGACATCCACAGCAGCCCAAACTGAAGCCATCCAAGTGCCCACCAGCCAATGAATGGAAACAGATGTTAAATGCCTATAGATGGATTACTATTCAGTCTTAACCAAAAGTAAATAAATAAAGGGGCTGGGGAGATGGTTCTGTAAGTAAAGTCCTTGCTAGGAAAACCTGAGACCTAAGTTTGGAAAAGCCTTTATGCCCGGTATCCAGGTAAAGACCCGGCAGGCTTGGCGGCCCACTTGTCTCTGTATTCAGAAGGTATACAGGGGGTTCCTGGGCAAACTGGTAACTAGACTAGCAGGAATCGTCCAGTTCTGAGGTCAGCTAGCAACTCTGCCTCAGTTAAGAAAATGGAGAAGGGGTGTTGCTGCTGGTGGTGCACACCTTTAATGCCACACCAAAGAGGCAGGCAGATCTCTGTGAGTTCGAGACCAGCCTGGTTACAGTGCGAGTTCCAGGACAGCCAGGACTACACAGAGAAACCCTGTATCAAAAAATCCTCTCTCAAAGCCATAAAATGACACTTGAAGTCTGCTTAGAACCTCCACATGCACACGCATACATCAGTTCCCACACACCTACAAATGTATACACACACAAGCACCACACACATACACATATTTACAAAAGGAAATAAATAAATTTGCTGGTCATATTTGTAGGTATCTGTAATTCCAGAACTCAGTGGGGGCATGGAGATAGTGAGTTCAGGCCAGTCTGAGCTACATAGTCATACCAGGTCTTGAAAAAACAAGGGCTAGTTTGATGGCAGTCTCCTTTCACCTTAGCAATTCAAAAAAGGGAGCATTATTTTGTATATGGATTGCTTTGTGTGCATCTATGTATGTGTACCATATGTGTGCTTGATGCCTTCGGAGGTCAGAAGAGGGTGTGAGACCCCTTAGAACTACAGTTTTTCAAATTGGTGCTGGGAATCTAACCTGGGTCCTCTGCAAGAGCAACAAATGCTTTAACCACTGAGCCATCTCTACAGTCTCAGGAGTCACCTTTAATCCTAGCAATTGGGAGGCAGAAGTTTGGGTACTAGCAACTATGATCTTGACTTTGTCTGATGGCCCAAAGTGGTGAAATTCATAAAGTAAGCAGGAGAGCCGTGGCTCTGGGTGAAGAGTAGGCAGCTAGTCATTGCTAGATACAGTGTCTGTTTTCTGAGATGCAGAATTCTAGAGGTAGGTGGAGGTGGTGGCTGACAACACCTTGAATGTTCTTTTTGGGGGCGGGGAGTTTTAAGACAGAATTTCTTCATGTAGCCAAAGATGTTCTAGAACTAGCTCTTAATAGACTAGGCTGGCCTGGAACTCACAGAGATCCACCTGCCTCTGTTTCCCTAGTGCTGAGATTAAAGGTGTGTGCCACCACTGCCCAGCACCATGAATGTTCTTAATGTCCCTGAACTGTGAGTGAAAGAAAATTATTAAAACAACAAATTATATGTTATACATACTATACACAACATAAAACTCAATTTTAAGCATATTTTCATTACATTAAAAACATTAAATTCTGATAATAGCAAGTATTGGAGCTGGGGACATAGCTCAGTCAGCACACACAATGCCCAGGTTAGATGTCCAGAATTGTAATTACCACCTGTGATCTTAACACTGGGGAGGCAAAGGCAAGAGGGACAGATGTTCAGGGTTACCCATGGCTACACAGAGAGTTTAAGGCCAGCCTTGGCTACAGGAGACTCTGTTTTCCATTTAGCAGGCTGGAGATGAAAGTTATTAGTGAACCACGATAGGTAAAGCACAGACTCAGCACAGGACTGCCGGGCTTGCTATCTGTGGAGGAGACCTCAGCTAGGGATAGATTTGTCCCCCACGGCCACCAGGGATGAGCTGCTTCCCAGGCACCATGTTCTCAAGACCATCTGCACTACACTAGGTGAATCCCCTCTACTTTGAGATACCACGGTGACCACGGAACTTAAACCTGGCAATACACAGGGCCGTAATCACATGTTCCACATTCTGCAGCATGGTCAGATGACCTGACCCATGTGAACCCTGGTCACCAGTCCTGGAGCTTCCCAAAAGCACTCTACATACCTGCCAGAGCCTTGGTTGGGGACACAGTTAAGATCAGAGACATGAGTATCCATTAGAAACTGTCTCCAAGATGAGAGACTCATCTCTTAAAGACGGAGCTGGGAAGGGGCTGGAGAGATGGCTCATCTATTAGAAGCCCTCACTACTTCCGCAGAGGATCTGGGTTCAGTTCTCAGCAACCACATGGTGGCTCACAATCACCCTCAACTTCAGTTCCAGAGATAGGACATCTCACTGGAACTGATGCTCCCCACTTTGTCTAGGAAGACCCTCCTGTCTCCAGGTCTTGGTCACTGTTCTGTTGCTGTGAAGAGACTTCATGACCACAGCAACTCTTATAAAAGAAAAAATTTAATTGGGGGCTTGCTTATAGTTTCGGGAAGTTAGCCCATTTTCACCATGGTGCAGAGCATGGTAGCATGCAGGTGGGCATGATGCTGGAGCAGTAGCTGAGAGTTCTACACCCAGATCTGCAAGCAGAAGGGCCCAGTAATGAGCTTTTGAAACTTCAGAGCTCACCCCAGTGATGCACTTCTTCCAACAAAACCATACCCCTAATCCTTCCTGAAGAGTCCACCAACTGGGAACCAAACATTCAAAGATGTGAGCCTATGGGAACATTCCTCATTCAGACTCCACATTCTAGCCCGAATTCCTTCCAGCGCCCGAATTACAGGCATGCACTGTCACGCCCAGCCTTTTACTTTAAAAAAAAATGATTTTTTATTTGTGTGTATGTGTCACATTTGTGTGGTGCTCATGTGGGACAGAAGAGAGTGTCATATCATTTGCAGCAGGACTTTCAGAAAGTTGAGAGCCACCCGATGTAGGTGTTTGGAACCAAACTTGGGTCCTTAGCAAGAGCTAAAGCTCTTAATAGATGAGCTCTAACTCCATGTCCAGAACCACGTAGTTTCTGGAGGCCTGTTGGGACCGCATGCTTGAGCAGCAAGCATTTACTTTCCTGGCTGAGCTGACTCTCCAGCCAAAGAAATAGTTAATGACAGTCTTAGAGGCAAAGTCATCTACAACCACAGTGTGTATGGATTCTGTTTGTTCTTTTGAGACAGGATCTAGCACAAGCTGGACCTACCTCACTGTATATCGAAGAGTGACCTAAACTCATCCTCCTGCCTCTGCCTCTAAAGTGCTGGGATTCTACTGCAGCAGCCGCTCGGCTTCTGCAGATAATGTCGAAGACTCTTTCCCTGTCCTCTTTGGACAAAATTCTTTTCATGTGTTCATTGAACAAATACAAAGTCAAGCAAGTGCAACAGGGGGTTTATAATAAGTGTTAGATAGTGAAGTCCAGGATAGTGGAACATTCCACAGTGGCCTGACCAGGTAAGAGTCATTTCCCCTTCTGTCACCCCGGAGAAAATTGACCAGACTAGAGAGTTACTCAACCAGAGTGAACCAGAGGGTGAACCAGAACCTGGTCATCCTAGTTCAGTGGTCTGTGACCTTTGCAATGCAATCCTTCTGGCAGTTAGTGTCTTTACCCCACTTCTGCTTACACAGAGAGCCAGAGGGAGTGTGGAAGAGTGGACATTCCTTCCTCAGAGGTATAAACAGTAAACAGGCGCCTCACTGATAGGACGTCAAGCAGAACCATGCCTGCCTGTGAGGCTAAAACTCTGTGAAACAGTGAACACCTTCAACCATCCAGAGTGCTGGCTCCTGCTTCCAAGTGGTGAGTACTCTGCAGTGGCCACACTGCTCATGCATGCTTCCCTCCATGTCTTGAAACGATCTCTCTAAAAGTGATCAATTTCAATTTTGCAACTTGGTTATTTTATTTTGCCATAATTTAGGAATTATTCAGCTTCAACATTATTCAATTCAAAATGATTTTCCTAAGCCCCTCCTATGTGCCAAACTCTAGGAATACAGGTCAACACAAGAGCCTCTAGGGTGGTGAGATGGCTCAGTGAGTATAAGGGCTTGCAGCCAAGCCTAAAGGCTTGAGTTTGATTCCTGGGCCCACATGGTAGAAGGAGAGATCCAACTCCAGCAAGTTGTCCCCTGACTCCACATGCATGTGGCAACACATTCATACCTGCACACACAGAAATGAAGGAAAGAAGGGAAGGAGGGAGGGAAACAGAGTCTCAAGTATCTAGCCCAGGGTGGCCTAAACCTCACTAACTCAAGATGACCTTGAACTCCTGATCCTCCTGTGCTAATCCGCCTCCCAAACGTGTTGGCAAGTGAGCTGTGATTTTTTTGTTGTTGTTGTTGTTGTTTCAACAGGATTGAAGGCAGAAGAATGGTGTTCCAAAGTAAGATTCCTTGCCTTGAGAAATCACTGTCACTACGTTTTCCCCAAGACTGCAGACATTCGTGAAGGCCTCTTGTCTCAGCAGGCCCGGAGGCAATGATGGTCCTACGGTATTTCCTGTTCCCCTAGTGAAAGAATGTGAAAGAGGACACCAGGCTGGCTTTCCAGCCAAGGTGGCCTTCTTGAGCGGTGTCCGCAAACCCATTCCTGGCAAACGGATGGCCAGTCCAGGGGCAAAGGCAGAACACTGCCATTCTGGCCTACTGAGCTTCCTAGTTCCACGTAAAGGTGCTCGATCCTAGTCAATGCAGCACACCACGGCTACTGGGCGCGGGGGAGTAGTGCACCTCGATGCTTGGATGAGGTGTTGGGAGAGCCACGTCTCTCTTCCATCAGGTGCCAAAATTTGACAGCGGGAACTTGGCGGCCGCACCTGCGTCCCAGCAGCCGTCACACAGCCACCCAAAGCCGGGGGACCCAGGACCCCCTTTGGAGGGCGGGGTCGCGACCCGGCCTTCTTGACGGACAACCGCCTCGTGCGCTGGGCAGGCCCCCTCGCGCAACGACCACGCCCCCACTTCCGGCCGGACAGCGGTCACGTGCCTTGAGACCCCGCCTCACAGACGCGGCTTTTCCCCAATCTATCTCTCACTGAGCGGGCAGTGCCTTCCCTTCGCTTCCCTTCCGCCGGAAGTGGGGCGACTTTCCCTTTCCGGCTACGGGTCCCGGAGCGGAGCGGGAGGCCGGACCGGGGGAGCGGAGCGACGGCGGCGGCGGTGGGGTCGGCCATGGCGGAATTGGTGCAGGGGCAGAACGCTCCGGTGGGCATGAAGGCTGAGGGCTTCGTGGATGCCCTGCACCGGGTCCGGCAGGTACGGGCGCGGGAGGCCCCGGGCTGGGGGCGGGAGACCGCCTCGCCGACGCCTAGGGTGGGCGCCTGGGACGCGTGAGGCCCGGGCGGTTCCCTCAGGCGCCCCAGGCCCGGAGGAAACCTTAGTCGAGAGCTCCTGGCGCTTGCTCGCCCGGTTGCACCCACAGGTCTGCCAGCCGGGGTTCAAATCCCAGCAGCTCCTGGTGGGCACTCGGCTTTAGACCCCGGGCATCCATCTCACGCCCTAGACGTAGCTCCTGCAGCCGTGGAAAACTTCATCTTCCCCTTGCTGCTGCATTTCAAGCGGATTGGAGGAAATTCGAGAACATTTTATGCTTAAGAGGCTTATTTTATTTTATTTTTTTGCAGAAAGGAGAGGGGAGGTGTTAAGTGGGTGGTCCCCAAGAGTTCCTTCTGCCGATTAGCCCTCCTCTGCTGGGAAAAGTGTGGGATGGACTCGCTCCGAGCGTGAAACTTTACCATCTGGCAATATCGTGCGTTTTGTCAGTGAAACTGGTCATTTAGAGGACTTGAGCTTCCCTGGAGAATGAGTGTGGGACCTCTCTAGCTCCTGGCATAGTGCCTAGAACAGAATTGTCCTTGTATCTTGCCTGAAACTTAGTGACAAGTTACCCTGACGCTCAAACTTCCCTCTGTTCAGTGATGTTTATCTTCTCTGACTTTGTAAGCTCGCTGGTTCTTTGAAAGCTGGGCTGTAACTCATGACGGGTTGATTCCTAGCAGAATGCCACAGGGCTCCTTCTTAGGAAGTCCTCACCTGTGCACGTAAAAATGGGGCCTTTTTAGCACCTCCTAGTAGTCCTGCGAGGGAACCCTACCAGTCTCCCATAGAGTTTGCATAGTACTCATGGTTCTGTAGACATTATCTTGGAGCCTAACACTTCCCAAATGTTGGGCTCACCCAAAATATTCTCTAGGCCAACCAGTACAGTAGCGAGCATCCGTCTGTCTTCTTTAGAGTTACTCACCAGTTACAATGGATGAACATTCCACCCAGCTCTCCGGCCACCACTCTGCTCACTGGCACTTTCTAGTGTTTTCTTCTGCCAGACAGGGTCCTGAACCCTGTTTTGTACTAGTTGGTAATATCTACTGGATTTCCCTCTATGCCAGAGTGTTGGTTTTCTGTGACCCCTACCAATTAATCACTGCTTTAGAAAGCTCAGGTCTTTTGCTGTGGCCCTGTAGTTGAACATAAGAATGATTTTTTTTTTTTTTTTGAGGCGGTTTCTCTGTTTAGCCCTGGCTGTCCTGGAACTTGCTCTGTAGACAGGCTGGCCTCGAACTCAGAGATCTGCCTGTCTCTGCCTCCAAAGTGGTAAAATGAATTTTTAAGCATTGCTAAGACTATGCATCCCTTAACTTGCTCAAAGGGGTGCCTTCTGGTAAGTGCTGCCTTAGTGTGGAGCGCTGATGAGGGAAAACGATCAGCACTGTTTTTACTTCTGAAGTACACCAATGTCTGGAGCCCAATGCCGTGCGTGAGTTGCTTCTAAGTGACAACAGCTGGAAGGCCGTGCAACCTTTGAATATTTGAAAGGGATTTTAAAAAGAGAGAGAGCCTGGCATAGTAGTGCACGCCTTTAATGCCAACACTCAGAGGCAGAGGCAGGTGGATCTCTGAGTTCAAGGCCAACCTGGTTTACAGAGCTATATGAGATCCTGTCTCCCTCCACACACACACACACACACACACACACACACACACACACACAAACAAAATAGGGGTTGGTGGTAATTTGGGGGTTATTTTAGTAGATTACATTGGATAAAGCTGGAACATTAGAAATCTGCATTGTAGAACTCCACTCTTGGAGAGGACCTGGATTGTATTCCCAGCACCCACACAGTGGCTAACAAATTGGTAGCTCCAGTTCCAGGGGATCTGACGCCCTCTTCTGGTACTGCACACAGGTTGTGCACACACATGTATGCATGCAGGCTAAACACCTACACACATAAAGTAAAATTATCTTTTAAAACATCTGCATTATATGCATATGATAAAGCTTAGCAAGGGAGATTCTGTTTGAGTATCTGGATAGTCAGGGTTCCGTGTCTCTATTACATACAGAGAGTGCTGCCAAGATGAGATGCCTCCCTCAGCCCAGTAAGTGGGAATAAGATTTTGTTTTGTCCTGTTTGTACTGGGACTTGAACCAGGGATATGATAGCAAGCCTTTCAACATACAATGAAAAAATGATGAGGTTTCATTAAGATGCCCAGGTTGGCTTTGCACCCAGGCTTCTGCCTCAGCCACCCACATAGCTGGGATCACAGGTATGCCTCCTAAACTATATTTCTTCGTTTTTTTATTTGTTTTGTTTAACTTATTTATTTTTATTTTATGTTCATTGGTGTTTTGTCATGGGTGTTGGGTTCCCTGGAACTGGAGTTACAGACAGTTGTGAGCTGTCATGTGGATGCGATGCTGGGATTTGAACCCAGGTCCTCTGGGTGAGCACTCAGTGCTCTTAGCCGCTGAGCCTTCTCTCCATATTTTATATTTTAATAAGCATAGAGCTTTCTCCCTTCTTGATTGATCTCATAAATATCAATAACAGTAAGGCCTTTAGTTTTTCAGAGTAATGAGTTGTCTTGTGTTCAATTAACGTAACAAACTCTAGTAATAAGAAGTGACCCTGCTGGAATCCAGTCTGTTAAAGCTGTTGCTTAGCTCTGTCATTTAAGCTGCTGAGCTTCTTTCCTGGTGTCTTGAAGTATCTTTATATGGGTGTCTCCGTGCTCATAACACCGTAGATGTTGCTGTTAGTGTGCTTCAATTCAAAGGGACTCTCTAAAGATACATATACAGTTTACAAATATTTTCAGAGTGGGGGTCCAGTGGATTATTGTGTGTTCTGAAGGGCAGTGGGAAAGGATCTGATTTGAACTACTGATAGTCTAAGATATTCGTAGAGCGTCATGACTAGTTCTTCAAGTCATTGACTGCTTAGCAAATTCAAACGTTTCTTCAGCTAGTTTAGAGATGCCAGGGGTGTGGATCAGAGCCAAAAGCCGTCTTCCAGAGTCACATCCTGCCCTGTGCCCTGGCATTGGTTACAAGAGGGACCAGTGGATACTTGCCTGTTTTGCTTTTAAAAGTCTTTCTGGGGATGATTAAAAATATAGCTTAGTTGGTAGAATGGTTGCCTGGTGGGCGTGTTGTATATACTGGGTTCAGTCCCCAGTCCATATAAACTAAGCATGGCGGCACACATCATTATCCCAGCACTTGACAAATGGAGGCAGGATGATTAGGAAGCTCAAGGTTGTCATCAGCTATATAGGGAGTCCAGCCTGGGCTACATGAGAATCTGTCTACAAAGAAAAAAGTTTCCAGAAAGTCTGTTAGCATCAGTCATCCAGTGAAGACAGTAACCTGTTAACAGGGTCATATGCCATCACGGTGTGCAAACTACCAATAGCCTCCCACTAGCTTTCCTGAAGATAGGTTCCTTTGCCGAAGTCAGTGTTCTTTAGGGCTTTTAAGTTCCTGTTGTGGAGGTGATTTTGTTGAGGCAGGGTTTTACTGTGGCGTTCAGAATAGCCTCATGCTTAGTTTCCTAAAGAGCTGGAATTATGGAATTAGACACCATCAAGGGCCTATAATATGCATTACCCAGCTTCATAGTTAGTGTATGTACTCAAAGTGCAGTATAGATAGTTCTTCAAGAAGATGGGCACCATGCCTTGCACCCAAATAAAAGTGACCAAGCCATTATAAAATTGAGAAGGTTAGCAAAATAGCTTAATGGATTAAGGGATTTGCCACCAAACCCGAGGACTTGAGTCTATTTCAGGACCCATGTGGCACAGAGAGAAGTAACTTCCATAAAACCTGTGACCTTCACATGGGCCCCATGGCACGTGTGCAACCACACAATGTAATTTTAAGTCAATAGACGATAATCTTTTAGGAAGTTTGTAGGCCTGGAAATCTAATCATTACTGGCATCTTTGTGGGGGAAATATTGATTAGTGTGTGTCCTCAGAAGTTCAGCCGCCTTGTGGTGCTGCCATTTCCTACTTTTGAGACTGAGAGTAGACTGCTTGGGCTAAGTGTCCTTTTCCCTGGGCTAATGTGGAGCTTCAATACAACAATATTGGCAGAAGCAGCAGATTTCCTTTAAGAGAACAGAATGTGTCTGCTAATAGCAAAAGCTCCATTCCCTGGATATTGGATGCACCTTGACAGCTCATGCCTTTGCTCGTTTAATATGTGGGTCTGGTTCCTGGCTTACTTGAGCTGCTGAGTGCTGAACAGAATGAAATTGTGTTTTGCTGAAATCAGTGCCTTGTGTCTGTATACTCCTTTCATCTTTCCCAGATGCCTGAGGGAATCCCTGACCTGCTCCTGAGACTTTGCTCTGGTGGGGCAGTGCTGAACCCTTGTTGAGACAATAAGAGTTTTGCTTGGTGGCTGCCCTGTGTTAGTGCAGCAGTTCTAACCTGTGAGTCTTGACTCCTTTGAGGGTCGCATATCAGGTAGTATCTACATTAGGTTCATAATAGTAGCAAGGCTACACTTAGGACGTAGCAACAAAATAATTTTATGATTGAGCATTGTATGGCAAGCTCATTAGGAAGGTTGAGAACCACTGTGCTCGTAGAAGTTGGAAACTTACTTGGTATTGAAAAGTAGATAGTAAGCTAACTGCGTTCCGTAGTACACAATAGATTTTTCTCACTTCCAGTGGAATTTTCTCACTTCCAGTGGAATTTACACAAATAACAAGGAGTGTTTGAAATCATTATCTTTAGGTTTCATAGCCCACTTGTGTTACCAAATTTTGCTGTTTTCTGAAGTCCCAGCTATGTAGTAAATACCATGACCACAGCTCTCCAGCTAGTGCCTCGTGGGCTGGAGAAGACCCCTAGAAACCCACAGCTGTATCTTGTCTCACCCATGCTGCAATACTTAGAAGCTAGCGCGGTTTCACATACAGATCTAGGCATCTGGCTTGTCCAGCAAAGCTGAATACTTTCAATGTCTGGCACAGAAGTCTTGCCGCCTTGCTGCTGTGTTACACTGCCTGTAGAGGTTCCTGACTGACAGTTTTTCTCCCATCCTTTTCCAAACTGGGAGCCCATCAAGAAACCCAGGTATCTTATAAGTAGCTGCTGGCCCTTGGCTGTCATGTTTGAGTTCCACACTGTTACTAGGACTTTGATGGAAAAGAACTTGTGGGGCAGGTACATTGATTACATGCCACCTCTGTGTTGCAGGACTTCCTCTGTGTCTCTGCAGTAATTCCTACCAACCAGGGTAGAGAGGGTTGGTACTTGATGGAAACAAGTCAATTCTTTGGATCATACTCTAGAAAATGTTGCTCTAGGTAAATCTCAGCAGCCCCTTCACATCCATGAACATGCAGAACTCCATCCAGCTGCCGCTAGAAAAAATGGCCATGTTTAGAGTGGTCTCTTTGCTTTCTACCATATTATAATAGGTGTTTGTTCACACTCTTCTGCCTTGCTTTTCTTTATTTTTTTGAGACAGGGTCTCTGTATGTAGCTCTGACTGTTTTGAAATCTGTGTAGACTAGGCTTGCCTTGTAATCAGAGCTCTACCTGCCTCTACCTCCCAAGTGCTAGGATTAAAGGTGTATACCATACCCCACTTGCCTTCTTATTCTGTTTCACCTGTGGATCATCCCAATTGAAAAGAACAATTTTGTTCTTTTTAAGTAGAGTCTCATGTGGCCCAGGCCAGTTCACAGTCACTAAATGTAGCCTTCAAACTCTTCCTCCTTTTGGGGGGAAGACTACTTTTTTTGAGACAGGGTTTCTCTGTAGCTTTGGACCTGTCCTAGAACTGGCTCTTGTAGACCAGACTGGCCTCGGACTCATTGAGATCCACCTGCCTCTGCCTCCCAAGTGCTGGGATTAAAGGCCTGCGCCACCACCGCCCTCCTCAAACTCTTGATCCTTGGTCCACCTCACAAGTAATGGAGCTAAGATGTACATTACCATAGTCAGCTGCATTTGGAGTCTTACAAGATACTGGGAAGAACAGCCAGTCTGTTCTGCAGGCACAAACTGCAGTAGTACTGTGAGAATAGGTAGTTGCAAGTCACTTGCCATAATATGAAGAGCTGAGGAGTTGCCATGTCCAAGACCCCTTTCCGGGGCTGGGCTAGTGGGAAGATAAATCACATACACTTGTGGCTACTTTCGTTTTCCTGTGGTATAAGATACAGGGCAGACGCTAGGATTCTTATCTCATGTTTGAAAATAAACCAAAGGAGATAGAACAGTTTTTTCTCAAAAAAAGTATCGGGGTCTTGGAAGATAGCCCAGATGGTAAAATACCTTGCCACACACTCATGAGGACCTGAGTTCAGATTCCTAGCTGCAGTGGTTTGTAACTAATCCCTAATCTGCCTGGGGCAGTAGAGGCAGGAGAAACTCACTGGTCTTGTACACACCTTAGCTCCATCACTTGTGAGGTAGACGAAGAATCGAGTGAGAGCTACATTTAGTGACTTAACTGGCCTGGGCTGCATGAGACTCTGCTCTAAAAGAGCCCGCCTAGCTGAATTGATGAATTCCAGGTTCAGTGAGAGACCCTATCTTAAAAAAAAAAAATGGGGCGGATGACTGAGGAAGACATCCAGTGCCAGCTTCTGGCCTCACACAGGCACATGCACACAAGTAACGAATACTTTATATGATGTGGCTCTTGGGGCTGGCTCTTGAATTTTAAGCAGGATTTGATTCTTCTGTCTAGTTCCTTGGATCATTTTTCCCCTCAGTGAGGTGACTGCAGCTCTCTGACCTGGAGCAGATGCAGAGGAAGAACGCCAAGGGGCATGCCATCCTCAGCCCCACTTGTCAGCCCAGTGTCTCAACACGATCCTCTCAAGTGGACTTCTCCATGTCTGCTTTGCCTTCCGCAGGTGTTTATTAAACACGTGCCCAGCATCAGGCAAGGTCTACTTTAACTCTGGCAGAACATGGACCCTTTTGAGACTCCTGACAGCAGAACTCCGCAGAAATATTTTACAGAGCACCCAGTTAGCAGATGCTCCAGGGGACCACAATGGCTGGGCAGGCCTGTTCCTCCAGAGCACCCCTAGGAGGCAGTTTAACCACCTCACTGAGCTTGTGCTACTGTGAGTTCCTGAAGTGCTGCAGATGTAGGAGAGTTTCAGCCTGCCCCTGTGAATGCAGTGAATGGTTAGGAAGAGCTGGGAGCTGACATCTCATGTCAGAATTCTTTTGCTTAATGTGTAGGGGCCAGACCAGAGTTCTTACATGGCAGTTCATTTGATGGTATTAAGGTCCCCCAGTGGGTGGTAGTAATCTGACTCTGATCTTGCTGCGGAAGTAGACCATCCCACTCAGCAACAAGGAGACTTTGACAAGGTCTTTTTGTTTCCTCTTGGGTGATATCTCACTGGTCAGCCAGTGTCTCAGCTTTCACAGTACCTGGGTTACAAGCATATGCTACCATGCCTGGCTTATTTAACTCTTATTTAAGTGTCAGGTTTTCATCTGTGAAGTGGAAATTCTTGATGGCATTAATTTTCTTAAAAATAGTTGATAATGGGCTGGAGAGATGGCTCAGGTTAAGAGCACTGCTGTTCTTCCAGAGGACAAGTTCAATTCCCAGCAACCACATGGTGGCTCGCAAACATCCATAATGAGATCTGGTGCCCTCTTCTGCCCTGCAGCTATATATGCAGACAGAACACTGTGTACATAATAAATAAATAAATCCTTAAAAAAATAGTTGATACTGAAGAGATGGGAAATGTTCCTGAATAGGAGTTCCTAGGCATAAAAACATTGTTTCTTTTAGGTCTGGCTTGAACTCCATCTAGGCTTGTTAAATGCTGTGTGCAGGTTCTGCTTCCAAGCCACACCCTAGCCCAGTGTTGATTTAGGATCTCTGTGCTGTAGGCTCTGAATTTTCTTTGTTGCTGTTAACACTTCCACAAAAGCTTCAAGTGGCCATTTCTGGTTTCTAGTACTGTGTCCCAGGCTGTTCTGAGTACTTTGTATTTGTCACATTGTTATCCCCAGGTAACCCCCTCACAGTAAGTTCTTCAGAAGGTCCCTGAAGATCTTACAATGGAATGAAGTGCTGCATACATCCTCAGTGTGTAGGGAATCTGATTCTGATGTGTCACGTTTCTCTGTGATGTTCTTGGGCATGGAATGCAGGACCAGGACTTGGCCCTGTGGTTTGTGGCTCTAGGTCCTGGCCACAGTCTCCTGCTGGTAGAGGGAGCAGAATATGCCAGTCCAGGTTCGTATTCCCCCAGGCATGGTTACTAAGGCTGTTGAAGACCACACAGGTCATGGGAAAAACATATTGTGTGGGACACTGCCTAGAATTTAGCTGTTCTGCCTGTCTATAAGGGTGAATTGGTAGAATCTAGTTTCCTGTTTGGGTTTGCAAGATGAGCCTTCATGGTGTTGAGCCTGTCATCTCAATCTTGAGTGTACCGTGAATAGCAAGTGCCAGTGTCCTAGTAACAGTAATTTACTGTGACTCCTTCATGACTTCTGCAGTGTTTGTGAAGTCTCAGTACATTGCTTACTATTTTTATTTTGTTTTATTTTGGGGTTTAGGGTCTCGCTGTGTGTTGCTGGAATTCTTTCCAGGGGAGCAATGTCTGCCCCTTCTCCTAAGGTCGCAACAACAAACTGCATAGTTACACCATGGAACCAATGAATTTATCGGACTTCACAGAGCATAAGTGAGGGTTCTTCCCCTAAGTAGGTCATACTTGAAAAGCAACTATCCAGCAGTAGTGAGCCCCCCCTCCCCCATAGATGCAGTCCCTGGCCCATTGTATAGTCTGACCTTTCCCCAAGACTTCCTGTAGTTCCGGCAGTGTTACAAACAGAGGGAGGTGTTGGGAAGTGGATGGATACTGAGAGTCTCATGGCTTTCCAGCCCTCCATAATGAGGTGTAAACAGTCAAGGAGCCCAGGTGGGATAATCCTTTTGCATTGAACTCCCCAATGACAGAACACTAACCTAAGCTGGCCACTAATTTGAAGTCCTCCTGCCTCTGTATCCCAGGTGCTGAGATTATAGGTTCATGACAACCACATTCGATTTAAAATATTTTTGTTTGTTTTGACACAGTGTCTCATGCTGCATTCCAGGCTGACCTGGAACTTGTGGCAGTCCTTCTGCTTCAGCTGCCCGAGTGCCAGCACTATAGTCATGAGCTACCTTGTGTGATTCCAGTTTAAAATATTTTCTTTTCCTTTTTTTGGTCATGTGTGTTGTATACATACATATTCTGGTTTTGTTTCTTAAGACAGGGTTTCTCTGTATAGTTCTGTCCTAGAACTCACTCTCTAGACCAGGCTGGCCTTGAACTCAGAGATCCACCTGACTTTACTTCCCAAGTGCTGGGATTAAAGGTATGAGCCACTACCACCCAGCAGCATTCACATTCTTGTTGCATGTGTGGATACACTCTGCAAGTATGCTTTGAGGCCAGAGGTTGACATCTGTGTCTTCCTCTTCCTCATTTGCTTTCCATTTAATTAACTGAGAAAGTCTCTCACTGAAACCAAGCTCACAGAGCTAGTGTAGGCAGCTTGTCCCAGCAACTCTCTTGCCTCTGCCACCTAAGTGGACGAGATTGCAGGTGGGTCACCATGCTTGTCTAGCTTTTTTATGTGGATATGGGGGGGATCCAAACTCAACTCCCCAGGCTTCCGTGTCAAGCACTGTACCCATTGAGCCCATTGAGGCCTTGAAATAATAAAAGGGAAGACTTTGCTATGCATATGAGAGAACTAAGAACAGTGTGTGTGGTTGTTTTTTTTTTTTTTTTTTTTTTTTTTTTTTTTTTTTTTTTTTTTTTTTAAAGCATGGGTCCTGCACCTCCCAGAACAGCCCAAGAAATAGAATCTTGCCACCTTACTCACAGTCATGCATACTGGATGGACTCTGTGAGCTGTGTATTCGAATGTGTGTTCTTGCAGAAGCTAGATGGGAGAGGGCTGTTGGGTGTTCTGCTCTGTCACTGCAAATCCTGCCTCTCAATGAACCTTTAGCTAGTAAACCCCAGCAATCTTTTTGTCTCTTCTTCCTTCAACATTAGAGTTGCAGGTATTCGTGGCTATACCCAACTTTTTACATAACGGCTGGGGATTTAAAGCCTGGTCCTCATGCCTACAAAGCTGAGCACTCTTACCTGCTGAACCATCTTCAGGCGCAAAGCCAGGATTCCTGACTGATTCCTGGTACCAATGCTGCTTTTTTACTTGTCCATCATTGTTTAAAATATAGCCCTTGTCCCTCCAAAGAGAAAAATTACTTAATAGAATTTCACCAGCAGAGTCCCCTTTAGGTCAGGGCTGGAGGTAAGGACTAGAGGACTGCATTTTGTGGACTATCCCGTTTCCTGTGACTTCAGCCTGCACAGTCTAAATAGAGGGCTGCCTATACCTCACTTTCCCAGAGCAGATTTCTGAGCAGCTGCTGCATAGACAGTCAGCTAGGATGGCATGCATACCTTGAATGCTGTACTGGAGGTTGCCTAGTAGCTAGGAACCTTGCTGAAGAGTCAAAGAAGTTTAAATGCTGTTTTCTGCTACTTCTGAGGTGGGTGGCATTAGACAGATCACTCAGCTTTTCTGAAAGTGTATAAAAATAATGCCAACCCCTAGAGCAGTGGTTCTCAACCTGTGGGTTGCAACCCCCTTGGGGAGGAACAACCCTTTCCCATGGGTCACCTATGACAGTCCGAAAGCACAGATACTTACATTCTGGTTCACAATAATAGCACAATAACAGTTACGAAGTAACAATGAAAATAATTTTATGGATGAGGTTACCATAATATGAGGAACTGTGTTAAAGGAAAACATTAGGAAAGTTGAGAACCACTGCCCTAGAGGATGGTTGGAAGGAATAAATAAAAAATGTTCAGACTGTTTCTTGTTGTTTTATTATATACCGAAACCATTTCTTGAAACAGGGTTGCATTGGTTTTTGGTTTTGTTTTCTTTCTGGTTTTTCAAGACAGGGTTTCTCTGTGTAGCTAGCTGTTCTGGAACTTGATCTGTAGACCAGCCTGGCTTCCGATTTGTAGAAAATCTGCCTTGCTTGCCTCTGCCTCCCAAGTACTGGGATTAAAGTTTTGTGTCACCCAGGTCACATTTGTATGATAAAGAAAAACATTGTTTCTTCATGCTGTAACAAAAAAGTGTACAGTATAATATAAGTGATATACTGTAACAAACATTTGTATCACCAGGATTCAAATTTAGACTGCTTTAGAACTACAGTATGTAGCCAGTGGCAGAGATTTCTGTCCTGTCCACCTGATTATACCCAGCAGTGGCTTCCCAAACTACTACTCAGAGGCTTATATTAATTATAAATGCTTGGCCAATGGCTCAAACTTATTACTGGCTAGCTCTTACATTTAAATTAACTCATTTCTATTATTTTATGCTTTTCCATGTGACCCATGGCTTACTGTTTCTTTCACATCTCGCATTTTGGGTGGCTCACAGCGTCTGTGCTGACTGCCCTTCATCTCCATCTTCAATTTGATTATTTATACAGCCTGACCTTATTCCGTCTTGCCATTGGCCAAACAGCTTTTTTATCAACCAGTGACAGCAACACATTCACAGCATACAGAAGGACATCCTACAACATTTCCCCCTTTCTGTCTAATCAAAAAGGAATGTTTTAACTTTAACATAGTAAAATTACATATGACAAAACACTTTACAAGTAAGAATTATAGTTACAATATCTAGTCTATTTGTATTTGACAAAATCAGAAAATACTTGATTATCTAATCTTGGTGAATCTAAAGTTTCATACCTGATTTATCTTTTATCATAACTAAGGAAAACCATAACCATCTAGTCTTCAATTACATTAAAGATCCAAGAAGGATATAATACCTGAATAAACAGGGAGTGCTTTGCAAGAACCTTCCAAAATTCTATAAATGGCAGAGACATCTGACTACCTGGATAGTCACCAAGAGTTCTTCTGTGAAGTTGGGGCATCCATCTTTAGCCTACAGGCCTAGACTATCTGGCAGACTTTTTAGCAAAGCAGGAAGTTTGAAGAACTGTGCCACATATATTGGCAAAGTTCATCAGTAGCTTTCCTCTGTTTGGAAGAATGTCTGGCAGTTTCTTCTGTGAACAGAAACCTGAAGGAGCACCCCATCTTGTTTTGGCAAAGTTTAGTGGTCACTTTCTTGTGGGTCCTGCATGTCCAGTTTATACAGCATACTGTCAAGCAGTCCAGGCAAGAGCAGTTTCTTGCCCAAATGGCTAGCCTTGCCACATTGAAAGCAAACTCCATAAGGAGCTTCTTTTATGCCCATCATCCTCTTTGAAATAATTGGTACTGCTATACACAGACATGGCTCACTGTTGAGAAAAATCTAAGTTCTTAAAACATCTTAAATGTCATATTCTGTAGGTCTTTGAAGTGGTTGGCGATTACCTATCTAATTGAAATATATCTTTGTATACCTAGAAAATCTAACTAATACATCTGTAAGTTTGCCTATTATAGATGACTATTAATCTTTGTTTTTAATTATACATTACTTTTTAAAAATTTATTTATTTTTTTTATGTGTGTTGGTATTTTGCCATGGGTGTTGGGTCCCCTGGCACTGGAATTACGGACAGTTGTAGTTGTCATGTGTGTGCTGGGAATTGAACCCAGGTCCTCTGGAAAAACAGTTAATTCTCTTAGCCACTGGGCCATCTCTCCAGCCCTATACATTACATTTTTAAATGAGCTGCATAAACATAATACCTTAAACGAGAGTAGAAATATACATACAGTATTAGACTTTTAATTTGGATCAGTAAACTAAAATCCATACCAATGTAAAATACTTTGAGGTTAACAGTTATTTTTTTAATTAAAGTAGATTCAATAATCTATCCTTTTTCAATCAAAGTAATAAATTGTAATAATATGTATATCATATCCTCTTTTCTTCTTTAAAAAAGATTGACTAACAGTTAACAATTTATAGCCAACCCCCTTAAATGAGAGCAAACATTCATAAACAATATTTTGGGAATTTGGGTGTAGTTTTCTAAACTACTTCCTGCTGATTGGGGTGGTATTGGCAATCTAAAGGGGACCCTGTGAAAATTTAGAATTATAGTCAAATTCTGACTGGGGTATTTTGTTCAGCTGGTCCATCTCAGCCAGCAGCCTTGAAGCTGTTTTGGATGTAGAACTCAGAGGGAACTGCGACAGGCATTCTGAGACATTGGATAATCTAGTCCATCTGTCTTTATTGGTGTCTCATCCCCTTGTTCTGAAAATATATAAACTTAAAGGTAAAATATATAGCTGTATAAATATAAACTGCATTGTATATAATCTAATCAAAGATAATTTATTGTTTTATGTCTGAGCAGGTAAAATATACATCATGTGTCTTGTTACTTTAGGTTTATTTTCCCATGTCAATAGTTAGGATTTCAAGGGATTTTCTTCAATCAAACCTTATTTTCCTTAACCCAGAATGAAATCATAGCCTCTTTTTTTTTTTTTAATCAGCCTCTTATTTCCTGTGGAAACAAAAACACAACCTCTTCTCCAAAGTGACATACCTTTTTACTTAAGTTTTGGAATCAAGATATTTTTAAAATATATAGATCGATTTAATTCAGTACCTTATATAATCAAATGTCTCTCAGCAGTTAGCTCATTAGTAGCCAAAAAAAATCTAAAGAAAATACATCAACATACACAGCCCAGACTGTGTATAACTCATTTCCTTTATATAACTTTCCCTTATATAACTCATTTCCCTTATATAACTCATTTCCTTTATATTACTCTACTCCCCTCTCTAAGGACTTTATTGTTTTAAATCTATATTTTTAATCTTAGGTTATATATATTTCTCTTCTCTTTCTCAAGCCTATGCGCATTTTTAAGCACACTGTACCCATTTAGAGGTTTTCTCCTTCTGAATCTGTCTTTACCATGCATCTGTAATCCTCTTCTGACCATGTGAGTCTTTAAATTGCCAAGGGGGCGTGGCTAGGACCAAAGCCTGCTTTGGTGACTGGCCCTGCCCCATTAGACTTCCTAAGAGACTGTTTCATGGCAGAGATACCAGCGAGAGTCATGCTTACTGCCTCAACTCTGGGAAGCTGTTGGGGCCATGCCACCAGTGCAAACCAGGAAGCCTCATCTTAAAGGAGCCATGTCTCTGATTACCACTAGCAAAAAGAACCTGCCCAAGAAAATGTTGCTACCAAGAAGCTGTGCTTGCCTCTGTTCTTTTGTGTGTTTAGAATCCTTTGTTGTTGTGTTGTTTTGCTTTTTTGTTTGTTTGGGTTTTTTTTGTTGTTGTTGTTCTTTTTGGGTTTTTTGTTTTTTAAAGCTTTTTCCGGGGCTTATATGAGGAAATTTTCACTGAGTGTTTTGGTGCCATATGTAACCAGTAGCAGAACTTTCTGTCCCATTTGCCCAATTATACCTGGCAGTTGCTTCCCAAATTACCACTCGGAGGCTTATATTAATTATAAATGCTGGCCAATGGTTTAGGCTTATTACTAGCTAGCTCTTACATTTAAATTAACCCATTTCTATTATTTTATGCTTCACCATGTGACCCATGGCTTATCGGGTCTTTCACGTTTTGCTTCTTGGGCAGATCACAGCATCTGTCCAGACTCTTTGCTTCTTCCTTTCTTCATCTTCGTCTTCAGTTTGATTGTATAGCCTACCTTATTCTGTCTCGCCATTGGCCAGATAGCTTTATTATCAACCAATGACAGCAGCACATATTCACAGCATACAGAAGGATATCCTATAGCAACAGTGGGTCTTGTTTTGTAAATTTGTTTGGGGGTGTTTTTGAGGCAAGTTCTCGTTAGAGCTGGGGGTGTAGTGCAGTGGTAGAGCACTTGCCTTGTATTTGCAAAGCTCCGGGCTCGACTGAGTTAATATCTGCCTTATATAGTCCAGGTTGGCCTTAAATTTGCAATATTCCTACTTTGACCTATGGTGGGTTTTTTTTGTTGTTGTTCATTTGCTTTCTTGCATTTTTGTTGTGAAACAATTTATTTTTATTATGTATATGCATTTGTATCTGTGTGTGGGTTTGTGTACATGCATACAGGTGTCCTTGGAGGCCAGAGGTGTCAGATCCCCAGGTAATTGTAAGCCACCCACCATAGGTGCTGGGAACCAAACTCAGGTCCTCCATAAGAGCTCTTTAACTGATGTGCCATCTTTCCAACCTGCTTTTGTTTACCTGCTTGCTTGTTTGTTTTGAGACAATGTCTCACAATGTAACTCAGGCTAGCCTGGAACTCCTGGCAGTCCTACTTCAGCCTTCCTAGTGCTGGGATTACAAACAGGAATGCCATACTTGGCTCTAGTCTATTTAACTGTTATCCCATACTATTATATGCTAAATACATAATATTGTCTTAGTCATTTGTTATTTGTTCCTGTGAAGAGGCACCCTCACCAAGGCAACTCTTTAAAGGAAAGCTTCCCCCCCCCCCCAGACAGGGTTTCTCTGTAGCTTTGGAGCCTGTCCTGGAACTAGCTCTTGTAGACCAGGCTGGGCTTGAACTCAGAGATCTGCCTGCCTCTGCCTCCCAAGTGCTGGGATTAAAGGTGTCACCACCACCGCCCGGCAAAGGAAGGTATTTAAATGGTCGCTTGCTTATAGTTTCAGCAGTTTACTCCATTATCATCATGGTGGGGAACATGGCATCATGATGCTGGAGAAATGCTTCAGAGCTATATCTTGATCCATAGGCAGAGAGATAGACAGACAGACAGACAGACAGACAGACAGACAGACAGACAGACAGACAGACATTGGGCATAGCATGGGCTTTTAAAAACTCAAAGCCAGTTTGTTCATGGCAGGTGGCTTACAATGATCTGTAACTCTAACTCCAGGAAATCTGACCCTCTTTTGGCTTTGGTGGACACACAGTCATATAATAAAAACAAATCTTTTAAAACATTAATTTAAAAATGACTCCCAGGGGGCTGGAGAGATGGCTCAGAGGTTAAGAGCATTGCCTGCTCTACCAAAGGTCCTGAGTTCAATTCCCAGCAACCATATGGTGGCTCACAACCATCTGTAATGGGGTCTGGTGCCCTCTTCTGGCCTGCAGGCATACACACAGACAGAATATTGCATACATAATAAAATAAATATTTTTTAAAAAAATGACTCCCAGTCATGTGGCAATGGTACACACCTTTAATCCCAGCACTTGGGAGGCAGGTAGCTCTCTGTGAGTTCAAGGCCAGACTGATCTATATAGTGAGATCCAGGACAGCCAGGGCTACACAGAGAAACCCTGCCTCAGAACCAAAATAAATAAAACAAACAGACAAATAAATTAATAACCCAAAAGAGGTAAAGGGGTCCAAATAGTATGCACCCTGAATACAGACAGGATCCAACCATAAGCCTGGACCTTAGGCAGGCTATTTCCTTTCCCTTTGGAAGATGCCTCTGGTTTCCAGATTTTTGGTGGCTTGAGACAAAGTCTGCCTTGGCCTCCAACTGCAGGTGTTTACCACCACACCTGGCTATTGCTTTTTGAGTCAGGGTCTCATATAATCCAGGCTGGCCTGGAACTCACAATACAGCCCAGGCTAAACTCACATTTGACCACCCTCCTACCTCCTGAGTGCTGAGACTGCAGGTGTGTACTATGACGCCCAGCTTCCTTCCTTATCTATTGGTCTTACAAGTGGCTGGAATGATTGTCACTATGGTTTCCTATTGCTCATTTTATTGAATCAACAAACATCCTTCTAAATTGTAATGGAGGTTTTTGCATTTTTTCTAAATTTATGATTGTTTTGGTTTTCTATAATTTGGGAAATTACCACTGAGATGGTGCTCTGAATGAGAATGGCCCCCAAAAGGCTCATATATTTGAATGCTTGGTCACAAACGGAGTAGCTGGCACTATTTGAAAGGATTAGAAGGATTGAGGGTGTGCCCTTATTTGAGTAGGTATGGCATTATTAAAGGAAATGTTAACACTGGGGTGGGGTTTGTGTTTTCTTTTTTTGTTGTTTTTCGAGACAAAATTTCTCTGTGTAGCCCTGGTTGTTCTGGAACTCACTTTGTAGACCAGTCTGGCCTTGAACTCACAGAGAGCTACCTGCCTCTGCCTCCCAAGTGCTGGGATTAAAGGTGTGTACCATTGCCACATGACTGGGAGTCATTTTTAAATTAATGTTTTAAAAGATTTGTTTATAACTGTGTGTCCACCAAAGCCAGAAGAGGGTCAGATTTCCTGGAGTTAGAGTTACAAATCATTGTAAGCCACCTGCCATGAATGCTGGCAACCAGACTTCCTTCCTTCCTTCCTTCCTTCCTTCCTTCCTTCCTTCCTTCCTTCCTTCCTTCCTTCCTTTCTTATTCATTTTTATTGAGCTCTACATTTTTCTCTGCTCCCCTCCCCTTCAGCCCTCTCCCATGGTCCCCATGCTCCCAATTTACTCAGGAGATCTTGTCTTTTTCTATTTCCCGTGTAGATTAGATCTATGCATGTCTCTCTTAAGGTCCTCATTGTTGTCTAGGTCCTCTGGGATTGTGATTTGTAGGCTGATTTTCTTTGCTTTATGTTTAAAAACCATTTATGAGTGAGTACATGTGATAATTGTCTTTCTGGGTCTGGGTTCCCTCATTCAGAATGATGTTTTCTAGCTCCATCCATTTGCCTGCAAATTTCAAGATGTCATTCTTTTCAGCTGTGTAGTACTCCGTTGTGTAAATGTACCACATTTTCTTTATTCATTCTTTGGTCGAGGGGTACTTAGGTTGTTTCCAGGTTCTAGCTATGATAAACAGTGCTGCTATTAACATAGTTGAGCAAATGTTCTTGTGGCACAATTGAGCATTCTTTGGATATAGACCCAAAAGTGGGCAACCAAACTTTGTGCAAGCACAGGAAGCTCTTGATTGAGTTCCTCTCCAATCCCTGGGGTCATTTTAAAAAGTTACTATGCAGAGAGATGGCTTGACTGTTAAGAGCATTGGCTGCTCTTCCAGCTGATCCAGGTTCATTCCCAGTACCCACATTGCTCCTCACAACCATCTGCAACTTCAGTTCCAGGGGATCTAACACCCTCTTATGGCATCTGAGGGCACCAGGCACTCATGGTACATAGATACAAGTGTAGGCAAAAACACCCATAAACATAAAATCAAAACAATTTTGTGTATGTGTGTGGTATGTGTGTACATGTGGAAGTCAGAGGACAGCTTATGAAATGTTTTCCCTTTCCATGGTCGTGTGGCTTCTGGGGTCAAATTACATTGTCAGGCTTGGGTGGCAAGCTCTTTACCTTCTGAGCTATCTTGCTAATCCTCTTTGTTTCATTTTTACTATGTGCTATGAATGTTTGAGGCTGCTTTTAAAATTAAGATGGCCCAGTGCCAGGTGTGACATTCATGCTTACAATAGCAGCGGTCAGGTGGCTGAGGCAGAGGACTGCCCTTAGTTTGAGAGGATGGAGTAGGATCTTGTCTAAAACAAAAAACTCTGAAAGATGTGGCATACATATATTAAGGTGGCTAAAAGCTGTGGTTTTCTTAGGGGGTGGTGAGATGGCTTAGCAGATAAAGGCAATGTGAGTCTGAACTGTGGACCTCAAGTGGTAGAACAAGAAAACCAACTGCCATAGGTTGTCCTCCACATACACCTCCTCTCCCCCTGAATTAAATTTTTAAAAGACAACATATGGGGAATTAATTTCTAAAGTGACAAAACCAAAGAAAATTCAACAGGTAAAATGTTTGGCCTACCAGAGAGAATGGTCCAGATGGGAGAAATGGGGTCACATCCCCTGAAAGAAGACACCATCTTCCCTCCCAGAATACGACTAGGACTTGCTACAAAGTATTTAAATTTGATTTCTCTCTGTAGATTGCTGCTAAAATTGATTCAATTCCTCACTTGAATAATTCCACACCCCTGGTGGACCCCTCGGTGTAAGGATATGGAGTACAGAAGCGGCCCCTGGATGATGGAGGTAAGTTGCTGTAAACGGCTCACCTCTTTGATGGCAGTGAACCTGCCAGTGATTTTGCGTCTGTGTCAGCTGTTTCTGAGCAGTTCTCCAGCATCACATTCCTAGAGGAGCGGTGAAGAGCAAGTAGTTAGGGTGATTTTTCTTAGCAATTGGCTGGCATTTGAGTTCCTATTTGCCTTGATAATACAGGAATCTTTTCAGCTGGGCTCCACAGTAAAGACTTAGCCTCAGCGTCCACTTGGAAGTAATTTGACCCATTTGAGAATTGTGTTTGATTTAGTTCTCAGTTCCTCTGGCACTTGCATAGGAATTGAAGTTACTACTTTTGTGAAATACTAAGATTTGGTGCAAGTCCTGGGGAAGCTGTAGTTGAGTTGACCTCTAAGAAAGGGCATATTAGTGACCTTTCCAGTCTCTGCCAGCTTTTTACCACTCCCATTTGTTTCTGGTGTGTGGTTGTTGTTGATTTTTTTTTTAATCAGCATGTACTTACTAGGATCCATGGTGATATTTTTAGGTATGCATTTTACATACTTTAACCATATTTCCGTCCATCTTCCTCACCCTTCTCCGAGCCATCATCTTCCCCATAGTCCCCAGATATCGTCATGTGTGACAGACTCTTTCTAGAAGCATCCATCTGTTGGTTTATATTTCCAACTCAGAGTGTCTGTCACCAGTGTTCCACCCTTCTGTTGGTCACAGAGTTCACACTTGCTTTGTCCTTTCTTCTGCGGAGCACACTGTGAGGGTGGTGAAGTGCACAGAATTACTCATGGGTTTGCATATAGCTGGTGGGACTGTCTGTTCTGTTTGCTTTTCTGTTGATCTGCGTACATAGCCAATTGTGTATGGATGCTTCTGTGGTGTGTTGTTAAGAGGGAAAAGCCCACCAAATATTTAGAATATTGTGTTGTGTAATCTCCTTTTCAAAAGTGTGTGTTTTTTGTTTGTTTTGAGACAGGCTCTTTGTACATCACTCTGGCTGGTCTGGAACTCACTATGCAGACCAAGCTGGCCTTAAATTCAGAGATGTACTTGCCTCTGCATATTGAGTGTTGGTATTAAATGCATTGAGCCGCTAAGCCTGACTTAAGTGTTTGTTTGTTTGTTTGTTTGTTTGTTTAAGACAGGGTTTCACCTAGCAGTGGTGGTGCACACCTTTAATCTCAGCACTTGGGAGGCAGAGGCAGGTGGATCTCTGTGAGTTTGATGCCAGCCTGTCTTTTGAGGCTAACTTTTCTGGCTCCAGACTCTTTTGAGAGTGAAATCTCTTGCCAATTTAAAAACAAAACAAACAAACAAAACAATTCATGGGCTATGGAGATAGTTATAGCTCAGCACCTGATGACCTGAGTTCAATCCATGGAAAGAGAGAATTGATTGCCATAATTTGTCCTCTGAACTCCACAATGCATCTGTGCATGCATGCATACAAAATATATTAAAAGAAACAAAAACAAAAGATGGGCAGTGATAGCACACGCCTTTAATCCCAGTACTTGGGGTGACCGAGGAAGGAGCATCTCTGGGAGTTCAAGGCCAACCTGGTCTACAGACTGAGATCCAGGACAGCCAGGGCTACACAGAGAAACCCTGTCTCATAAAACAAAACAAACAAAACAAGCTGTTTGTGATCTCACACAGAAGTTCACCTCAGGGTTGTCAGAATGCAGGTAACCTTTTAAATCGCTGCTGCTAAGTGTGCCCTATGTTCTCTCTGTTTTTGTAGAGTGATTTCTTAGACCTGGTGTGGCTGAGTGTGTTAAGGGCAGTTTTGCCCAAGTGAGGAGAGTGGCTCGGAGAAACCTTCCTTTTCCAGGGTTTTGTGCTTTGTTTGCTCCTGTGGGACGGCAATACAACAATAAAATGGAGTCGTCTGACTCTGAGCACAGATCTTCTTAATGGAACACTCTAGCCCAGTATTCCCAGAAATCGTGATCAATCACTTTACAGTTTGCCCAGTCCTGTCTAGCAATTCAGCTGTGGAATCGAAGTGCGAAAAGTTGAGCCATGTGGTCTTTTGCATAGGGGATTTCTAAATATTTGCTAGTAAAACCCTCTGGCACTTTTAGGATATTTTTCTCCTGTTTGAAAGAAATCAGTGAACATTCTGAATTTATCAATTAAAAAGTACAGCATAACAAGCAGATATGGGTGCTGGAGACAGAATCTCAAGGGAAGACCAGACTCACATAAAATCCCAAGTCCTTACTATAATGTATGTATTTTCACTTCTTTTATTTGTTTGGTTTTTGAGATAGTCTCACTTTGTCTCCCTGGTTATCCTGGAACTCACTTTGAAGAACAGACTAGCCCAGAACTCAGATCCACCTTTCTTTGCCTCCTGGGTGCTGAGATCAAAAGGCAAGTGCTACCATGCCGCACATTTGGCATGGTAGAGGATAGCATAGGCTGGCCTTCAAATTGCCGTGTTAATAAGGACTTCATCTTGGGTTATATAGCAACTTGGAGGTGGATGAAGTTCTTCCTAACCCCACTGTCTCTACTTCCCAGGGACTACAGACATGTGCTACCATGTCTGCCTTCTTGCCTCCTTCTGAAATACACACTTTTCTGTGTCTGCTGTTGGTGAGTAGGTCCTTAAGGACAGACAACTCACCAGTATAGCTAGCTCCCTTCCCCTTCGCCTTCCCCTTCATGGTTGATTTCTTAGTACAGAAGTATCAGGGAGAGTGCAGCTGCATCTGCTAGGTCTCCCATACCTCTGCACATTTGCCTCCTCACAACCGACTATACTTGAGGAACAAGACATTACCCTCGGGTGGTCTGCACTATGCATTACAGTTTGATCAAATAATCCTCTTTGTTAAATGGCTTAGGAACATTGTTTATTTTTCTTCATTGCTCTCTAAGTTTGGAATTTGGGTTTTCTGATGAGCTGAGCAAGAACCCTGAAAATTGGGCCTAGTCTTGGCCTCAACCTCATCTTCTCACTTCCCAGTGACTAGGAATAAGGTCATTAGGTCAGATCTGGGGAGCTGTGTCCTGTGTAGAAGGAGAGAGAATTAAGCATATACAGGGCCATACAGTCAGAAGTGTTCTGTATGGAAAGGACCAGGTCAGTACATTGTAGGGAATGGCAGTTGTAAGCACTCCCTCAGATGACTTCTTTGTTTTTTAATGACTTTTAAAATTTTATATATATTGGTGTTTTACTTGCATATTTGTGAGTGTGTGGTGGTGTTAGATCCCCTAGAACTGAGTTACAGACAGTTGTGAGTGGGTGCTGGGATTGAACCCAGGTCTTTTATAAGAGCAGCCAGTGCTCTTAATCTCTGAGCCATCTCCATCCCTTGAGATGGCCTCTTAAGCCCACTTAGTCCTGCAGGATAGCAGCTCAACTCACCAGGCCTACCTCAGTGTTCTTCCCTGGCCTCTTAGTCTTTTTGAGGCAGGAACAGGAATTGGGTTCATCATGTAGCTCAGTCAGTCACACACTCATCACTTTCTTTTTTTAAGATTTATTTATTTAATGTATATTATTGCTCTATCTGCATGTACACCTATGTGTCAAAAGAAGGCATCAGATCCCACTACAGGTGGCTGTGAGCCACCTTGTGGTTGCTGGGAATAGAACTCAATCCTCTGGACGAGCAGAGGTCGATGTACTTAACCTCTGAGCCATCTCGCCAGCACCACTCGTCACTCTTTTACTCTATGTGTTGTGTACTTGTGGTGTGCACAGAGATCAGAGGGCTCTACATTTACATGAGGGCTCATGGATCAAATTCAAGTCATCAGACTTTGATAGACAAGTCATCTTGATGAACCGTGGTCCCAAACTCTCAAACCCTTCACTCTGAAGACTGTTACCCACATGTTCTCCATCTTTGAGATACCCCTTTGACATTCCATCACTTTGGAAATCTCTGCTCTCAGTTGCAGTGCTTTCCTGTCAATCGTTTGCATGTGCTGAGGTGGGCAGCTCCCAGAGCTGTCCGGCCTGTTAGGGTTCTCTTCTAAGCCCCAGATTGCCCTTGCCTGGCTGTCAGCCTCTGCTTCTGCAGCAGCCTGCTCAACTGCTGCTTCTCTGCTCTGCCTTCATCTAGTCCCCCCTGCCTCGGTTGGTGCTTTCCTACTTGGTGTTATATTGCAAGGTTGATGTGACTTTCTTCTAGAAATAGTCTTCATCTAGGCTTAGCCCTAGTGTAGAGGGGCTGGATGGGTTGCAGTCGATGACAGCTCTGTCATGAGACTATCCGTGAGGACTGTAACAAGACCTTTTTAAGGGTTGAGACTGTAGCTCAGTGGTAGAGCTAGGCTGAGGCCCTAAGTACAATCTCCAGCACTGCCACAAAAAAGAAAGGAAATGCTTTTACTTTAAAACTATCACTCGCCGGGCAGTGGCGGCGCACACCTTTAATCCCAGGACTCAGGACTCAGGAGGCAGAGGCAGGAGGGGGATCTCTATGAGTTCAGGGCCAGCCTGATCTAACAAGAGCAAGTTCCATTACAGGCTCCAAAGCTATAGAGAGAGACCTTGTCTTGAAAAACAAAAACAAACTATCACTTGTGAGTGAGTTAAATCCTGTTTCCATCAGAACTAGTCATTATACACATTAACATGCATACATAATTGACTAAAGGATGAAATGTAAACCCTCACTGTGTGATAAATTGGTTTTTAAGAAAGCTGGGCGCCCATATTAATCATGGGAGGAAAGCTCAGTGCTATGTCGACAGCCTCAGACCACTATCATTCACTCACTGTTACTCTTAGTGCTATGTCCATAGCCTCAGACTGATGGAAGAAGGTCATTGGTTAATTAATAAAGAAACTGCTTGGCCCTGATAGGTTAGAACATGGGTGGGTGGAGTAAACAGAACAGAATGCTGGGAGGAAGAGAGGTAAGACGCCTCAGACAGATGCCATGCAGAAGGTCAGACATGCTGAATCTTTCCCAGTAAGACTGCTACACAGATTATTAGAGATGGGTTGATTGGGATATGAGAATTAGCCAGTAAGGGCTAGAGCTAATGGGCCAAACAGTGTTTAAAAGAATACAGTTTGTGTGTTGTTATTTCAGGGCATAAGCTAGCCAGGCAGCCGGGAGCCAGGTGGCAGGAACACAGCCTGTAGCTCCCTTCAACATCAGACCACTATCGTTCACTCACTGTTACTCTTAGTGTTATGTCCATAGCCTCAGACCACTGTCTTCACTCACTGTTACTCTGTTGCGTCATGGGTCAGGCCTTGGCTTTAAGGTTTACTGCGGAGGGATACAGGTTCTTATTCATCTTTGACCCTCCCATTGAGTTAGTGTACAATGGACTCTTAAGCACCTGAATGTGTTTAATAGTTGCAGGTGAGGAATAACAAATAATATTACAGGATGAGGAGCAACTCAGTGGTTATATACTAGCCTAGTATGCAGGAGAGTCGGGGTTCCATCCTCAGCACCTTTTAAACAGCCTTTCAGCTGGGCTCAGCAAAGAAGTGCTCTGTGGTTTGGGACAGGAGTTGCTATCTAGGACACAGGAAGCCTTTGTGTCCCCCTCAGCCACCTGGGTATCACTATCCTTAACTGAGATGAGGAAAAGGCCAGTTATGGTTAGAAGAAACAACAGGGGGAGGGGGGCAGAACATGGAAAGGAATGTTAACAAACCAAGAGGAGGGCTGGGGAGGTGGCTCAGTGGGTACAGCACTTGTGTGAGATCATGACAGCGTAACGATATATAAAGTGTGCAGTGTGCAGTCCCAGCACTTTTGGGAGCTTGGAGGCCTGTTAACCTGGAGTGTGCACCAGTGACCTGAACCTCCATGAAGCCTACACTACATGGAAAGGTGCTCTTGGACACAAATACAGCAGACTAAAAACAAAAATCTGAAGAGGAAATTGGTTTTGTTTTTGCTGAGCATAAAATCCTGCCATTTTTCTCTCTGGAGCCGCACGCTGGTATCTGCCCAAGTACCTGGTGTCTGTGGGCAGGAACAGATGATTATTCAAGTTGCTGCTTGTTATAAAGTTGGTTAGTTGGCCAGGGATACTTTCCTAGCATTTCTTTGCAAGGGACAAAAACAAGGTACCTTTTAAGGTTAGTGCTGAAATTGGCAGTGTTACTCTTCAGAAATAATTTCTTATTGTCATCTGCCTCATAGCTGAGAAGTTCATTCTCCCTCCGCGTCCAGGGCAGTTTCCATTGTTGGGTGTGGGGTCCGTGAGGACCACCCTGTGTGTGCAGGTGTGCTGGAATTGAGGGGACTCGGGGAGTGAGATGCCTCCTTAGTGTGATCCTCAGGGGGACAGAGGAGACCCAAGAGGAACATGTTAACTGCATGTACAGTACTCAATGTCCTTTCTTACTGTTGGTTCCATTTTTAGGCACCCAATAAGATAGATGGCATGGAACCACACATGTGTAGCCACACGTTGTCCTTGCATGGAAAGGGAAGAGAATTTGGGCTTCTCAGCCTGCCTGAGGCCAAATACTGACTTGATGAAGTCTGGTCTTGTCCTTTGCTGTGGCCCTTGAAGCCTGTGTATTTGGGAGTGGTGGTGTGTGCAGGTTTGGTTCCAGTGTTTGGGAGCTCCTCCCAGTGTCAAGGAAACAGAATGATGCCAATTGCATGGCTAGTGACATGTCCCTTTGCCAACAAAAAGGAATTTCTGTTGCCGTGAGCACAGACTGTTGAATGGTGTTTGAACAGAAGCTCTGGAGTGTTCCGGTGAGTCTCACAGGGTTCTTTTGTGGCCAGCTTGCCCTTTGCTGTGTTCCTGTGGTTTCTCTGAGCCAGGGACCCACAGTCTTCATGCAGCTTTCACTGAGGACTGCATTCACTTGCGGGTGTTTAGTTCTTCCTGTATTCAGTGGACTCTTCATCCTCTAGTAGAGGAATTCTGATGGAAATCGAGGAGGCTGTTCTTGAAATCTGTGTGTGTGTGACTAAGGCTGGCTCAGCCTCTTGAGTGCTGAAGTTACAGGGCTAGAGCAGCTGTGCAGCCCCAAGAGCCTCTACCCTCGCTCTTTGGTATTTTGGTGGTGGACAGATTTTGGGCAAAGCCGATGATGGGGATTCCTCTCCTAAGCTGGAGAGTGTCCAGTTTTCATGTGAATGAAAATCGAGCACTGGGTAAGGATAAAGAAAGTTTTAGGAGTCAGTTAAAAACAACTCTCTTCCCCTGAGATAAGCGACTAACAGTGTGCAGTGTCTGTGCTTTGGTTGCAGACTGTCATCTTGCTATATTGATCCAGATGGAATATGGTATTTTTTTTCTGGATCAATAGCTTCAATGAACTCAGTAGTTTACTTTTGCTATGTTGTTTCTCTGCTTTCTCTCCTTTTAGGATGTCGTGATCTGGTTTGCTTTTGTTTGTCTCTTTATGGGCCTCTAACTGTCCAGAGGATGGCAGGGGAAACTGGACAGGAGACAGCAGTTGGCCTTCTTAAGCCTTCTCACTTTTCCAGACGTTGGTGTGATTGATGCTTTCCCCAGAGACATATTTTTGAATGCTCTTTTAGCATCTCGAAAGGTCCATTCAGTTCTTGGGTTTATAGTCTCCCTTTGTCTGCTGGCTGTATTTCTTAAACTGCGTTTTCCAGAAGAGAAATAGCACAGAACCATTTCTGCTGATGGCTGGTGAAGGAGGGGCGCATCAATAGCTGAGAGACAGAAACTAGACCAGGGAGCTTGGCAGAGCCACTCTGGGAATGTGGTTTGCAGAGTCAGTTCTAACAGTGAGAGCCTGTTGGCACTCAGCTCTGTGAAATGGACTAGAGAAGCTGCAGCAGGAGGGAGGAACCTGGTCCTTTCTGGTGCTGTTCTAGGTGGGGTGGGAGGTGACAGAACGGGGACATATGTGCGTGTTCTTAGTGACTACAGCTGCCATGGAGCAGCCCTCAGCAGTGCTTCCAAGGAGATAAATCTTCTCATTTGCTTTTAAAAGAGCAGGAAGACCTGGAGTATCTATGTTGGGTTTGGATGCCAAGCGGTAGGGAGCGAGCAGGATTTAGACAGACAGGCTTCCTTCCTAGGCCTCTCAGCATGTGGACACACAGATCAATTTCTTATCCTTCGTTCAGCTGGACACTGGGTTAGAGACTGTTGAACAAGACGTCCCCTCCTGTTTCATATCACATAACGCATTCATTTCAGCCACTGAGCCTAAATTACTGTTTGCTTTCTTTCTGCCTCCCTCCCACCCCCTGAACAGTAAGAATGCGGGTAAGGATGAAGTTAGTTTATCCGTACTAATGCTTTGATTTTTCTTTTCTTTTTCTCTTTGCCACAGTAGGTAACCAGTTAGGGGCCTTGGTACATCAAAGGTAAGCAGTGGGTTATGTTTTATTATTTATTGATCATTTCTAATTGTTTATTGATCCACCATCTGCACTGGAGTGTTAGCAAGTCAGAGGTTGGGAGTGTGGGAAGCCAGGGGCTAGATTTCCTTAAGACCCATGGTTTTTGCCAGCCCTCTCCAAAACAGAGGAGCAGACTGACTGAGGCACTAAGCCAGCCCCTGTTGGGCCTCAAGAGACTTTCACAATGGTGGAGTTGCTCTCTTCCACTGTAGATTACATTTGAAAGGAGGGAGTGCATTGTCCCGCTGGTTCTGTGAATCTGCCAGTGCCTGGGGATCTCAGCCTCTTCACAGAAGAATGCAGTTCTCAGCAAAGAGAGTGTGGGGCTTCAGAAGCAGGATTGCCTGGGATTGGGATTGCTGGAAAATCTTGGATTTAGTGCCTAGTTTCTTCTCTCCCTCTCTTCCCCCATAGCCTTCCAGTAAATTGAGGATTTAGATTAAAAGACCTTGGCTATAAAAGGGCCCATCTGTGAGATAAGAGTATCTGGTTGTAGCATCACCTACAGGAAGGGGGAACGTGCCCAGGAAACTGTGCTGCTTCTCCTCTACAGACTGTAACTGTAGGTTATGCCCTTAATCTGCACTGCCAGGGACACAGTTCTGCCCTCCGTGTTCTACATGAATGCTGGGGATTCTAAACATTACCAAGAGTCAGTTAAATGGAAGGTTTAGACTCCTTTTTTTTTTTTGTTTGCATTGTTTTGTTTATTAATGAGTTAAAATTACTTATGTGAGGTTGTTAGTATGAAATGCTGATAAGCATTTCCTGTTAAACTGTAATTAGCATGTTAATTTTCCAGAGTGCCTATTCTTAGTGCCTTAGACCAGTTTCAGCCTTGCCTTCAGAAGAGAACCTTTGAGCTGGGTATGGTGTCATATGACTATGCCTGCACTCGTGAGGCATAGAGGGATGTCTTTGATTCCAAGACTAGTCTGGTCTACATAGGAAGTTCCCAGGCCAGCCAGAGGTACATAGAGGGCGATTAGAGGGGAGTTAGAGATTGAGACTGATTGCCAGAGTTATTTGCGAGGACTGAGGAATTGCCCAGCTCTGTGGTATTCTCCACTGTGTATGTTGTTTAAGGGATCTTGTTGGGATTGGTTTTGTTCTCAGGGCTGGGGATGTGTGTAAGGCTGCCAGCAAGCATGCTAGGCAAGCATCCCATACAGGGCTGACCCAGTCCCGACATCACCCACTGTGCTCGTGTAGATGGCAGTCTAGTCGGTTCCTGTGGACAGCTTGTGCTCCATAAACAGGCAGATGCCCTGGCCCTGACAGCTGTGCTGATGCACATCCTGACAGACCTAGCCTCTTTGGGGAGTTGTTAGGTCTTGAGGGCTTTTGGATGCAAGGAATTGGACCCATTAGGATAGGCTGAAGCATGCCTGTATTGCCCAAGACAGAGAGAGATGGGGAAAGATCCCCTTGTACACAGGCTGAGGATGGTTCCTGTCCCTGTCCCAGTGATGTGGTGGCAGTGCTGATTATGCTGTTGGATTTCTAAGTGCTGCACTCCCCTGAAAACATGCACTGTATCTGATCCTTTCTCTGATAACTAAAAATCTAGCTGTGTGGAAGATGCTTAAAAATGTGTGCTTTTTAAAACTACTTGTATTTAGCATCCCCTAAGGTAAATGTTTAGATTTAATTGCTTTCCAGGGTGCTGGGCAATTGGATATTGTCCTCAATACACTACATGCTACATTTCAAAGTTTATTTGAAAGAGCCAGTGGAGTCTTTTTTTGTTTTTTTTGAAGGCACCTGATGGACAGGATCATATTTAACAAGAGTCTCTCACAGCATGAGGGAAGCGATTATACTGGCCTGGCCAGCACTGATTAGGCTCTGTGGGATGCTGGTTTTCTTGGGCACATACTACCTTAGAAGATATAGGTATATTGGAGGGAGGCCAGGAAACAAAAAGATCGAGAGATCCAAAAAGTTGGCCCTGTTTTTATATGGAGAACACCCCCTAGTAGGTGTCTGAACCTCTTTCTAAATCCTAGCAGATCTGTCCTGGGGTTGACAGCCCATCTGGTAGGCCCCGCCATGATATCACACCTGTATGTAGAACAGGCAGCTAGGGAAAGAGTTGGTTTAAGAATCTGGATGTTTCTCCTCTGACCAGAGGGGGAGACTTGGGTGTTCTCCTGGCGTGCTTGACCAAAGGGACTTGGAAATGATACTCTCCGTGTTCCTGAAAGGGCAAAATCAGCATGATTTGTTGTAAGCTTTTAATCTTGGGGATCTAAGGTGGTTGCAAATTTGAATTCTGACTTATTCTTTAAAAACATTGTTTGTTTTTAGGGCAGTAATAACAGAAGAATTCAAAGTACCTGATAAAATGGTTGGATTTAGTAAGTATCTGCTTTGTTTTTTCCCTTAGTCTTGGTCTGTTACAACCTCTTAGGAGCATGTCACCTGTGGAAGAATGCTATTGGGAGTGTGGCAGGCATTGGGGTCAATAGAGTCAGAGCATTTGTGCCTGGCCACCCCTAGCTATGCTCACCTCAGCTAAAGTACGGTTGTCTGCTGGTGTCACATGCAGCTTCTGTTGCTTTGATGCCTAGGAGTTGAGATGGGCTCCACAGGTCAGCTCGTAGTGAACTATGAGCAGAGCATAAATGTTTGCTGGGTTAATTAAACTTATCCATGCATGATTAAGTGTGGAAAGGGGGTTACATTCTGACCCTGCTCATTTTGTTGCAGTTATTGGCAGGGGAGGTGAGCAGATTTCACGAATTCAAGCGGAATCTGGTTGCAAAATTCAAATTGCCTCAGGTAAGGACTGCTTTTTCTCATAGATTTGTTTAGTAGAAATCAGTGTCACAGATTTTCCAGATTCAGTGTCTTTACTTTTTTGATAGACGCTAGGGTAAGTATGTGTGGTTGCTGTCTGTTTTGCACTTATGCACTGGAGCACCAGAACAGAAGCCAGCCTGGAGATAGGAGGTTCATGCCTGCCTTCTAGGACAACAATCAACTCTGGCCATCATGGCCTCTTCTGACACCTGCCAGCTGGGCTAGCAACTATGTTTTCTGCACCAGAATGTGATGCCAGGCATAGTGAGTGGGGCCTGCACCCAGCTTCCCTGTACAACCACCCTTCCACTTTGTGGAGAGAGGACAGTAGGGGTCCTAGCTGACTGAGTGTATGTCAGACACCTTTCACGACCTCTCCCAACACGGTCATTGTTGATCATGTGATGTTGAAAGACACAGATTGAAGAACAAGTTTTTATTTGTAGTTTTATTATGTCATCTGATGTGTCTTCTTTCCATTTGAGAGGAAGAGTCTGGAGACATTCCAGTAGAAGATGTTTGTTGTTTATATATAAGATACTCACTGCCATGTCTGAAGGCTGTAATTGCTGTTAGCTATTTGTCTTGAGAATTTTGTTTGCTCGTTTTTGCAGTGCTGGGGAGTGAAAACAGAGCCTCACATAGACTAGGAAACACTGCATCCCCGGTTCTCTCTTTCAGCTTTTTGAGGAAGGATTTTTATAAGGAGTTTTTAGGGTTAGTCTAAAACGTCATGTGGGTATTGGGAGCAAAGGTTTTCCTCTCGTGTCAAATGGTCCAGCAGGACCCGTGCTTTATTTCTACTGCCAATCTCTTGGGATATGGATACAATAACTGATATACCTGATGTCCTTATTAGTATTCAGCGCAATCTCCAGACCTGTGGCCATGAGACTGCTCTGCAGACAGAGCGAGGAAAGCATGATGAAGTGACTGAGGTGATGCAGAGCCTCTGGGCAGGTCAGAGTGAGTGGAGCTTGGCATTTAGGACCAACTCTCGGAGCTCTGCTGTGTCCTTCTGACTCCCCCATGGGACTCAGTCTCTATGTTGAGAACTACAGTTCTCTCCCCCAGCAAAGTAAACTGGTCTTTTTGGGAGACTATGCTTCTGTGGGGGTGGTGTAGGAACCAGCCCCAGAGAGACAGTCTACACACAGAGGCAAAGGCACACGGTTGCCTGATGCCCACCAACACATCTCATCTTCTTGATTCTTCTTATAGAGAGTTCTGGGATTCCAGAGAGGCCCTGTGTACTTACCGGAACCCCAGAAAGTATTGAGTAAGTTTGTTTTATTTACTTTTTCCTTTTACTCTTCTTCCTCCTTCCCCAAGTGAGGAGAAATGGAAGGGCAAACTGTTGCTGCAGACTGTTGGTCTGTGCTGAATCCGCCCCACAGCACACCCCTAGTAGGGGAAAGGCCTGGGAGGTTGCCACACCAGGAGAGCTCTTCTCTTACCTCAGACCCACACCAGGAGAGCTCTTCTCTTACCTCAGACACACAAACTTAGACCTTCCCAGCTGTCATGGCTCCGCCATGAACCAGGGACTCGGGAGTGGACACTCACCCTGGCCAACCATCTCCTTGTTAACACCTCCCATACTGGAACAGACCTGGGTGAAGGGACTGGATCACTGTGAGCAACAGAGAACTGGGCACCAGGCCTTTTTCCTGGACAAATTGATTTGCTTGCCTTTCTGATATTTGTGAACCAAGTGAATCCACTCTTTGTGGCCTTTGCTTCACTCACAGAGCCTTGTGAACCAACCAGCAGGTGCCTTGGCTTTGAAGGCCCCTTGGCAAGAGCCCTGATAATTTGCCTTGATTTCCTGTCCTGGTACATGCTTGCTCAGGGCCCTGTACCAAACACAGGCTCATAAACCCAAGCACCTCCTGGGGAGGAGGACTGTGCGGGCTGGAGTAGTTCTCATTCCTCTTTCAGTCTCTACAGTAGTGTTTCACTAGGGGATGGGGGAGCTGAGATTATGTCTGGCTCAATAGGTAAGGTTGTTTTATTGTTTCCATTTCTCAGGGAGCCTAGATGGGTTTAAATTCTCTTGTTCTGCTCTAACATTGCAAGCAGTGAACCAGAATAAATATCACTGGCAGGTGTGCATTATAGGGCAAGCTGGATGGTGTTGCTGGAGTCGCAGCGTTTTTTTCCCCAGCACAGGTTAATCTAGTACACTAGCAAAATACTAAAAAGCTGCTGCAGCTGAGGGCCCACAAGACGATTCTTCACACAAAGGCTCAAGACTGCAAAAGACTGCATGTCCATCCTACTCTTCTAAGCGGTCCTACTTATGTCTGCCAGAGGAGTTGAGGCTTCAGGAGGAATCTCTTTCTCCAATACAGCCAGCCTGTCTGGTTGCTGAATCTGTCAGAGGGACCAAAAAATAGATGGTGCTGATTTAAAGAATAAATTCTGCAAATAACAGCCAGGGAAGATTCTGGTGCAGAAAAGGAAATTGGCCCAGCATACGACATGGATAGACTGGGTTGTACTGTTGCCACATCACAGAAATGCAGACAGATAGTGGGGTGAAGCACAAAGTTTCTACTGGGATGGACCAGTCAGGTGTTCCCTGGAATACAGCTGCAGCAGGACACTGCCCCTTGTGCCCTGAAACCACTGGCGATGTTGTGGGCCTAACTGGAAGTCCTAAAGCAGTGTTGCTGACCACAGGGAGACATTGGAATTGAGGAGCACAAGCGTGGTTACTAACCCTTGCTTTCTTCTGTCTTTCTCATCGCTCCTTCTCTCTCCCACCCTCGTTAACAAGCGTGCTGAGTGGTTTTCTGTGAGGATTATGCTGGATTAGGGAACAGAGAGATGGGCAGAGAAATAAAGAGGAGGTTTCTGCCACCAAAGCTGCTGATATTCAAAGTAGGAGGCATGGCATTGTGACGACGCAAGCAGGAGCAGAGGGCAGACATGTAGGGGCTGGGGTCTGTCAGTGGCCTGTTCTTTAGATTCCACCTGGAAACTGTAGTGATGTGGTGTGGTGTGTGCTGCTTTTGAATTACAGTTCTGTAGCATGGCGAATGGTTCAGACCTCCCAGGTTGTGAGGCAGGAGCTGGAGCTGGATGGAGGGCTGCCTTGACTCCTTCGCATTTTCCCCGGCACCATTTCACTTCCCAGAAGACCTTAAACATCCATTTAATGCTGGGTCTCTTGTGATTTTTCTCCTTCCCAAAGACAAGCCAAACGGCTCCTGGGGCAGATTGTGGACCGCTGTCGGAATGGACCCGGCTTTCACAATGACATAGATGGCAACAGCACAATCCAAGAGCTTCTCATCCCTGCATCTAAAGTGGGTCTGGTCATCGGCAAAGGAGGGGAAACTATCAAGCAATTGCAGGTACGTGAGCACCATGTGGTGCTGAGCTGAACTGACCTGGCTCCCTTCCAAACCTCTCCTCACATAGGGCAGGAAAGACACCGTGGGAGAGCCTGGAGTCGGGGCTTCTAAAATCTGCTCCTTGTTAACATTGATTCTGTGCGTTTAAATATGCTTGTTTAGATGGACTAGGGGCACATATCTGGAATTTCAGCACCTGAGGGGCCTAGGCCAGGAAGATCAGGAGTTCAAGACCAGCCTAGGTTACATAATGAGTCTAGGGGCTTCTTTGGCTCCATGAGACCCTGGCTTGGGGGAGGGGTCCGTTTATAACTAGGTATGGTGGCACAGGCCTGGAGACTAGAGTGGGAAGAATATATGTCAGAAGCTGTCTTGGGCTATGCATAGTAAGAGCCTATTTCAGAACATTGAGCAAACAACTAGGGAAGTCCAGCCATGGCACATGCCTTTCCCCAGCATCCCTGCAGCACTTCAGGACATCAGAGCAGGCAGATCTCTGTGAGTTCAACCTCTCTGGGCTACATGGAGGGACCTAAAAACAACAACAATAAAAGCCCAAAGTGCTCATTTACTTTGATGTGCTCAGGGCCCTTGTCTATAGAAAGGAGAGTGACCATGTTACTGTAGTCAGAGCTGGGGGCTACTATTCCTTGACTTCCGTGAGTCGCCATGAAGAGACAGCTCTCAGCAGTCAAGAATGTTTGAAATTGAACATCTCCAGCTAAGGCAGCCACACTGAGCCAAGAAAGGTTTGATGCTCACTTGAATGCATGTTATACTGAGTGTTAAGCAGAGTTCAGAACTCTGGGATATGATGGCTTGTTTGTCATACCACCAAGCCTCAGATTTATAGAAGACCTCCTACAACATAGGGTAAATTGTAAAAGCTTAGGATTTGTTATCACAGAACCCACATATCAGCCAATTAGCCTTGAGTGGTTTGAGAGCCCATCTCACCTGTGCCCAGAAGGCAGCAGCACTTGATTGCATGGTGGGCACAGGTTGTCATCAGCCAATGATAAGCAGAACACATAGCTTAGTGTGTAGCACTCAATGGGAACAGCTCCCTAGAGTTGAGGTACTCCAGACATGAGTAAAGAGGATGGGCACGTGGGCATTATTTGTCAACATTCCCAGGTGAGAAGACTCTACCTTTGGGAGATGAGACATGGACTTAGAATCAACTGACCCAATTCTGCTTTCTGAGGCATTGTGCATTTTCTCTCATGACGTTGAAGGCTGTGTGGTTGCATGTCCCCCAACAGGAGCGGACAGGTGTGAAAATGGTCATGATCCAGGATGGCCCACTGCCCACAGGAGCAGACAAGCCTCTCCGCATCACTGGAGATCCATTTAAAGTACAGGTAGGAAGGAACTTGTGGGTTAGATTTGTCTGGCCCAGTGCTTCTCAACCTTCCTAATACTGTGATCCTTTAACACAGTTCCTCATGTTGTGGTAACCCCCAGCCATAAAATTATTCTCATTTTTACTTTATAACTGTAATTTTGCTGCTGTTATGAATTATAATGTAAATAACTGTTTTCTGATGGTCTTAGGTGACCCTTGAGAAAGGGTCATTAATCACCACCACCACCCAGGTAGTTGTTGACTGCTGGTGGTACCTCTTTGGGGAAATGTGATGGGGATGTAATCTCCAGCTATGCCCAGTGCCAAGGCCACTGGCCAGATGTGTGGCCACATGACAGGCCCCTGCCTGGGACAGTGCACACACTAGTTTTTTGCATTGAGGATGATTAAGTATATAGTTAGCATCGCTGTGCTGTGGGCAGCTTAAATCCAGACCAGCTGGAGGTGCAGATGAAAACTAGTGCCAGGCATGTTTACCTCAACACAGCTTCCTGTGCTGAGGAAGCAGAGTTCAGCCTGTGGCTGCACACTCCATCTTGCTGGTACAGAAATGTTAAGTGTCTATGGGTGTGTATTGTCAGTGAAATTCTAGTGTTCTGACATCCGCAGCCTGTCTTCTTACTGCATCTAACCTGCTATGCTTATTTAAGAGCATTGGGACTGGGTAGTGCATGCCATTAAAGCACTCAAAAGGCAGAGGCAAGCAGATCTCTGAGCCTCCAGAGCAGCCAGGGCTACCCAAAGAAACCCTGTCTGGGGTGGGGGAGCAGGGGGTTGTGGACTCTGACCCAGTGAGGTTGGCCAGTCTCTCAGTTTCACTCCCCTCTTCCCTCTCCCTTCAGCTGTTCTCACTGTACCAGGGTAGTCCTGGTGAGAGCTAGGTGGAGGGATATCAGTACTATATAGCTCCTCCCTCCCTTCAGGCCAGCTGCTTCCGTGCCCTTTCTTCCCCCAGGCTTCCAACTTTCTTTAAAATAAGATTACCAGGTAATCTCAGTTTAGGGAAGTAAAGAGCAGGTAGATCCTGGGAACTCTCTGGTCAGCCAGCCTATGGAGACATTGGGGCCAGTGAAAGCCCCTCTCTTAAAAATCAATCAAGGTGTACAGCTCCAGAGAAGCAATACCTGAGATGGTCCTCTGGCCACCTCCTGCCAACACAAAATAGGTACACAATCGGATTTGCTTCTTGTCTTTTACCAGTTAAATTTCCAGGTGTGAGCTGGTGTATCCAGCCACTGTGTCACAGTTTACTCAGTGCTGGGGTTGAGCCTGGATCTTTGTGGAGTGTAGAACCACTCCACAAACACATACATCCCAGCTTCTTGAAAAGTGTCTTCAGGAAAATACCCCTATTTTATTGACCTTTATTCATAAGTTTGCAGGGAAATAATTGTGATTTTAAGGTCTTCACTTCTTTTCCTTTTGTTTGGCTACAGTCCAAGGCATTGAAACCTGAAGTCCTAGGCAGGGTAAGCAAGCACTAAGTTCACTTCTTATGAAAAACAGGACAGTGAGATCTGCCTCGTGCTTTCAAGTCTGTGAGGCCATCTTAATCAGAGTTTGATAACTGCTGCAGTTCAGCTGGCCTGGGGTGTGACGCAGTCATATACCACATACCTAGGATTGTGCATGGTCCTAGGTTCCACCCCTAGCACTAAAACATCTAAGAGTTCTGAGGGCCAGGAGCTGTCTCTGTGGTCTGTGCTGCCTGTTCCTGCCTGTTCTCTGGCTCAAGGGAGCCTCTGCTAAAATACATTTGGGGCCACTGGAAAGTTTTCTACCCACCTGCAAGTAAGTGGGCGACTCTTACAGTTTGAACCTTAGAGTAGACAACAGTGTGCCCTAAGACTCTCATCCTTGTCAGCAGCTGAACACCTTCACAGTCTTGGATCTCATTGACCCTGATCCTGGCTTTCTGCCTGGTGCTGTCCTTTTCCAGGATTTTTCCCCATTGGTGCTTTTTGTTTTTGTTTGTGCAGCAAGCAAGAGAAATGGTCCTAGAGATCATCCGAGAGAAAGACCAGGCTGACTTCCGGGGTGTGCGTGGCGATTTCACCTCCCGAGCAGGAGGAGGTAGTATAGAGGTGAGCTGGACCCACAGGCCAGTGGGCAAACAAGGTTGAGTTTAAAGCCAGCCTGGTTTACATAACAAGCCCAGGCCAGCCAGGGCTACATAATGATATGATCCTGTCTCAAAAAAGAGTGCCGCTAAAATCTCTGGTCACACTTCTCAGCTCCTTAGCCTCAAACTGGTTATGTTGGTTTTTTCATCCTGAAAACTTAAGAGTCTACACACTGCTCACAGATATGAAGGGGAAACAAACATGAAAAGCCAACTGCCTTACAGAGCAGGTCCCTCCTCTGCTTTTTACAATTTTGCTTTAAAGGTTAACTTGATGTCCAGATAGGGGCCAAATCCAAGTTTTCACAGTGATAGATCATGATTATATCAAACTTGGAATCTTGTGGTGGCAGTGGTGGCACACGCCTTTAATTCCAGCACTTGGGAGGCTGTGAATTCAAGGCCAGCCTGGTCTAAAAAAAACTACCCAGGACAGTTAGGGCTGCAACACAGAGAAACCCTGTCTCAAGAAACCAAAACAAATAAACAAAAACTTGGAATCTTGTTTTATTGGTGAGATGAAATAGTGTCAGAAATCTGATCTACAATTTGCATTTATGCTTCTGCGTGCAAACATCATGCTTAGTGCGGTGAGCCAGATTCACAGTGGCCACGCTGGGCAAGGTGGAGTCAGGCAGAAAGCACAATAGAAGCAAATGGCGTTGTTCAGTGGTACAGAGTTTCTGTGGTGACCGATAGGCACTGGGTCTAGGTGGTGCTGCTGCTCACTCCACAGCATCATGACTGTATCTGAGGCCATTGGACACCACACTTGAGTGACTGCGTGGCAGATGCTGCAGCCTGTGACTTTACTACAGTTTTACAGATGAACAAAAGACTGTAAAAGGCCACAGGTATAGCCAATGTGATATATTTGTATGTAGTTCCGTGGAATTTGGGAGATAAAATGTTATTTAAGTCTTTTCTCTGTAGGAGCTTTATATTATTTTAATTTTTTGCTTTAAAAAGAAAGGCCAGGTGCTGCAGAGGTAGTTCAGCAGTTAAAAGCTATGGCTGTTCTTTGCAGAAGACATGAATTCAGATCCCAACACTCACAGCAGTTCAGAGCCACCTGTAACTCTAGCTCTACATAGCCTCTGTAGGCACCTGTACTCATGTGCATACAAGACACGCACGCACAATTAAAATTTTTTTTAATTGGCCAGGAGAGATAGGCTAACTGCTCTTCCAGAGGACCCAGTAAAATTTTCAGCACCTACGTGACAGCTAATAGCTGTCTCTGACTCCGAGATCTGACACTTTCACACAAATAAACATTCAGGCAAAGCAAGAAAGCACGCCAGGGCGATGGTGGCGCACGCCTTTAATCCCAGCACTTGAGAGGCAGAGGCAGGTGGATCTCTGTGAGTTCGAGGCCAGCCTGGTCTACAAGAGCTAGATCCAGGACAGGCTCCAAACAACAGAAACCCTGTCTCGAAAACAAGCAAACAAAAAACATCAATGTGCATAGATAAGAATAAATAAACTTTTAAAAATTAAATCTTTACAAAGTCACATGTGAAGAAGCTTTGATGGGTTTGTCTGTCTGTCTAGGTGTCTGTGCCTAGGTTTGCTGTTGGGATTGTCATAGGAAGAAATGGAGAAATGATCAAAAAGATCCAGAATGATGCTGGCGTGAGGATCCAGTTCAAACCAGGTTGGTATGGTGTTAGATCTACCAGTGGGCTGTGTTAGCCATGTGTGTTTTTTTTCTTTCTCTTTGACAATCTCCATTTCCTCCCTAGTCATTGTGTCTTTTTAGTTGTGTGCTGGTTTGATCTTTCTGGCCTGTGGTTTCTAGCTAACCCACCTCCACACACATCAAATACATGAAGACTTCAGCATGGCTTTTCCAGTTGATAATTTTGCTAAGTGAAGATTTCTTTACAAAATACACTGTTTTGATCTTATACAATCAGACATAATTTAATACCACAATGAAGGATAAACACCTTTCATGGAAGGGACGAAGATCTTACTGTGTTGCTTAGGCTGGCCTTGAGCTCATTATTGTCCTGCCTTAGCCTCCCAAGTGCTGGGTCTGTACTTGCACAGTGATTATTCTGACACATATAAAAAGGCACACTTGTACACAGTCCTCATCACACTGCTCTGAGGGTTTAGACTGTGAGACAAGACTTTATTTGTTGTTTGATCTCAGGCTTTTCCTTACCCTCTCTGATCTGATTCCACAGACGACGGGATTAGTCCAGAAAGAGCAGCACAGGTCATGGGCCCTCCAGATCGGTGTCAGCATGCAGCGCACATCATCAATGAACTCATTCTAACAGCACAGGTGGGTTTAGCATTCTGTGTCTCAGAGCCGACCCAGAAATATAGTGCACCATGGTACTCTGACCGCTAGACATTTTTCACATCTGCCTCTTCCTGCCTGTGTGCTTTTCCTTACTTGTTTGTTACCCCCTGCCTTGATTGCCCAGAATCTAGGTTTTTCACTACACATTTATTAATACAGGAGAGAGTGAGTGTGTGTGTGTGTGTGTGTGTGTGTGTGTGTGTGTGTGTGATACATACATGGTATAACATGCATGTGACAGTCGATTTTCTGGAGACTTCATCATGTATGTCCTAAGTATCAAGTTTAGTTGTTAGATTTGGTTGTTAGAGCAAAACATTTCACATACTCTAGGTTTTCTTTATACAAGCAGCTATGTCCCATCTGTGGCACATAGGTCATATGCACCCAAGCTATAATTATACAAAATTGCAAACTTATGTAAAGCTTTTGAGTTTTTTTTATTTAACTTTTTGTTTTGTTTGAGTAATCATATTTACTTCATGTGTATGAGTGCTTGCTTGCATGTGTGTGTACCACATGTGTATAGTACCCATGGAGGCTGGAAGAGGATATCGGATCTTCTGGAACTGGAATTACGGTTAAGCCATCTGACATGGGTGCGAGAACCGAACCTGAGTCCTCTGCAAGTGCTCTTTGCCACTGAGCATTTCTCCATCCCCAGCTATGTGGTTCTGAAGTGTGAGCTTTGTAGACAGATGATGGCGTCACAGCACAGTGCCTGTTTCCAACAGTCAGGAATATTTGTTATAAAATCAACATGGAATGAATCCAGGAAGCACAGCAGAACCTATTCTGTCCCTGATGGCCCATGTCTTACACCTGGGGTTTGCTGTTGATGTCTTGGTAGGCATTTTGATGCAGGCCCTGACCCTGTAGCGCAGACGGGCCTCAATTTTTTTCCTTTATTTATTTATTTGTTTGTTTGTTTTTACTTAAAATTTTCCACCTCCTCCCATTTTTCTCCCCCTCCTCCTCCCTCTCCAGTCCAAAGAGCAGTCAGGGTTCCCTGCGACGGGCCTCAATTTTATGATGATCCTTCTGTCTCAGCCTCTCAAGTATTGGGATTGGAGGTGTGTTCCCCTAGTCCTGCTCTTATACTTGGTTCCAAGCTTGCCTTTAGGTGAGTTTGTGTGTGTGTTAGCGACTATTAATCTGAGGGCTTGTGACATTTACACATGTCAGTAGTGTTAGCACACCTTCCAGGCCTGCAGGAGTGAAGGCTACCAACCAATAACTAGAGTCAGGGGTCTGAGCAGCCTGTTGGGAATCATTTTATCTACTTCTTCGTTAGCTTGTGACCTCTGACAAGTTCTGAGGTGCCTGCAGGGATTCTTCCTATTTTGGCAGCACCAGACCAGGGTTTTCACCAGGAGATGTGCCTGGAGTGGCTCTCGCCAGCAGTCTTAGAGTGAAGGGCTGCTTTCCGGTTGTAAATGTGTGCCTCCTGTTCAGTCCCTGATTCACCTTTGTGTGGCTTGGGTTTTAATCAGAGCCCAGGTGGTTTGTTGGGGTTGAACTTAGTTAACACCTTTTCTGTATAAGTTTGAAAGCTACAGAGCCACCTTGTTCTCACATCCACCTTGGAAAAGCTGGCTGTCCATGCCAGTCTCATGGGAAACCCTCAGAGAACTGTGTACTTGTTAGGCTCCCAGCTTCTAGGTACTGTGCAGTTAGTTCTCATGGTCAACAGGCACTTCTTCACTATGCCAGCCTGCTTACCATGACTGCAGGTTCACTCCACACCCCAGAGTGAGGCCTGCTGCCTTAGAGTGCAGTCACTCTAATGATTCCTGGACACGCCCAACCTTGGGCCAGCCTTTCTAGGTCCCTCTGTCCCTCAGTCTCTTTGATTTTTCTTTTTTTTTTTTTTTTTTAATAGAAAAGCATGCTCTCTGGTCAGCAGTCTTTCCCTTTTTAAAAAAAAAAATTTATTTATTATGTATACAATATTCTGTCTGTGTGTATGCCTGCAGGCCAGAAGAGGGCACCAGACCTCATTACAGATGGTTGTGAGCCACCATGTGGTTGCTGGGAATTGAACTCAGGACCTTTGGTAGAGCAGGCAATGCTCTTAACCTCTGAGCCATCTCTCCAGCCCTGTCTCTTTGGTTTTTCAAGACAGGGTTACTCTGTTGCTTTGGAGCCTGTCCTGGGACTTGCTCTGTAGACCAAGCTGGCCTCGAACTCCGCCTGCCTCTTCCTCCCGAGTGCTGGGATTAAAGGTGTGCACCACCACTGCCCAGCTTTCTATCCCTCAGTCGTAAAGACGGCTAGCTTTCCAACTCATACTTCTCCTGCCTCAGCTCTCTCCCCCTAATTCTCTGGGGGTTTGGACATCTGCAACCAAATCGCTCTCTTGAGGGTCTTCCTACACATTCTTGGTAGCAAGACCACCTTTTTTTAAAATTATATTTATGTTTACTCATTGTATGTGCACGTTCACATGCCATAACCTATTTGTGGAAGTTGAAAGACAACTGGCAGGATTCGGGTCTCCCCTTCCACCAGGTGGGTTTCAGGATCAAGCTCAGGACCATCTCACCATACCGAGAACTTTTTCCTTAAGTCCTTTTGTCCTTTCTGCTGGCCCTTGTGGAGAAGTAGAGTCACGCACTGCCCCTCCTGCCACTCTCAAATGCTACTTGTGGTAGCTCTTCCACATCTACCTTCTGCTGACAGACCCAGCGTGAGTTAGCCTCAATTCAAGTAAAGCCTAATCTTGAGGGCCTTGTAATGTAGATGATCCCAGGCTTCTGCACAGAGTTTCTGGCTTCTGGTTTTAAGCAGGTGTTTGGATGTTGTGTGCATCCACAGGTATCTTTTTTATTTTTTTTTTTATTTTTATTTTTTTTGTTTTGTTTTGTTTTGTTTTTCAAGACAGGGTTTCTCTGTGGCTTTGGGGCCTGTCCTGGCACTAGCTCTGTAGACCAGGCTGGTCTCGAACTCACAGAAATCTGCCTGCCTCTGCCTCCCGAGTGCTGGGATTAAAGGCGTGCGCCACCATCGCCCAGCATCACAGGTAACTTTTTATAACAAAATGCTAATTAAGTCTGTTCTGAATTGGAGCTTCCAAGTCTAAAACATTGAGGGTCCAGTGTGTGGTGCTGGTGTGTTCTGTTGTTAAACCATCTCAGAGGGGCTGAGATGCTCTGATTCAGTGGCAGATATCCTCACTGTTACCTTTCTTCCTTACCAGGAAAGAGATGGCCTTGGAGGCCTGGCGGTAGCTAGAGGAAGAGGTCGTGGCCGTGGGGACTGGAGTGTGGGCACTCCTGGTAGTGTCCAGGAAATTACATATACAGTGCCAGCTGATAAGTGTGGCCTTGTAATAGGCAAAGGTAAGAGGCAACTGTTGGGGTTTCTGTCCCCTATAGCTGCTCAAGGGAGGAGAAGCCAACTCTCAGGCCTATATTTATTTCATCCTCTGGGGTCCCTGACTTGGCTTGTTATGATAGAGGCAACACACCTGTTTGGGTGTGGGCAGGCAGGAAATCAAACCTACCACCTGAATCTGTTCGGCTGTTAGGAATTGGGAGGTGTGGGCCTCAGGCTCTTGTCTGTAGACTGGAATGAACTTAGCCATGTGAGGTCATCACTCATGCCTTCTGCAGAGTGCTCTCTGACATGAACGTTAAACTTTCCCACTGGATTTGCCCACTTGGTCTTTGTGGACAGCATAGGAGCCTTTGAGTAATGCCAACACCCTGTGAGGAGAGTAGAGATTGACTTGCTAGTTGCTCCTAGACATTTGGGGGTAATTGTAACATTGGGTGGAACACCTAGTTCCTTCCTGCCAGCTAGGAGGGAGCAGGCAGCATAGGCCACAGGCCACAAAGACTTGGCCGGCATCCCTGGGATCGCTGAGCTGAACTTTGCTACCAGCAGGGCTTGTGTTGACATTGGCTTTTGTTTTCCTTCACTATTCATTTGACAACATGGGGAGAAAATGACTTCTCCACAGAGTCCCTAAGATTTCTTGTTATAGGGAATGTGACTTGGGCTGTACCCACCCGCAGATCTTAGCCCCATCCATGTGACCTTGGGAGCTGAAGTGGGTATTACCACAAGAGAGCCCCAGGATCTGTAGTTACCGCTCCTTGGGGAAGTATTGGTGCTCGTTCAAGGTATTACTCTCCTGTAGCCACATCTTTCAGATTATTGGGTGGTAGGAATAGAAGAATAGAAGAAGGGTTTTGGTTTGAGACCAGGCTACCTCTACATTATGACCCTCCTGTCTGTCCCAGCCTCTAGGTCGGTGCTTCTCAGTCTTCCTAGCACTGTGGCCCTTTAATTTCCTCTTGTTATGGTGACCCCAACCATAAAATGATTTCATTGCTATGCCATAGCTCCTGTTATGAGTCATAATGTGAATATCTGGTATGGAGAATATTTGCTATCACTCCTGTAGGGGTCGTGACCAACAAGTTGAGGACCTCTGCTCTAGATGCTGGAATTGTAGCATGGTGACTAATGGAGCAGTTTGTTTTTGTTTTCTGGTACATGCTGCCAAGTGTGTCATTGATCCTGCTGGCTACTTAGAATGGTAGACATTCCCGCAGCCCATCGAACCCGTTGACAATACTAAGAGATTCAATTCACCTGATACCTATAGATAAGGGATCAGTTCTGTGTGTCTGGCCTTTTGAAACCATCTTGTGAGTGATAACTCTCATTTGAGTGTCTGAGCAAACCCTGGCAGAAGCACCCCATCTGTGTGCATGTATGTGGTATCATGTCCGTCCTCCATGGAGCCACCCAAGTAGTTTCTAGAGGACAGTGACAACAGGGAAGTGGTGGCTGACACCCTGCTCCTGTGTTCCCCCACACTGTGGGACCCATAAACTAGGGTGACTGTGGCAAGGATGTCTCGTGTGAGCAGTTTCCTTTTCTTGGGAAAAGCATGTGGCTAAAGCAGAGAGAGCTCTCCCAGCTTCTGCCCTTGGACAGCCTCCCGGGCCCCTGCTGGATTTCCATGATAAACACAGCAACATTGACAGATAGTCTGGCCAGCCCTGCTCTTGTCAGCCAGGCCTTTTAGCAGCTTTGATTAATTGCTTTACGATTTCACATCCAGCCGGGCCGCTGGTGGGTCACTTCTGCCCCCCATCAGGTGGAAGAATGGAGCAGGCTGCTGAATGAGTCCAAGACAGCCACCATGTGCCAAACTAGTGACCTCATTTTGAAGGAAGATGAACTTAAATTAACTCCTTCTGGCCCCATGCAGTTTTGCAGTGCCTCCATGCCCAATTAGCATGCTCCGGAGGTCCCGGCTAAGGTGGGCTGCTGGGGGCTCTGCTGCAAGGCGGCCTGCCAGTCCTCAGTCTCAGGCACACTTGTTCTTGCCTTCTGGCTGGGGCCGTCTGAGATTGGACTGATGCAGGTGCCTGTGGTCACGGTCTCTGTTTCTTCTTTGTTCCTCGTTGAATCTACAAAACTGATTGGGAGCAAGCTGCTCACTCTTTAAGGGGCAGAGATGATGAAGGCCATGGCCTCTGAGCAAAGGGTCCTGGAGCTGCACTGTAGCAAACACTCACCTATCATCCTCCAGTCTGTACTCAGTGAGGCTGACTGCCCACCCTGCTTCAGGAAGGCTCGCTATTTTTGTTTCATGACCCTTCCAGATGGAATAAGACAAACTTGTTCCCACTGTTCTCCATCTGCCTCACTTTGGTGGTGTGTGTAGGGGAACCTGCATGTGCTGAGGAAAGGTTGGCGTGTGTGCAGCAGGCTTTGGGGTATGCTGCGGTCAGTCAGTCATTTCATGCTGAGTCTGATTGGAAATGGGTAGGGGCAGCCCAGCACTAGCTCATGGCCTCCCTGCTCTTCTTACACCAGACCTTCAACATTTTATCTTCTTCGATTTTGTAAAACTTGTGCTCCAGGTTTTCCGTGTATTCTGTCTATACTCTACTCCCACAAAGTTGATGGAGTAGATCTGTAAGTTTTGTGAAACTTCAGAAGAATTGGGTCATTGTTCACTGGCTGGTGGAGTTTTTGTTACGCACATTTCACTAAAAGACCGAGTCTTGCTGGTTTTCAGAGAGAACAACTATATTTCCATCATCCTGCTCCATCCAGGCTGTGCCCCGCCTCCTCCCTCTCTGTACTGCTTCTGTCTGGACCCATCCCCCCACCAAGGCAGAGGGACCTGAGAGGGAACAGGGTGTGATATTAAAGGCCAGAATGGGCTCCAGGCATTGTTGGGGCCTGTAGCCGCCCATTTGACCTGTCAGGGAGGGCAGCTCCTACCCAGGCTGAAGGCTCCATTGTGTATGGTAGGGCCATCAGGTCTCTGATCTCACAGTGAGAAGGATCAGCCTTCTCTGGGTGGACTTCAAGGCAGGAATGAGTTCAGTGACCAGCAGATCCAAGGGCCTTGGGCCCAGACCTTCCTATGACCTCAGGCCTCAGTCCAGTTCCAAATGGTGATCTTCACTCCAGGTAGCTAGTGTTGCAAACAAGAAGCTCTAGATTTTGTCAGGGCCCTTGTGTGCAGTAAGCAGAAAAAAGTGGCTGGCTGTGGGCAAGAGTTAACATGTACCTTCCAGCCTCCCCTAAACATAGGCAACACAGACTCAGGGCCACCTCTGGTCCAATCAACTGTATCTCCTGCCTGCAGGGGGCGAGAACATCAAAAGCATCAACCAGCAGTCAGGTGCACACGTGGAGCTTCAGCGGAACCCCCCTCCTAACACCGACCCCAACCTGCGGATATTTACCATCCGGGGTGCTCCTCAGCAGATCGAGGTGGCCAGGCATCTCATAGATGAGAAAGTTGGCGTACGTACACGGGCCTTTCCCCACCTGGCTTATACTAGCTGGATTTGCTTTTGGATGTCCAAGGTACCTGTTTTCCCCCAGAACCTTGTGCTTCCTGCGCCTTTCCTTCCTTGCATCATATGGGGGCAGCCTCTCCTCCTCTGCCTAAGGGAAAGTCCAAGGCTCAGGGAATGCCAGGCCCAGATGCAGTGAAAGAAGCCTGTGGCAAGTGACTGGCCATGGCTCCGGCAGTCAGACCTCCAAGCGTGTCCCCGCAGGCATAGATGAGCAGCCGGACAGCAGCCTTCCCCCAGCACTGCCCCCAGGCTCCCTCAGGCGTCACCCTGGCCACCAGCCCTGCAGGCAGATTTCATTGACTCTGGCTTTAGTTTCAGGCACCTCAAAGCAGATAAAGAAAGGGAGTGTTGATGGAGGACAGATGGGCCACTGCTCACCTCAATGGGGACGTAGAATGGCAGAAAGAGCCCTGGGCCAGCCTAAATTGACGGGAGAGTCAAGCAGGTTGGTCCTCCCCCAGGGTGACATGCCAGGGCAATCGTGGTGGCAACTGGCTGTGTGGTGGTCTTGGTCACTTGAGGGGCAGAGCCACCACTGCAGACACTGTCTGCTGGGGGAAGGAAGCTAGTATGAGCGCAGAATTGTCTCCTTCACTTGACTTGCCTCCCATAGTGGGCTTCCCTGGGCGGAGGGCATGGTAACACGGTGACAGGGGTGAGAGCTCCTCTGTGCCCACACAGGGTGCCAGCCTCGGAGCCCCTGCAGCCTTTGGACAGAGCCCCTTCAGCCAGCCACCAGCTGCGCCACATCAAAAGTGAGTCCTCTGCCTCTGTCTTGGTTGATGGTTTATTACCTGTCCTGCTTCTCAGAAGTGCTTGTCTAAGTCCTGGGCAGGGACGGCAGCACTGTGTTTTCCTCTCCTTTCTGTGGATAACTGAGCAGTCAGGGTAGAGCCTCAGAGCTTGGGGTGTGTGGACGGAGGGGAGGGGTTTGAAAGGGCAGCCTTTCCTGCACATCAACCGTTCTCCTCCTTCCCTACAGCGCCTTTCCTCCCAGGGGCTTCCCCAACATGGCTGCTAAAGTTAACGGGAACCCCCACAGCACCCCTGTGAGGTAGGTGATTACCTGTCCTTCTGCCAGTAGGAGGGGGAGGGCATCAAACAGAGAAGGATGATTGGAAAGCAGGGGGAGGGCATGTGACCCGTGCTGTCACGAAGGACTCTTCTGTCATCCACAGTGGCCCTCCAGCTTTTCTGACCCAGGGCTGGGGCAGCACTTACCAGGCTTGGCAGCAGCCCACACAAGTCCCAAGTAAGTGATTCAAGAGGGTGAGGGTATGCGCCAGGTGGCCTGCCTGAGGCTCACAGATCCAGGGAACTGAGGGGCAGGAGGTATTCTGCTACATCTTGGTTTAGTTCCTCCCCAGAGATGGGGCCCCAGGAGCCCCAGCATGTGGGAATGCCCAGGAAGCTGAGACTACTTTCCCTGGCTCATGGGACCCCCTCAGAGCGTGGGGTGGGGCTGGAAGTGACTGGGTGTGGTTAGGTGTGATAAGAGTCTCCTTTCCTTCTGAGGGCTGAGCTGCAGCTGGAGCTTCCCTGGGCTCTGCTCTCCACAGCCCCCTCCCCTGCTGAGCACCCCTCTCGCGCAGTCTTTTTGTGTCACGGTGACCTCGTTTCTCATCAGTGACTTAGAGGGGCTTTTTCTGTCCCTTGGACTTCTGGGGAGACTAACAGAATTGTCTCTGCTAAGGGCTACCTGGCCAGGGCACTACTGAAAAGAGAGGGGCTGTGCAGTCTTCAGCCCCCCCCCCACACACACACACACATCTCCACACCCAGCTCTGCTCTGACTTTCCCAAACATGATGGCACAAGTGTCAAACTATGACAGTTGCTTCCCTGTCAGCAAGGCCCCTAATGGCGTCCACCCTCTGTCGCACTAACCATGCTTCCTCTGCTGAGCTGGTAGCACTGGGTTCCTAGTTCTCACCTTCTCCAGCACTCTCCTGTCTGCTCGACTTGTGGAGCTGGTTCTCGCGGTGCTGGCCTGTCAGATACCGTTCTGCTCTGTGCATTCCCTCAAGCCGAGAGGATGACAAAATTGTGGTCTCATTTGCCCCGTTGTTCCCAGTAGAAGCCCTGAGGAAAGCTGCTTTTCCCTGTGCCCCCAAAAGGAGCACTAGGGTGAGGGTTCAGCAGAACATGAAGCCCAGTTGATTGGCCTTGGTGTGGGTGGCAAACAGGAGGAAGAAAGAAAGGCTGGCAGCTTCCACCTGTCTGGCTGAACTCTGCCTGTGGAAACAGGTTGGAAGCAGTCCTGTGCACACCCCTATGTTTCAGGAAAGAAGACAGAAGCTGTTCCCCTGCAGTTCAGCAACTGTCCTTTTCCCCTGCAGCTGCTCTTCAGCTAATTGGCTTGGCAAAAAATAACAGATAACTGCTGAGCTGTGTGAGCGGCACATTCTTCACGTCCCTTAGACTGCCCTTCATCACCACGTGTGCTGTTCCTGGCCTCACTGCCCCAAGGCCTAATGCTACCTTGCCTTGACACTGGGTGTGTCCTCATTCCTGCCTCCCCTGCCAATAGTGGAAAAAGAGGTGCCTAGGGCTCTGTGCTGTTTCCTTGCAGAAAGAAAGGCTAGGCAAGATCCCAGCTGGGTGCTGTTATTTCTGCCACTAGCACATGCACAGTGTGTTTCTGACTTCAAACCCCAGACCTGGGCCTTCATGTCACAGGGGATTCCCACCCCCCTCACCTTTCTTGTCCAGAGGGATAGTGGTGGCGCATGAGGGGCCTGATGAGGTTTCAGCACCATTTGAACACTGTCCATTAGGGACTAGGTCCAGAAAATCTAAGAAGACTGACTTCCAGCTCTGCCTCCTAATGACCTTGGTTGCAGCCTTGCTCAGTGAATACTGTGCCTTCACAGCTGGGGCCCAAGTGAGCCAGGATGGGAGTCCATGAGCAAGGCCTGACTGTTCTCTTCTCTGCACAGGCCAGCAGAGCCAGCCACAGAGCAGCCAGCCCGACTACAGCAAGGCCTGGGAGGACTATTACAAAAAGAGTGAGTCAGCCACCACACTGCCCACTGTGGGCTTTGTCGTCCTGTCACCTCCTCTGCACCCTGTTAGGGGAAGGGAGATGGCCAGGGGCTGCTGATTGCATTATCCTCACTGGGGTGGGGGAGCGGGCATTTTAGGGCAAGCAAGAGGACACAGTGCAGGGGGGGAGCTGCCACTTGACTGGATGCTGGTGGCTTATTTTTCCTGTGAAAGTCCATTCTCTTTATAATACTAGGAACCAAGTCAGGCTTGAGGGATGCCAACACCAAAATGTCCCCTGAGTAATTGTCAGTAGCAAAGGGTCTGGGCTTATTCTAATCTAAACCAGTTCTGGGTCTGCCAAAGGGCTCCCATGACAGCATCTTGCACCTAGAACAGTCTCACCAATGGGAAGGTCCAGGTAAAGCTGTCAGAAGCTGCCTGGCCTTGAGGGCAGTCCTCTCTGGGCCACTAGCTCCTCTGGTGACTTGACAGACAGTGTCGGGTGGTCTCCTCACTAGGGACCTGGAGGAGTTCAGGTGCCTTCACAATTTACTAACCTGCATTTCCAATTACCCAGGGCCTGTTTAACACCAACCCCACCCACCCCGTCTGAGAACCACCCTGCAGTCTCTCCCCTCTGTGGCACCCAGAGTTGCTGGGCAGGCAGTTGGTGTGTGGGAGTCCTGTAGATGTGTAGCTTCTAGGGGAGCTGTGGCAGAGCCTAGCGCAGAAGGCCCACACAGCACTTCATATGGCACCAAATGGCAGCAGAGGTCCAGGGAGACAGATGCCTCACAGCCTGAGCAGAAGGGCCTCCCATTTCCTCCCTTTCTGTAACTCTGTCTCCTCTTTGTCATCCAGGTCATACCACCAGTGCTGCCCCTCAGGCCAGCTCCCCACCAGACTACTCGATGGCCTGGGCGGAATACTACAGGCAGCAGGCCGCCATCTACGGGCAGAGTTTAGGGCAGGCTCAGGCCCACAGCCAGGTCTGTAGCCAGTCCCCAGCGCCATGATGCCACCCAGCCTTTGTGCTTGCCTAGTAGTCCCAGGGTGAGCACACAGGCCTGTGGGATTCTCCTCTGTCTCCCTCTGTCCCAGCCTTGTGCTTGCTCAAGTGCTGCCCCTTCTCTAGCCCAACTAAATAAGTGTCGGATTTTCCCTGGGTCTGCAGTGAACTCCAGGGCCTTTGTTTGCACAGCAGTGGTAATAGGTCCACACTCTCCTGGGGCCAGGTGGGTACAGGACCAACTTGATTTCTTTATGTGCACAAGCTTGGAGGACTCTCCAGTCCTCCGCCACCCAGTACTCCCTCGGGACTCCTTTCTGGGGACCTGATGCCAGTCAGGCCTTGTAGGAAGTTGGTGATGGGGCTGGTAACCCAGGAGAAGCCCTCCCCCATGTCCTAATCCTAGACCCCCCGGGGTGCTCAGACTCCAGCAGCAGGTGGCTGGGTGCTGGGCTCGGGGCTGACCCTCTCCCTCCCCCCACAGGAGCAGTAGATGGGCGTCTGCAGCGGCTCTTCCCCGAAATCAGTGTGAGAGAAACCTGTTTGTTACAGAGATTTTTAGATTTGCAGACCTTTCAATGAAGAACCTTTGTTTGTTCTGTGAAACACTATATTTAGATTAACAGAGATTTTCTAAAAATCGGGAAAATTAGTTACTAAACATTGCTGGTAATTTCTGTGTCATGATTTCTTTGTTACTCCAATGTGTAAGCTCTGGGGTTCTGGAGCCAAACCTGCAAGCTCAGGTGCCCGGACCTCCTCAGAGTCCTGACGTTTCATCAGATAATGGGTTTGTTTTTATTGTTGTCTTTTTATTTACAGGTTTTTTTGTTTGTTTGTTTCTGTTTTCTGTTGCAACAGAAAAATGGCTTGGAAGTCTTAGGTGGTAATGTAACAAATTCTTTAAAAAAATTTTAAGCAGTATTTAAATATTCGTAAATGTAAATTCATTAAGTGTTTCACCTCCAATTTCTTGTATCTTGGCTGTCCAGTTTTATTGCGTTTTTTTTTAAACTGAACTATTATGTATTGTAATTAATGATGTGAATTCTGAACTGAGACGGGTCCTTGTTGCGGGAGGGGCGTTTGTGGGTTGTGTCGTTTCTAGCGTTCTGAGGGTAATGCAAAGACAGACACAGTCCACCTTCGTGTAAGCTGCCCATCTCTATTACCCGGTGCAGTTGTGTGTCTAAGACCTCCAAGCTGGTTTTAAAAACAAAAAGCCTTTCTCTATTCTCAGAAATATAAATACTGTTATTTTTAATATTAAAAAGAAATTCAATATAACTTTTAACAAACACTGTGGACATTAAACCATATAAAAATGTAGTAGCTATTTTTTAATTCCAAGGTGTTTTTTTGCTTTTTTCTTTTAAATATTTTCTTAATATTTGTCAAATTAACTAGATAAATAAATAAATCTAGTATTAACCACAGTATGAGTTAAATAATTTTGATTTAATAAAAGGGATAATATGATTTCCAATGTTTACTGTAGTGTATCTTGTACAGATAACATGTATTTTTAAAGAAAAAAAACTGAATTGAAGCTATTTTTTTCTTGCATTTTGAATTGACCCCGAGGAACATTCCGTCTGAAATGTGCTCTAGTTACAGTTTCCAGTTCTCTTGTTTCCTTACCATGCTTGAAATGTCTAACTATTAAAAAAAAAAAAGGCAGTTGGAAATGTTATGCATGTTTGTTTGTTTTTTAAGGTGTTCATTTTATTTGACTGACAATTCATTTTACACTCTATATAATAAAATTTCCACAAGATATCTTGTGGGCAAAGTGTTCTCAGTCTGTTTTGTTTGCTGGCCCCTGGCTCTTGCACTTCCTAGCTGAGGTCACCTTGCCCTGCATGAGCCTGACCTGTTAGTGCACAGCCCCTGGTCACTTCTGAAACAAAACTGGTTTTTTAGGTGTAACTTTACACGAGGCCTTCTGACCTAAGGACCACAGTGAGGACAAGTCTTCCCTGTCAGAGCAGACCAGTCCTGCCTGGGCCTGGGAAGGTATGGTGTCAAGAAACGCCAGTGGGTCTGTGCCCCATCCTAAGCCTCTGACCCTGGTCATGCACTCACCTAAATACACACGGACCCTGCTCCTGTGCACGCCTGTACCTGTGACCCACTCAGCTATGCTGTGCTGGGAGGTGTTTATTCTCTCAGGCTCAGGTGGGACTCTGGTTTGTTAGGACCTGAGATAGCAACAGATGCAGGCATTTGTTCAAGAAAATCTAAGGGGACTATGCACCCCCCAGTACCCTGCAGGCCTGATGACCACAGGACCTGATGGGGCAAAGGCCACTTTGCTGGCTGTTTTCTGTCACCTTTTAGAGGCAACTGGCTTGAAATTGAGTTTCTTGACAGAGAATCTGCTTGGTTCAACCTCCACCTTGTACCCCTGTGCTGTGGGATAGTATAGACAACAGGCCCACTAGTCCTTGCTCAGAACCCTCTTGGTGTGTGTGTGTGGGGGGGGTGCATGCGCACACGCGTACACACCACACAGGAGTGAAAGCCCAAAAGGGGGTGGGGAGAGTGTCCCATCTGGGCCACACTGAGGCCTGTTGAGAGCCGGAAGACAAAAAGGAGATGTGGCATCTTTAACTACACCTCTAGAGAATCGAGTTTGACGTTGAGAAATTGAATAGTGAAAGCCACTCGGGGAGGGGGAGGGCCGGCCAGGAGGGCATCAGCGCTGATGACGGTAATGGGAGTTGGAGAGGGCATTACAGGGAAGACTTCCTTCTAATTCATCTTCCAAGCTCAGTGCCAAAACAGCATTTGGCATGGTTCACAGGGAGCAATTGTGTGATAATGAACCCTAAGGTGTCCCTTAATTGAAGACTGAGCATTGCGGTTTGTGCCAAGAGTCGTAAATGGCGCAGGCTTGCGGGAGGATGCATTTTCTTAAATGTATCGGTAAGTACAGATTAGCGTTTGTCCCCAGTGAAATGCCGTACTATAAATTATGGAAATCTCTCTTTCCCTCTGATGCAGTCCTCTGTTGGGGGGTGGGGTGTGCGGAGCTGCAGGCCGCAGGGGGGAAAGTTTGCAAGCATATGAAATTTGGCCTCTCATTAACATGGCGCCCGCCCTCTGAAGATGGGTTCCATCAGCAGTCTGCTGTCCTGGAAGGCTAAAGTGCTTGAAATGTACCAAGTTCAGCGGTTGTGTTCCATTAAGAAAGCTGCATGGTCATCACCGAGAGCAGAGCCTGTTCTGTCTTCAGAGGACTCACCCCACACCCACACTGGCTCTGCTCACAGACTGGATTCAGCTGGACCCCTGCTGAACTGACCTAGCCCCACCCAAATTGGTACTGGAGTAAGGAGTTCTCCATCCTCCATGGGATCACCTCCTTCCCTGCCCCTGGCCTCTGGAGCAGGAGGCAGTCTTATCCATTAGTGGGCCCTCTCATGTGGGGACCACGCATGTATCTATCCTACAGCCCCACAGGAGCACAGATGGTATACTACAGTGCCCAGACCAAGGGGTACTGCACACCCTGGAGCCCCGGCTCCAGCTGGCTCCTGCACTGCTGTTTCCCTGGCCCTCCAGGGCCCAGCTGGGGTTTAGGATGGGCTAATGTAACTGCTCCTGAAGGACCCGGATTAATGGCCCGAAAGTGGCCTGACAATTCCGCAGGGGGCTGCCGGGCCAGGGTGCGTGCGAGAGGAAGCGGAAGACGTCCCGGATGACTTCAAGCAGTGGTTATCTTGGGCTTTTTTTTATTTTATTTTATTTTTTTTGGTCCTGAACCTTCCTCCAACTTCTCTAAGGGGGTGCTCACCCTCTACACTGGGCCCAGGCCTGCAAGGTAGAGGAGCAGGTGCAGTCACTGCTGTCAGCCGGGTCTTCTGCAGTAGGGCCAAGACTGCCCCTCACAGAGCTGGTAGTCTCTGGACAGTAGCCCAGAGAGGTAGCTGAGGAGCTGAGCAGCAGCCATGGGCAGGTCCAAAGGCACATCAGTCCTTTGCACTCACATCACTAAGGTGTATTTGGGACCCCAAAGCAATACCTTTGCAGTCATTCGTGGACCAAAGTCAGTGGTACTGTTCTGCACCATCCTTGCTCAGTGCAGTCAGACAGTATTGTGTGGCCTTCTTAAATTCCTATTTGGGAGGGAAGGGGATTTGAGACTGCTTATGTAACTCTGGCTGTCCTGAAACTGGCCTCTACCTGCCTCTGCCTCCCAAGTGCTGGGACTAAAGGTATGTGCCACCATGCCTGACTTGGGGTGGTCGTTGGACAAGTGTGTGAGCCCCACTTGGCCACATTCTCTGTGTGTGTGTGTGTGTGTGTGTGCATTCTTTTTGCTGTTAAACCCCAAGCAGGATAACTCTGAGCACAGGAAGCCGAGGTGGGCCTTTAGACAATAGGTGTGAACACCAGGCTGTGTGCAGGCCTGAGTTAGTGCTGTGGCCATGAGGTGGATGGATGTTGGTGGATCAAAACTGATACACACGTGCGCCTATAACATAGACCCATCTATAAGCACATAAACAGAAACAACCTGATATGCACACATAACTACACAAACAGATGTGCAAGCACTAAGTGTAGGAACATGCTTGAAGCATGCTGTGCACTGACTGTTCTACAATGGCTCCTTAGAAGCCAAGCTGTGTCTCACCACTGTGGCATGCACATGGTTTAACCCGGCTGAAACCCAAGTGGTAGTGTGACCACCAGCAGCAGCCTGAGAGGAATGAATGCTACTGGGCCAGGAGAGGACATGCTCTTCTCCACGGTGGAGCATGGGGCTCCTGTTATCTCTTCCAGGGGACCTGTTAGCCAAACCCCTGTACTCCCCAGGTGCTCTAACCTAGATACAGGGTCTATGCAAAACCAGTAATCCTACCTCACTTAGCAGAAAGTTCCATATTTACCAGTAGGAGGCTCCAGTGCATGATTCCCTTTGAGGAGAGCTTGTCATGGTATGCAAGGGGCAGAACCAGGGCTCAGCCATCAGAGCATTGCCGACCATTTGATGCAGCCAGAAAAGAGCCTGTGGGTGAGGGAAGCCTAAGGTGGTTCTGGAGGGGCCTAGCAGGTCAGTCCACCTGAAGCAGCAGGATGCAGGGTGTGAATGAGTGGGCTTACTTGGCTTGGAACCCTGCCTCACTCCTTGTGAGGGTCATCTTCGTTGTCATCATAACTTGAGTTTGGAAACACACCTCTGGGCACGTGTGGGAGAGGGCATTTCCAGAGAGGTTTACTTGCAGTGGGAAGACCCATTCTGAATGTGGGTGGCACCATGTTACAGGCTGCGGGCCCAGACTGAAAGAAAAGGAGACCGCAAGCTGCATATCAGCACGAAGTACAGAAGTGGTGTGACCAGCTGCCTCGTGCTCCGGCGTCCACACCCTCCCCACCATGATGGACTGTCCCCTTCAGACTGTGAGCCACAATAAGCCTTTCCTTCCCTAAGTCACTCTGTCAGGTATTGTGTCACACACAGCAAGGGCCTCAGTGTGACCACCCTGCTGCCCCTCCTTCCACCTTGGCCCCTCTCAGAGCAGGTGGCAATAACCACCCCTCCCCACCCGGCTCATGAGGTGACATAAACCATGGGAAGTGGCAGCTGTCAGTAAGGAATAAGTAATGACTTCTGACCACCATGGTGGGCGTCCTGTTAGAACAGAAGGAGCAAATCTGAACACAGCACTCAGCTATCCCCATCCCAGCAGCCGGACCCCCATCCCAGCTGCCAGTGCCCCATGAGCAGCCAGTGCTCTGTCCCAGCAACCAGACCCCGTCCCAGCAGCCAGACCCCATCCCTGCATCTGGACCCCCATCCCAGCAGCCAGCCCCTGGGAGAGACCAGCCAGGACAAGAGGGAACTCTGCAAACAGTCACATCCACTCTCATAATAAAGTGGGTGACAACGGAAAGGGCTGTGTGCTCAGGACAGCTAGGTCATTTGGGGCTGGTTTTGTTTTTTTGGTTTGGGTTTGGGGTTTTGGTTGGTTGGTTGGTTGGTTGGTTGGTTGGTTGGTTGGTTGGTTTTTGTAGCTGTTTGGTTTGTGATTTGGGGTTGTTTTAGAGACAGTGTCTCAGGTAGCTCAGGCTGGCCTCAATCTCCTTCTGTAGTTGAGGATGACCTTGAACTCTAGGTCCTCCTGCCTCCACCTCCCCACATTAGGACTACTGGCGTGTACCACCACATTCAGGTTTTAGATACATGTTTTAAAGATTCCTCCCTAGCCTGCCTCCTTTTCAGTCATGAAGAGGGCCTGAGTTCTGTCCCCACTTCAGTGGAGATGTGCCCTGTGATGGGAGGAGGTCAAACCTGTTCACTGTGGTTCCCTTTCTCAGATCTGGGTCACACTCGTGATCCAGAGCTCATTTGGCACCGTGAGGGATCTAAAGAGGCATAGGTGTTTGGCTTAGTTGTGAGCTGTGAGCTTTTGTTGTTTATATGTGGGACAGCGATGTGCACAGGCACACACATTGTATGTGTCCGCACATGCGTGTTTGTGTGTGTGTGAAGACAGACACTTGGGATATCTTCCTCAGTTGCTTTCCACCTCTTTGTATGTGCGCACACGTGTGTGCATGCATGCATGTTTGTGTGTGTAAAGACAGACCCTTGAGGTGTCTTTCTCCGTTGCTCTCCACTTCTTTGGGTTTTGTTTTTTTTTTCTTTTTTCTTTTGTTTTGTTTTGCTTTTGTTTTGTTTTTTGAGACAAGGTTTCTCTGTCGCTTTGGAGCCTGTCCTGGAACTAGCTCTTGTAGACCAGGCTGGCCTCGAACTCACAGAGATCCACCTGCCTCGGCCTCCCGAGTGCTGCGATTAAAGGCATGCACCATCACCGCCTGGCTACCAGGCAGCTCTTACAAAGGAAAACAGTTAATTGGGCTGGCTTACAGTTCAGAGGTTCAGTCCATTGTCATCATGGCGGGAAGCATGGCAGCGTGCATGCAGACACCAGACACAGTGCTGGAGTTCTACATCTGGATTGGCAGGCAGCAGGGAGCAAGACTAGCACTGGGCCTGACCTGAGCCTTTAAAACCCTAGTGACATTATTTTCTTCCACAAGGCCACACCAGCTCTAACAAGACCACACCCCTAATCCCTGCCAAGGGGCATTCCAATCTATGAGCCTATGAGGGCCTTCCCTATTCAAACCCCCCTCCCCGCCACTACTGTTCCCCTCCAAATTCATGTGCTCTTGCCTCCCGCCAACCCCTGCTGTGGCACTGCAGCCATCAAGGGCCAACAGCTCCTCAGAGATAGGATGCGACTTCATGAGCCCCTCCCCCATCCATGCTGGACTCTCAGTTGGCTTGATTTGTGCAAGTCTTGCGCATTCGGTGCCAGCCACTGAGTTCATGTGTGTAAGTGTCCTGTCGTGCCCAGGAAATACTGTTTGTCTACAGACATTCACTTGCTCCGGCTTTTACAATCCTTACACTCATTCTTTTACCCAGACCCCTGAGTCTAGCGGGGAGATGGTAGGATGCAGAAGTCCCCTTTAGAGCTGAGCACCCCACTTCTCTTATCCCTGCTGTCTCCCCCACATCCAATTTTTAATTTAAGAAAGTCAGCACTAACAGGCATAATGATTGTAAAAGTCAGAGTGAGCGAATGCCTGCAAGCTCAAGAAGGGAGTTTTGAACCCGTAGAGCCCACACAGAGGCTGGCTGCTAGCGGAGACCTGGCTAGGACTGTTTTGTTAAATAGACGCGCTAATAAACTGCCCCCTAAGCTTTTGTCTTTCTCCGCTTGCAGCAGCGATGCTTCTTTTCGCAGTTGGTAGTGATTAGACAGAGCCGACCACTCCACACTCGCAGTCCCGGTGTCCCTGCATCCTTCTGGCACCGCTCTCTTCACACCAGCCAAGCCCTCAGGTACATGGTCGATTAAAAGTGGGAAGAGTGGGCAGCCGGGCTTGTTCGTGATCTCAGAGGACAGCTCTCAATAATTCACCATTAATTATGCCTGCTGTACGTTGCCTGTATGTACCTTTCATCAGATAAGACGTTCCCTGTTGTTTATAGTCTGCCAAGAGTTTTATCACAAATCTTTGTCGAATTTTTCAAACGCTTTTTGACCTCCATGCAGAGAGGTCATCACATGACGCATCTTGGCATCTTGCTTTTCCCTGGAATGTGTGACCGACAATGAAGTTGCTTTTCAAGTGTTAAACCAGCCTTGCATTCCTAACTAAGCCCTCCCAATGCTCATCAAGCATCATCTATCCCTTTTCTAGTAGATAAATTTGGATTTGCTAATATTTCACGACGGATTCATTCACCTGAGTTAGCGAAACTGCACCCAAAGGTTCATCACTGAATCCCACTGCTAGTGAAATGACAGGCTAGTGAAATGACAGGCAAGGTCTTGGGGAGGAGATCGGCTTCTCGCTGCAGCCATGGGTCACTGTGTGGTGAAAGCCACAGCCAGTCAGGCTGAGCAGCAGCTGTCTCCCAGGCATCATTCTGGGCCCTGAGGGACAGGAAGGACAAAACTGTCCTCCCATGATCCTCCTGACTGGGGGGCCTGGTTAAACCTGGTAGTGTTTAATTAGAAATTCAGCTTTGATGCAGGTTCCTCCCACACAGGTGAGTGAGTGGGATCAGCTAGGTTAGGGTTGCCAAGGCAACAAGGTAAGCATCCCACACAGTATTGTCAGGGGTTGAATTGCTTGCCTCTCCTCTCAGGATCGTAACCACACTGAACGGTACTCAGAAGTAGCACACGTGCTGAGGACACCTCTTCCAGATCAGCTGCTTAGCCTCTGTCTTCCTTCCTCTCCTTTGGGTTTTGTTTGTTTGTTTTGTTTTGTTTTTGAGACAGGTTTTCTCTGTGCAGCCTTTGGAGCCAATCCTGGGAACTTGCTCTGTAGACCAGGCTGGCCTTGAACTCAAGGAGATCCACCTGCCTCTGCCTCTCAAGCACCACCACCCAGCCTCTTTGACTTTTTTGAGACAGATTCTCTCTATGAAGCCCTGGAACGTGCTATGTAGACTATGTAGACCAGGCTGGCCTCGAATACAGAGAGATCGACCTGCTCCTGCCTCCAGAGTGCTGGAATTAAAGGCATGTAATCATTCTTTGAATTTTGTTGTTGTTCCTCTGAGTTTCCAAGATTTGTGCTTTGCTGTCTCATTAAATCTGTATCATCATTTCATTATTATTTGGGCTCTTATCTTTCCTTCCTTCCTTCCTTCCTTCCTTCCTTCCTTCCTTCCTTCCTTCCTTCTTTCCTTCCTTCCTTCCTTCCTTTCCACTTCCGTGTAGCCAGGGCTATTCTCAAACTCACCGTGTAGCCTTGAACTTTTGATCCTCCCGTCCCTACTTCCCTAGTGACAGGTGGTCCGTGTGGTGCTGGAATGGGACCTGGGATGGCTTCCTTCCTTCCTTCCTTTCCACTTCCGTGTAGCCAGGGCTATTCTCAAACTCACCGTGTAGCCTTGAACTTTTGATCCTCCCGTCCCTACTTCCCTAGTGACAGGTGGTCCGTGTGGTGCTGGAATGGGACCTGGGATGGGATTCCGTGCATGCTAGACTAGCGCTTCACCAACTGAGCTGTGTCTCCAGTTCTCCCTACCTCAGCTCCATTTTCTTTCTTTCTTGTTTTATTTTATTTTTATCTATTCATTTATTTGTTTGTTTGTTTGGCTTTTCAAGATAGGGTTTCTCTGGATAGCCCTAGCTGTTCTGGAACTCACTCTGTAGACCAGGCTGGCCTCGAACTCTCAGAGATCCACCTGCTTCTGCCTCCTGGGAGCTGGGAGTGGCACCATCACTGTCCTGCCCATTTTCTCTTTTTGGCTCACGCAGCCCAGGCTGGCTTCTAACACCCTGTGTAAGTCAGGCTGGTTCTGATTTCCTGATCCTCCTGCCTCTGTCTCCTAAGTGTTGGGATTACAGGCGTGTGCACTGTGCCTGGCATTGAACCTCTTCAGCTCCATCCGTCATCTACCACCTCTGATGTTCCTGCACTGCTCTGCTGAGCCTTCAGAACTCACCCCTTTGCACCCAGGTCCCCTGCTGTCCCCTCGTTTCCCCTTTAACCCCTCCTGTGATTATTTGTGTTGACAGCGCTTGACACCCCAGCTTCCGCTACCCCCGCTACCCTGGCGCAGGGTCTTCTGCTCATCAAAGCCGCTCTGCCTGTGATGCGGCAGAGACCTCCTAACCTTCCTGCAGCTTCTGTCAGTGAACTGGACATTTCTGCTTCCACCACGTACCCACTCCATGTCCTCTAGTAGATCCTTCCCGTGTCCACCATGACTGAATTCCATCTGCTGTCTCCAGCATCTATCATATCTGAGTCAGAGTCCCATTGTAGCTTGGTCTCCTCATACAGCATTGCTCTGGGTTTTTCCCCTCCCTTTTGGCACACCTTGCAGTTCTATTGAGGACCAGACAGACCTGGTGTATCAGGTGCTCAGAGCTGAAGTCATTAAGCCTTTTCTGGGTGACCTAGTGTTTGTCCGGTTGAGAGCTGTGCCTGAGGGTGCTGAAGTCTAACCCAGTCTCTCCTACCTGTGGGTTTGTCTTCCTTGCATTCCTGGATGTTCATTCATCCTCCTCAGGGTCTGTCCAATGCTTTTTCAGCTGCTCTCTCGGATGACACTGCAGTCTGGTTAGTGTGCTGGGAACATGGAGAGACAGGAGCCTTCTGCCATCTTCAGGTGAAAGATCCAGGAAGATCTGGACAGTCTGGGGGCAGATAATGAATTCCTCTGCCTTCTGCTCCTTTCTCTGCACCTTCAGAGGTGACCTTCCTCAGATAGAACCTGGTAGGCTCCACCCTCAGCCTATAGCTGTCCATCAAAATCACTGTTGAAGCCTGGCCTGGGGGCACAGCCGTGGATTTCCCAACTACTCCAGAGATTGAGTGAGACAGGAGGATTGAAAATTAAGGTTTATCTGGGCAATATACATCAGTTCAAGTACAGCCTGGGGAATGTAGCAAGGCCTTGTCTTAAAAATACATACATACATACATACATACATACATACATACATACATACATACATACGAAAAAGAGGCTAGAGAGACAGCTTAGTGGTAGAGAACTTGCCAAACAGATGCAAGGCCTGGGCCTCATTGCCAAAATCACCACCAACTGGCTCCTGGATTAACAGTTCACCTGCTCCCAACAAGCAGCTTCAGAGGGGCTGGAGAGATGGCACAGTGGTTAAGAGCACTTGTTGCTCTTGCAGAGGACCTGGGTTTGATCCCTGCCACCTAAGACTCACAATAGCTATAACTCCAGTTCCAGGGCATGCAACACCCTCTTCTGACCTTAGCAGGCATCAAGCATGCATGTGATGCATGTTCATGCATACAAACAAAACATTCATACAAATAGATAAAATAATAGAATGGCTTGTTTTTAAAAGAAAGTGGTTCTAGCCAGGTGTAGCGGTGCACGCCTTTAATCCCCACACTTGGGAAGCGGAAGCAGGTGGATCTCTGCAAGTCTGAAGCCAGCCTGGTCTACAAAGCAGTTTCAGGACAGCCAGAGCTGTATAATGAGACCCTGTCTCAAAAAAGAAAAGGAAAAAAAAAATGGATTCCCTGTCCCTGAATGCCCCAGGGTGATATTTATTCAGTGTAGTTAGTCTGGGGAAAAAAAAGAAAATGGTTGCTTTTCCATCCTTCTTGCTTGCTCTGAGAATGGGAGCCATGGGGCACCCAGCTCTTTTTGTGTCTGGAGCAAAGAATGAACCCCCAGTGTCTGATTTCCACAAGACTTTGTCTGAAGGAAGCAGGCCGCCATGCCTCCCCCCCCCCCTCTCTAGCTTTGGAGCCTGTCCTGGAACTCACTCTGTAGACCAGGCTGGCCTTGAGCTCACAGAGATCTGCCTGCCTCTGCCTCTAGACTTGACCAACTGTCCCTGCATCCTTGAGTAAGGTAAAAGAGTGACCAAGATTGATTCTCAGAAGATGCCAGGCTGATGGGAATGCCTTGTCCTGGCTCCATGTTCCCCAAGCAGCCTTATTTGTAGCTATGCACTGACCATTTGTGTAATTAAAATAAAGTAATAAGGCACGGAGAGTCTGAAATAGCCAGACGGTTCTGGAATTAACTGTGTCTTTCTGGACAATGGGAGTTCAATTGCAGCTGTGGATGAGAGGCAGTGGGAGACCCTGTGTGAGCATGTACAAGGCCCTGAATTTGATCCTCGGTGCTGAAGGTCAGTCAATCATCAATCAATCAATCAAATCTCTATCTAGGCCAGTTTGACACTTGTTTTCTGATGACTCAATAGTTGAAAGCATTAGACTTGGGAAGAGATAGAATGGTATTCTCTAGACTACAGAGAGCTGGGGGTCAAACGGGCAACATGAGGAGGGAGCTTAGGTTGGAAGGGCATTCGTTTTTCTTGCCAATCTGCAGTTCCCTCTTTAGTAAGTGGGGTGATGGCGAGACTTTCATCAGAGACATGGCAGCATCCTGGCTGAGTTAACCTGGGTTCTGCATACAGTCCCGGAAGCAGGATGGAGGTGAGGAGATGTTAGCAAAGCACTTGCCCTGCCCCAAGTGTGAGGACCAAAGTTTAGATCCCTAGAACCCACAGATGTGAAGTGGGTATGGCTTTCTATCATTCCAGCCTGGGAAGGCAGAGACAGACAGGGGGATTCCCAGGTGAGCTGGGTACAGTGACTGGCCTGGCCATATTACATTAGCAAGCTGTGGCTTTGACCAACAGATCTTGCCTCATTGAAGCTGATTCCAAACATGAACCGCTCTCCGCCTGCATATGCAGGCGCATGCATACATCCACACACATGCAAACATACATACACACATGAAATGAAAAAGGCAGTGCTTGGAATGGGAAAGGACCACGCAATGCTGACACAGCTAATACTCGGCAGGCAGGCACTCCCCTTAGGAAGCGTAAGTACATATACTTGACACGGCTTGTCTCAGAGATCCTCACCCAACACACAAAAGTAGCCATATAATGACTGTTTCCACTTCAAAGAATAGGAAACTGAGTCACAGTTCTCTTAAAGGTCCTCCCTAGGGACTGTCCTGGCCCTCAAGCAACTTAACCTCAGTGGCTACTGCAAACAAGGGGTTAATTTTCTCATGTCACAGAGTGTGAAAGTAGAGAGGTATCTGTGGGCCTTGGTGTGTGTATGATGTGTGTGTATGTGTATGATATATGTATATTGTATATGCATGATGTATGTGTAGATGGGCAGATGGATATCTGTGGGCTTTGGTGTGTGTATGATGTGTGTGTATGTGTATGATATATGTATAATGTATATGCATGATGTATGTGTAGATGGGCAGATGGATATCTGTGGGCCTTGGTGTATGTATGATGTGTGTGTATGTGTATGATATATGTATACTGTATATGCATGATGTATGTGTAGATGGGCAGATGGATATCTGTGGGCCTTGGTGTATGTATGATGTATGTATATTGTGTGTGTATGATATACGTGTAAATCAGTATCTGTAGGCCTTGATGTGTATAGGATGTGTGTGTGCATAATATATATGTGCAATGTAAGTGCATGATGCGTGTTTGATGTATATGGATTGTGCATGTATGTTGTGCATGAGTAAATGTGTGTGTAAGAGTGTGAAAAGGCCACAAGGTATGTGCAAGTTAGAACACAACCTTCCAAAGCCTGTGGTCGCCTTGCCCTTGAGATCTAAAGATCAAGCATAAGCCATTGGCTTAGCACTTTAGTTGCGAAGGACCCACATTCCGTTCTGATTACAACCACCTGAGAAGTAGATCCTTCTCAAGGAATCTACTGCCCTGGGCCTCCACTGGCCTTGGCACTCATATGCATATACCCACACAAGCATGCATAATTAAAACTAATGAAAGGATAAATCTTTTTGTTTGTTTGAGATGGGGTCTGTTGTAGTTTGAATGTAATTGGCCCCCAGAATCTCATAAACTCAGGGAGTGGCACTATTAGGAGGTGTGGTCTTGCTGGAGGGAGTATGGTTGGAGAACACACCTTTAATCTAGGCCACACCTTCTGTTGGAGTGTGTCACTGTGGGGGCAGGTTTTGAGGTCTTTTTCTCAAGCTTCCCCCAATGTGACTGTCGCCTTTGTACTCTCAGCCCCAGCACCACGGCTGTCTGCATGGCACCATGCTCCCCGCCATGATAATGGACAGAACTGTAAGGGAACCACCTCAGTAAAATGTTTCCTTTAGAAGAGTTGCCGTGGTCGTGGCATCTCTTCACAGAAATAAAAACTCCAGTTGTTCTGGAACTCACTCTGTAGACCAGGCTGGCCTCAAACTCATAGAGTTCCACATGCCTCTGCCTCCTGAGTTCTGTGAGTAAAGATGCCAGGCACCTCATCACCGCCTGTGGCTTTAGCTGCAGGGGATCTGATGCCTCTGACCTCAGCAGGCACACACACTTTAAAACAATAGAAATATTTTAAATAAAATCAAATGTTTATTCTGTGCATTTGTGTACAGTGTGTTTCAGAGGACAACCTGAGGAAGTCAGTTTTGTCCTTAGACCATGTGGGCCCCAGGGGTCAAACTCAGGTTGCCAGGCTTGGCTGCAAGCCCCCTTACTAGTTGAGCCATCTTGCCAGCATTTGTTTCTGCTGTTATGGCATAACACAGTTACTGAAATTTTCCATATATGGAGTATTTCAGAAAAACACTGTCTTGTGCCTTGGCACAGCCATTGGTTACTTTGGCGTGCTGGGGGTGAGGATCAATTGAGATAAGTCATGTCAAGTGCTTAAGATAGCAAGCACAGCCAGGCGGTGGTGGCACACCCAGCACTCGGGAGGCAGAGACAGGCAGATCTCTGTGAGTTTGAGGCCAGACCGTTCTACAAGAGCTAGTTCCAGGACAGGCTCCAAAGCTACAGAGAAACCCTATCTCGAAGATAGCAAGCACCAAGTACCTCCCAAATAACAGTCACGTTACTGCTGAGGTTGTTCTTCATTTTGGCCACTCTTTATTTATCATCTTCCAATTTTCAGATAGAGATTCTTTCATTATCCCCATTTGCAGATGGAGAAGCCGAGGCCCAGAGAGGGAAAGTGGATGCCTTGCTTCTTTTAAAATAGAATCTGTAAGAGTTGGACTTGGGGGCACACCTGAAATGCCCTGGGCATTTCCTGATAGATCCCAAAAGAGCTCTGGAGAGGAGAAGCAGCCTGGGTATCTTTAATGACCACAGTGTAGCTGGAGCCTACGCTTGGCTTCCAGCACCGCAGGCTTCATGAAAGGGACATTTATTGTTTCCACTCTGCGGAGGAAGCCAGAAGCCACATGCATGAGATCCTGAGCCAGAGCCATCTGCCATCCACGGGCAGAGCACCTCGTATGTGTCAGACCCTGGGGACTCTGAAGGTCCACCAGAGTAGCCTAGGGTGGGCTGTCATTGCTTCCCAGTTCACCAGGACACACTTTCCTGTGAGCTGTTCTGAGCCAACAGGGACTGGCTCTACCCAGGAAGCTCTAGGCTGCCCAGGACCTGACACAGCAAAGAACTAACCTGCGGCCTCCAGGATTCCCAGGGAGCAGGTGAGGCAGATGGCACAGGCGCAGGAGCAGACCCTCCTCCCCAACCTTCTGCTCTGAGGGTGGGCAACTGCGAGGAAGCTGGCCTAGAAACCAGAGCCCTTCAGGGAAGGTACTGAGGAAAAACTAGGAAGATTGAGATAATGGGGGGTAAATGGAAAAGGGACTCTAGGGGGAAGGGGTATAAGTGGTTTGGGAAGGGATCCTTGCTGCCAGAAAGGTAGCTGCCACCTTGACCCCAGGGCATCCAGTCTTCTCTCTTCAGCCTTTCCTCCCTGTAGGATCCTTGTGCCCATGCCCCCATTTCTGTTTCTGAAGTCCCTATTCCTTCTCAGCAATATCTCAACTTCTGGAGTCTTAGTCCTGCTTCTGGGCTCCCACCTTTGCTCACTTTATCTAGTCTGGTGTCCCCATCTCTTAATGCTTCACTTTGTCTGTATCGCTTGTGTATGTGCCTGTGTCAATTTGTCATTACTTCCCATGTTTTCCCAACCAGGAGGGCAGCCTAAGAGGGCTGGGGTATGGGGGTATGGGTATGGCTCTGGGAAGAGAGCCATCTAGCTTTGGGTTTTCATGGAGACTTATGCCAGTCACCTGTCTGCCCAGGTGCTAGTTCCGACGTGAGTGCCCTCTCTCTCACCGACTGGCCTCAGAGGCTAATTAGTTAGGATAGAGATGGACCTGGAAGAGGGACCACTATCTTTCTTCGGCTGGGCCAAAGCCGACACTCAGTGGGCCAGACCCAGTCTGCTCCAGTCACGACTGTTGAAGACAGCTCTGCTGCAAGAGTTTGCACCCGGCTTGGGCAGCCCGTCGCGCCTTTGTCCGTGCCCGCGGGGCAGCCCTGGAGCTATAGGAACGGGGGTGGTGAGTCCACCTGGGCTCCTATAAAGAGAGCATTTTCTGGGCCACGGTGGAAATGTAGAGGAGACAAACTGAGACTTCAAGGGGAAGAGAGAAACCCGGGGGGTGGAGGGAACCTAGAGGGTTTGAGAAAGGCGAGAGCGCAGTAAAAGACAGCGACCTGGAGGCTGGGATGAAGAGTGGGGGAGTGGGGGGGGGAGTGCCTCGAGCCACGAGCTACAGCAGGGAGCTGGCTGGAGCTGGCAAGGCCAGGGTGGCCTGGAGAGCCGGACGGACGGCCGCCGAAGGCAACACTGGAGCAGCAGAAGGCTTCTCAGCGTAGAGCCAGGGGCCAGTCACCAGTCGCAGGGCCAGAATGCACAAGGCTGGACCCTGGTGGGGCTTCCGAACACAGATCCGCCGCATTCTTCGCTTTCTGCGCCCCCCCCCCCAACCCTCAGGCTCATTCCAGTCGATCGATACCTGTGCGGGACTTGCCCCCGCCACTAATATCTTTTTAATGAGTTCTCAGGGCTTAAAGCCAGCGCGATCTGCCCTCCAGGATGGATTTTCCCCCGGCAGATGTTTTGGGAGGAGGCGGTGCTCCGAGGCCCCCCGGGGGTGGGGGGTGGAGGCGACGACAAATCTCTCCCTGCGAGGGGCAAGGGCTGAAGACTTCTAAAGTTCAAAACAGGAGCTTTCTCTCGGGGGCCCCCAAAATGTATTTCTCTGCAAACAATGGGCTTCTTTTCTCCTAGGGCCTCTGGGACGGGAGGGGCGGGGACCCATCGAGTCGGCCCCGCCTGACCGCCTCGCGCCCTGGGCACAAGGACCGGGACGCCAGGCGCTGGCGCGGAAGCTGTAACTCAGCCTACGCTGCCTTGGTACCGATGCAAAGAGCTGACCCAATCTCGGTGTTCAGGAGCAAAACCCAGTCTCACCAAGAGGAACCGACGTGCCCTTCGGGCTGAACCAGAGCGGTGGACTGCTCCCCGCGCTTCTGATCTCGCGGTTGCGAAAGCTGAACCCGAAGGGATGCGTGCGGGTTACTGGAGGGGACGCGGGACTCATATACCGGCTCGCACCACTGCCTTGGTCCCCCGGGCTCTCTGCCAGAGGCAACAAGTGGAATGAGCCGGGTCCTACCGGCTGCTGGGTCCTGAGACCCTCTTGATGCACCTTGGGTCAACCACCTCTTCTGATAGTTCCCACCCGATCCTGACCCGTTTTTCCACACCCCACTTGGGGTCCCTTCGTTCTTGGGTCTGTTGGCCGACTGCTGCCTCTCTTGTCCCCACTCCCGTGGACTTGGGGGTGGGGCACGGGCGACAGGGATGACCTCCGAAGAGCCGCGGCCGATTGATTCGTTCCGCCCGAAGCCTGGGCCGAGTGAATGGGGCTCGGGCGGCAGCGGCGGCCAGGCAGCAGCGGGGATAAAGATGTTGTCCCTGAAAAGGGGGTGGGGGTGGATGAGGAGCGGGAAGCAGGGCCATTCACTCCTGGCCCGGCCCCTCGGGAAGCCTCTGCGAAGAAAGAGGGCCAGGGTCTATTCAAGCCCTACGAGCCGCCCACAATGGGCCGATATACTGGGGGCCTCTCTATTAACGCCCATGAATATTAAAGAGATCGCCGAGCGACAGTCCGCGGGCGCGATCGAGGGGGCGGGGGCGGCGCCTTAGAGCTCCGACCCTGCCGAGTCCAGGGGAGGGGTCTTCACGCAATCACACTCAGCGCCTGGGTCCCAGATATTCGTCCACTGTGAACTCGCAGCGTTTCCCCCCTCGAAGTCTCCACACAAGCAGATGCAAGCTCAGGGCTTTGCTCTCCGATCCGGGTGGGCTGTCTTCCCTACAGGTTTTGATATGGGGAGAGCATGGAGCCAGATGGTACTATCACTTAGCCAGAAGCTCAAAACTGCAGCGACTATGTCCCAGGTCCGCAGGCGCCCCAGCTAGGAGGTTGCTTTGGTTCCTGTCCTTCCTCCATCAATATTCTCCCCAGGTTCTGGGGATTCCTAAGGAAAGTAATGGGGAGCCCTGTTCGCAGCCTGAGCCTTCGGTCCTTTTGTCTTTTGACTTCGATCTTGGGACTGGAACGCGAATCCGCCCCAGGCATGGAGGACTCTGGTCCCGGGAGCTTTTCACATAGAGTGTGCCGAGGGAATTGTTAAAAATCCTCTGTAGCTCCGGGAAAGCCACCGGAATCGAAGGGTGACAAGTTGGAAGGAAACCTCAGCACATAGTCCAACCCAAACCACTGCCGACAGGAGCCTAGAGGCCCAGAGAAGAGAAGGGTTGTCCCCAGGATGGTCTGCCGTCCTCAGTTCCCTTCAGTTTCCCTCGAGCGCTGAGGTAGTCTCCGGAGTTGGAAGCTGAGCACCCAGACCTGGCATTCTTCTGCCCAGTCAGCCTCCTCTCCACTTAGGCTTCACAGAAGCCAAGATTCAGGCGCCGGTCAGGTTCCCTTGCCACCGAGACATTGGATTCCATTCTCCCTGTCAGGCTGGAACCCTCCGCGAACCGTTTTAACTTACCGGCGGCTTCTGCAAGAAACCCCAGCCCACCGGCAGCACTTGCTCCTCTGCAGCGCTGCCCTCTGCTGGCGCCCTGCCCGTTGGTCCCTCTCCCTGCCCGGTACACCCACTCTCCTCTGGGCTCCAGGGATTCAGCGTCTGAAGATATTCTATCGCCGCCTTGGTGCTCTAGTCTCCCGCCTGCTGGGCTGAGGACGCCAGAAACCACTGGCTCCAACTAGGGGTGATGGAGACCTAGGATCCCATGTTTGCCAGGATCTAGGCAGGCTTAGCGCTGGCTGGCAAGCTGGTGGTGGAAAGGGTTCTTTTCCTGGGGTTATTAGGATCCTGCCAAGGTGAGGTTCAAGTCCTAGTCCTGCGCTGGCAGCACGACCCATGCCCAAGTCCCAGGGAGTCGAAGGCCTGAAGAGTCTTAGTTATCCAGTGGAGACCTAACACAAGAGCTCACTCTAGCCTGTATGCTGCGGAACTTTTCATAGCGCCATATAAAATTGCAGCGGCAGATGGGGGGGGGGCTTGTGCTATTGGGGGAGGTGTCCCCAGTGCCCCTCCAATGTGGTTGTTTCTGGAGCTGGAAGGGGGAATCTTAAGGCTATCCAGGAGGCTTCAATCCACGCAGGAAGCCGCGGTCTTCCCGACTTAGCAACCTTGGAAGAGGTGTGGAACTGGCTCCCAGGTGCTTTGGAAAGACTCTAAGAACCCGTTGTTGGGACGAGGTGGGTAGCAGGAGGAGGAGGAAGGAAGAGAAGGGAGCCAGGAAAGAAAGAACGATCATTCATTCGGAGACTAAAATGAAAGAGAAATGCCTGACAGTTTTCTAGGATCTCAGATCCCAGTAGCTGGCGTCAAAAGCGGAGTCCAGCAGATGGGTTTGCCCCGGGGCTGCCTACAATTTCCGAGGCATTGGTTTTGAGTCCCTGCAATTCCCACCTTACACTTATCCAGAGTATCTCACAAATGCGAGTATCTGATGGCAAGCGTGGAAGTGGGTCAGCCTTCACTATCCTCCAGCCCAACCTAGTACTCCTAGTGCTGGGAGCCATCCTAGGTGGGATACAGCCCCGACGGCACGTCGGTGGTTCCGCCTCACCAGCCCTCTGCACCGGCTGCGCTCTGCCAGCAGAGCTCTCGAGGAGCCCCGTTTGAAGCGAAGCCGAAGCCGGCGTGGGTAGCTCTGCCAGCGCAGGAGATATGTATCACCCGAGCAGGAGCCACTGACTACGGATTGCTGTGGCAGCCTAGGACGTGAAGTCTCTAAGAGAGCAGGGCCCAGGGGTGGGGGCGAGGGAGAGATGGGAACCCGACCGAATACTGGGCTTGGTCAAGGAGAACAGCACGCTGCCCGCAGCCCAGGGAGTGGCCCGCAGTGTTAGGAAGGTGAAAGCCTGGCCGGGGACCGTAGCGACCAAGGATCTTGTCTGGGACAGGTGGGCGCGGGGGCACTCTGGACTCTAAGTCCCCTCTTACTCAGTCTAGTCCCTGGAGTATGGGAGAGCCTCGCTATGTCGCAGCCCCTACTCCAACCCCTCCTCTCCCGGCCGCGGGCTGATCCTCCCTCCCTGCCTGGAGCTTCCCACGGGGAGAGGAGGAGGAGGGGAGGAGGAAGGACCAGAGGGGAGGGAGGAGCAGAGGGAGACTATTCTAAGCGGTCCGCGCTGCCCCCGCCCCTCGTGCTGTCGGTGAAGGCTCCTTCGAGCCTGGCCGGGTACAAGTCTGTCCTTCGACGTCAGGGGGTCATTAATAACCAATTAGGAGGGTCACTGCGGCTCCTATAAAGGAGCTGAGATTTTGCCAAGGGGAGGACGGTCCTGACTGGATGTGCAGGAGGCGAGTGGGCAACCGAGAGCCCTGGGTCGGTGTTTCTCGGCAGTCACTCACCTCCCACCCATCCCGCACCCCTCCTGGTACCCGCCCCCGTCTCCACCCGAGGATTTCCAGCCCTTTACCATCTTTGCAGATTTTGTGTACCTCCCGCTTGGTTCACTTTCCTCCCAGCCATCCCCCCCTTACCACTCACTCCCTAAAGCATCCTCCCCCCTGCTCCTCTCCCTCCTCCTCCCTCGTGTTGTGCGCACTCCTCTCCTCTCACTCCTGTGCTCCCTCTTCGTTGCCCACCTCTCTGAAGTCCACCCAGCCGTCCTTTCGCAGCGACGGTGAGCTCCTGGCGCCCATGATGGGCTCTGTGCTCCCAGCTGAGGCCCTGGTGCTCAAAACAGGGCTGAAGGCTCCGGGGCTGGCTTTGGCAGAGGTCATCACCTCCGACATTCTGCACAGTTTCTTATATGGCCGATGGCGCAATGTGTTAGGCGAACAGCTGCTGGAGGACAAGAGCCACCACGCCAGCCCAAAGACCGCCTTCACCGCTGAAGTCCTGGCGCAGTCCTTCTCAGGAGGTGAGTCGCGCCGTCGGGGCTCTTCTCCTTCCCTCTTCCTGTCTATCCCCAATTCTCAGGCTACCGGGCGCGGTGGCCAGATAGGGGACACTGGGTTTGGGGCTCCTGCCCCCAACCTGGATGCTTTCCCTGATCAGCGCACCTTAGTTTTTCCGTGGATCAAACCCTGGCTGCAACAGCCACACCGAAGCAGAGCGGAGGCAGCTAGGAACGCAGGGCGCTCTAGGACCAAATCCCAGCGACCTAGACGACCGACCTCGGTCAGCTAGGCTCTTCTGTGTCTTCTCTCCCCACCCTAGCCTCCACCCTGGAGGCTCTCGGTTTCCTGGCATTAAAAGCCTTACTGGGCGTGTAATAGCAGTTGACTCAAAAAGAACGGGTTTTAAATTCAGTTGGTTAACTTGGGCTTGACCCGCGAAAGTTCCCACTTTAAACCAAAAACTTTAAAAGACAGCCGGGGCAGGGGAAGGGGCGGAGGGCGGGCAGGCCAGGAGAGAAAAAGCCGAAGAGAGCGAGGAAGAGAAAGAGCGAGGAAAGTTCCTTTTCTTTAAGATGTCTCAAGTTCTTATTCCTCATTCGTCACCCCGCAAACAATATCTTTCCCCAGCGCTGGCGTCTCTGAGCGTCGCCCTCTCTTCCCCTTTAAGATTGCTGTTCCTCTCTTAATTTACCGTGAAGACTAATTCCATTTCCATTCACGCTATGTCAACCATCTAATCCTCCCTTTTTGTAAGGAGAATTCCTCGGCCCCTTTTAAACAAGTCCCCTCCGCATTGAGATACAATTTACTGCTACAGCTTTCTTCCAGGGCTAATGAATTTAGAATTAGCAATTTCTTTCGAATGGAGCCGAATGAATGCGATCACTTTAACAGCGTGACAAATTGCCGGCCGCTTCGCACTGGACACCGTTTAACCCCCCCTTTCAGCCGGCCGGCTCGCCGGGTATTTTCCCAGGTAGCTTAGAGGGGAACCTTGTAAGACAAGGAGGCCGCCCCTGTGCGCCTCGCCACTCCCACCCCTGCTGCAGAGGCCCCACCGGGGATCCTCTGGGAGCTAGGGACCACTGGTTCTTCCTCGCCCATTAAGGCGAATTCAGAGCTCGCCTGATCCGGGTGCCGGCCTCGCTGGCACTCTAGAACCTGGAGCAGAGTGGAACACCGGCGTGGCAGGGGGTGATGTCAGGAGAGCTGGGCTCAGTTTGCAGAAGCAAGTGTTTTTTTTCTGCGCGGGTGCAACCTTCCTTCCGAGCTGGGGATCTGTCCTCAGTGCTGACCACGATCGGGAGACACGGGAGACACGCAGTGAGCCCAGAGGCAGCAATTGAACATCCAGGAACAAGGCTGAGTGAAGAGTCCCCGGGTTGGACGTTACCTCTTCGCCAGACCCGGCCTCAGTTTCCCTGTCTGTAAACACAATGCGTTCGCACTGGTTCTTAGGCTTTTCCGCGATGGAAGGCGGTGAAGGCTGTGGATGTTTGCAGAATTAGTGTAAAGACTTGTAGAAATGAGCCCCAAGGACTGCTGAGACAGTTCGGCGGCAGAGCGCTACATGCTCAAGGCTTTGGGTTCGATCCGGAGTAACTCTCCGCCCAAAAAAGAAATAAATAAATCACGATGCACCGCTTACTTTTAGAAAGCACAGGGGGTCCTGGGTTGCAAAATAAGATTGAACCTCTGCACACAGGCCTATAGCGCGCTACTGGAGATATTCGCCCCTGTTGGGACTGCTTGTGCGCTGAGCAGGGAGAGCTGAGCAGGGAGAGCGTGTCCTGGATGAGAAGGGTAGGGCCTTCTCTGCGCAAATAGGACCGGGTTCCTAGAACACCACCTCCTCCCCCCGCAGAGGTGCAGAAGCTGTCCAGCCTGGTGCTGCCGGTGGAAGTGATCATCGCTCAGAGTTCCATCCCAGGCGAGGGCCTTGGCATCTTCTCCAAGACTTGGATCAAGGCAGGCACGGAGATGGGGCCCTTCACCGGCCGCGTCATTGCCCCGGAGCACGTGGATCTCTGCAAGAACAACAATCTGATGTGGGAGGTAGGCCGGAGCTTTGGAGACGGATTCAGGTGGACAAATGGGCTGGCTCCCTCGAGGGTTGTGTCCACCGGTGTCAGAAAAGAGCCCTATCTGGCCCGTAGCAGAGCTTCAGTTCTGAAGCTGTGGATGCTGTCCCTTTGAACACTCTCTAGGGTACCACTCTCCTGTCCTGTAGCTTTCTATGCCAATGGTTCTTTCTCTCTTGCCTGATTTGGAAAAATATCTGACCCTTTTGGCTTCCAAGCTTCCCAAGCAAGATTGTTAGCCACACTTCACCTGTGACAAGTGCTGAGATTCAAGGCGGCTGAGTGTGAGATTCAGGGGAGGTCTGGTGCAGAAGGGAAGAAGGGCTCTCTGGGCTTCTCCAAGCTACCCAGTTCTTTCCCTGGCCTTAGAGGCAGCAAGGGTGGGTCTCTGGCGCTGGCCTATGGTGAAGCATGGCTGGAGTAGAGGACAGCGGAAGCTGGGCGTTTCTTGAGAATAGCTTTCCCAATCCCAGGTCTGGTGGCATCCAAAATAACCATGGCTGACGGCTGAGTCAGCAGGCTTATTCCCCAGCCTGCGGGCTGTGAGCTCATCTCCTCAGCCCTATGGGTTATGATTCTCATTTTGCAGGAGGAAAAGGCTTCCATCTCTGGCTTTTGACTCTAACCCACCTCTGACAGTGTCAGATGCCAGGGACACACCCCTTAGGACAAAGTCAGCCCAGTTGTAGCCCTCCTCCATCGCTCACCCTTTCCCCAGACCTGCACAGGCACAGTAGCCAGATGGTACACCTACTACTCAACCCCATTGCGTCCCCTGCTGCCACCCTAGCAGCCCCACCTGGCAGGAGATCCGTGTGATACCTGCAGCTGTTCAGAGGAACTGGAGGGAGAGAGCAGAGAGATAACCCGAGGCCTTGCCTTCTCCCTCCTCTGGTACCTAGTGGGTGTCTTCCAGCCTTGGCCACATCAGGAACCTAGCGTGTGCTTTGAGCTCTGAGGACCCTTAGCTTCACATAAGGGCTTAGACCAGGCCAAGAGCCCCTGGCGAGCTAGATTTGCCTCTTAAGCACTTGTTCCCTCTTTGAGGTTCTGCACTAAACCTGGACAGGGAGCAGAAAAGCATGTCACCTGCTTAGGGATCTCATGAGGACATTTCTCTTCTGGGGGTAGAAGATCCTGGTCATAGTAAGCATGTGGGTCCCTGAAGACTGACTCCTTATTTGCCCCTTGCCCCAGACAAATCACGGTGCCCCCTAACCTCACTTTCCCGGATTGAACAGAATAGCTAACAAAAGCTTTAGCCACTTCCTGGAGCTGTTGGGAGAAAGGAGAATGTCAACAGATGGGTCTGGCCTGGGCCACACAGGCAGCACAGCCCTGTCTCACCCCACCACTGCTCCACTTGTGCCCAGGTATTCAACGAGGATGGCACAGTACGCTACTTCATCGATGCCAGCCAGGAAGACCACCGAAGCTGGATGACCTACATCAAGTGTGCCCGGAATGAGCAGGAGCAGAACCTGGAGGTGGTTCAGATTGGCACCAGCATCTTCTACAAGGCCATCGAGGTACGCACATATACTGTTACACAGGGACAGATGGAGACGTGTCACAGGGTGAGGAGTGTGCAAAAGCAGCTGTGTTCTGTGGCCAAAGAAGACAGAAGGACTTTGGTGCTGGCCCAACTGGCTCTGCCTGGGCTCAGAACTGAGGCTTGTGTGCTGTGATTGCCAGGAGTATGCCTTCCTTGTATGGGAAGCTTGTGATATAGCTGGGAGAAGATGGAGGTTGAACATGTGGTGAATATCTTGGATGCAGAGGAGAATGTGCAGGGGTTCAGAAGGTAGAATAATAAAGCAGAACACCAAGTGGAAGCAGACGGGGGCTGCACTTGGCTCTGATAAAGGACGTATGTCCATGGAGGTTTAGCTGTGTGTCATCTCTCATTCTGTAGACATGGGGCCAGTGGTGTGTGGCTCAGCAATAGCTCACTGTGTCAGGTCTCCCACATGCTGACCTTACACAAGGAGAATCTTGAGTTTATGAACACAGAAACCTGTCGTTGCTTGGTGGCCTAGAGCTCTGAACACCCCCCACCCAACGTGTTATTGAGGAAAGGCGTCTCAAGTTCAGACTCATTGAAGTTGCTCTCTAACCTCCAAGAGCAGCCAAGCCCCTGACCCGCCCCACTACCAAGGGACTTCCAAAACAAGTTAGCAAAAGTGCAAACTCTAGGAAAAGGCAGTGGGACAGCCCTGCTACCCCTCACAGCATTTAGACAACTTCCCACATCCGGGCCAGGGCAAGACACAGCCAAGCTGCATGCCAAGAGACCCTGTTCAAGGAATCCTGCTGTCGTGTCCCCATTCCCCCACCCTGCCTTGGCTACCACTGCTCCCTCCCTCACCACCTTCCCAGATGCCTTTAGCTTTTCTGTCTCTGCCCCCCTTTTCTCCCAAGGCCTTGGCCCTGGTTCCCCTTTTGTCCATTTTTAGAAGACTCCCACACATCATGTCCTCTAGCCTGTCCAGGCCTGCTAGCTTCTTGGACTTTAGTTTTATTGTTCCTGAATGACCAGATCTTTGGGACTTTAACAGGGGTGGTGGCAGAATAACCTTTACCTAGGTTTTGTATGGCCAGGGCCTGGGTCATAGCAGAACATTAGCCCAAGCAGGAAGCAGAGAGTAAGGAAAGACAGGCAGGTCTGCCCCTGGAGTTCGGAAATGCTAGGAGGGCTGAGGAGTGTCGGGTTAGTACCAGAGGTAGCTCAGGCAGGACCAGCATGACTCCTGTGGCCATCCAGCTGGATTGCTACCTTCTAGAATTGGCTTTTGGTGCAGCTGAATGCTCTCATAGCAAAGTACATCCTCTTGCGTTCTCACCCTTCTGGCTCTCTTACGCATACCTTCATACCCACATATACACACACCTGTACACACATATATACACAAACACACACTCATACATGCACAGATTTACACACACACACACACACACACATGCACATGGACACAGACACACGAGGCTGGCCAAGAATACCTATATCTTGTTGGCACTTGGGCTCAAAGCTGGAGCAAACAGATGGCCTGCATCCCATCATATCAGACACATTAGACTGATGGGAATCGAAGTCAGAGCAGGACATGTGAATGATATTTATCCAGAAGTATGATTTAGGGGACAAGGAGGGTAAGGAATTATTTCTAGAGAGGGATTGCAATTTGTATGATTAGGAGAAAAAGTTCATCTATGTTTATCAGAAATTTAAGTTTATGAAAGAATGGACCATACACATTCATCTTTGTGGCACACACATTATCCCACATATGATGTATCTGTCATACATGTGCTTCCCACATGAATCACAGTGTTGAGAGAGAACTATCCAGCTAAGAAGGGGCTGGTAAGTGAGGCGCAAGGAAACACAAAACAATTTCAAGTTACTTTAATTTAATTTTTTTTTTGGCCAGGTGGTAGTGGCATATGCTTTTAATCTCAGCACTTGAGAGGCAGAAGCAGGGTCTTACTAGGTAGCCCTAGCTGTCCTGGAACTCACCATGAAGACAGGCTGACCTCAAACTCACAGAGATCCACCCAGCTCATTCTCCAGAGTGCTGAGATCAAAGGCATTCACCACTCTATCTGGTTCAAAATTACTTTTCATAAATGAAGCTGGATACATGTTTTTCATAGCGACAATTCTCTCAACTCATTTTCTAACAATGTCAGAATTCTGCTTGTATTTTCGGGTATGACCAGACATATTTCTGCTCACCCAGGCGGCTCCTGGGAAGTCTTGAATAATCATCTGTTTGTTCTGTGTGTGTGTGAAGAGGGAGCTGTTAGCCAAGAGAGGGACCTTTGCCATGATCTGTTTACTTGGTTTTCCTGCCACTCACAAGCAGTATTTATATTTCATAACAGTAACCCATTGCTTGCCAAAACGGGGGGGGGGGAATGCCTCTCTTCAGTAGGAAGAATACTCGATTGCTGCTATAGAACATTCCACAAAGATAATGTTATGGATCACTTAAATGGAGACAGAGGTGATTGGGTTTGGAAACTCAGGCCAACACTCAAGTTCCGCTACAAATTCTGCATTCCAGGTTGGGGTGACTTGGGGAGTGGGCGTTCAGCCTTCTGGTTTTGCTTCTGCGTGGACACTAACTCAGTCCTGCCTCAGGGGCCTCAAACCACATTTCTTGGCAGCACCCAGCAGAAAACAAGGGTATACTAAATATTAATAATACATCTTTCTCTGGGTGATGGGTGTCCATAGGGACCCACCTCTTCCAGGAAAACAAAACTGACTCTCCAAGGAAGCAAGAGACCATGGCAAGGGAGGGCTTGAGGAGTCTGTTATCACACTAACCAAACACCCCCATCTGGGTGTTTTACACTGGGAAGAAACCTCCAGTCTCTCCTGCTTCTGCTTCACTGTATTGTATTGGCAAATGGTTGCCCTGAAATGTGGGCCTTCTCGTTTCTTCTAGTTTCGGGGCAGATGCATCTTTTATTTTTCTTAGGTCCTCATCTCTTTTCTCAACTCGGAGGACAAGCACCATTTTCCTTGTGACCTTGCTCGGTAGTGGCTCTGACGATTACCATCACTAGTGATCAGCACCACTAATGATGCTTCCCGGAGCACTTCTCACGCCCCGACACTACACCGACAGTATTTCCAAAGGACCTTAGCATCTTCTTGCTTTTGTAGTGGGGACTGAACCCAGTGCGTATTTTGCTTTTTCTCATGGTTCCATGGGCAGAACCCAGGGCCCTATACATAGCGAATAGGTCCTCTATTCCTGAGCCTCGTTACAGCTCCTGTCCCCATTTTAAGGATGAAGAAATGAAGGTCCAAGCTTGGGGAGACTCTGATTGGACGCCAGCCCATCTGCTGCAGAGCTAAAGTGTGGCTGGCCGTGCTGTGTGGCCTCCCGGCCAGCATATTCTTGTTGGGGCTCTATTAATTGTTGTGTCAGGACATCTGCGCACAATGGAAACGGATGATCATCCAGATGACACCGAGATGCTTCTGTGTCTCTCCGGGAAAGGGCAGTGTCAGAGCCTCCCGGGAGCGTGCTCAATGGGGTGTCATGAATTTGTATTAAGAAGGCAAACCTGAAAGCCTGTCATTGCCCTTTGTCGTTGAAATGGGCGGTAGGACTAGCGTTAAGGAGTGACTGTTAGGAACTAGCCACAGGGTCATGAGGCTTGACAGCAAGAATCAGGTAATGGGCCTGACAGAGAGGGTTTCACCAAATGGGGATCAGTTCCTTTGGGGACTGCTTGCTTCGTGGCATGTCCAGACCAGAAACTTGAGTGACCAGCTGATCTGGGTTCTCAGCCCTTCCAGTCTGGACCAGCTGCACTCAGTAGGAGCAGTGCCTGAGAGGCCTGCAGGGACTGTGGCCGTTCAATGCACTGATGCGCTCTGTGCACAGACTTTCAGGGTCTCAGAAAAGAGGGTGCAAGTTCTGGAGGATCCTGGGTTCCAACACGTCAGACACACATTCAGACACCCCCCAACACATGTCCACAGGCTTCACTTTTCAGGTTGAAAAAATTAATTTTAGTATTTAGTAAGTGGAGACCAGAGGCAGGGGGTTCCAGGTTCTCAAGGTCAAAGCAACACTTAGTCCTTTTTCTCTGTGAAGGGGACTTGGGGGCTGCTCATAGCCTGTCTGGGGATGTTTCATTCCCAGCTCCAGCGCATTCTCCTTAGTGGGTTTCCTTTCCTGAAAAGTCTTAGGATTGTTGCTCGTTTTCTTTTTTCAAGACAGGGTTTTTCTGTGCAGCCCTGGCTGTCCTGGAACTCGCTCTATAGAGCAGGCTGGCCTTGAACTTCTGAGTGCTGGGATTAAAGGTGTCTGTCACCATGCCTGGCTAATACAAGCTCATTTCTAAAGTAGATCTTGTTAAACCAAAAGTCATACAGTTTTTTTATATTTCTCTCTTAAAGCCTAAATCTTCATTCTTTTTTCAAAGTCTCAAAATGACTCGTTTTTGGGGAAACATTCCCAGAGGGGCAGAGGCAACCGCTGGCATCAGGTCAGAAGAGAGAGAAACTCACCATTTTGGTGAGTGGCGTCACTGGGGCACAGTTAGACCCATATTCCCATGGAGTTTCATTTATTTATTTATTTATTTGGTTTTTCGAGGCAGGGTTTCTCCGTTGCTTTGAAGCCTGTCCTGGAACTAGCTCTTGTAGACCAGGCTGGCCTCGAACTCACAAAGATCCACCTGCCTCTGCCTCCCAAGTGCTGGGATTAAAGGCATGCGCCACCACCGCCCGGCGAGTTTCATTTTTTTAAAGCTGATAAAAAATAAGTTTAGTATTTATTCATTAAATTTAAAAGTATTTATTTTATTATACTTGCAAGCATATTTTGCATGCATGTATGTATATGCACACAGGTGTGCCTGTAGTCCTTGGAGGCCAGGAGAGGGTGTTAGATCCTTGGAACCGGGAATCACTGATGGTTATGTGTTACCGCACAAGTCCCCTGGAAGAGCAGCAAGTGCTTTTAACTGCCGAGTCGCTATTCTCGGACCTACTTATTTATTTTGGAGGCACACAGTCTCACGTAGCCCAGGCTAGTCTTGAGACCAGCCATTCACTATCTAGAAGAAGATCTCTTGAACTTATGATCTCCTGCCTCTACCCCCTCAGCGCTGGGTTTACAGGCTCGAAGGGAGTTGAGCTCCAAACCCAGAGCTTCATACGCCCCAGGTAAGCACTCCACCTACTGAGGCATGCCCCCAGCCCCATGCCTGTGCTTAGTCCCAGGTGAACTTTCACCCAACAATGGCCCTGGGCCTTATTACAGTGGCTCAAAGTGCCCAGATGCTGCTAGTTCCTCTGGGGATTTGGCAAGCTAGGAAAACAGTGAGCGAGCAGCAATTCCACAGCTTTGTAGTACAGCAGGCTTTGTGTCTGTGGTCCTGTCTCCCAGCAGCTCTCAGGGAGGCCTGTAAAATAGGGATGGCTGTGCTCTACCATAGAGAGAACTGAGGCCAAGAGACATGCTTGTGTGCTTGGCGGGTACAGAGCCCGAGTGGTCCCAACAGCCCCGACTCCAGGACTGAGCAGGGCCCTCTGTAGCTGTCTCCTACAGCGTGTATGCAGGTGACCTAGAGGCCGCCTTCGAGGGATACACAAGTCAGTCACACAGGGACCTGGGGACGCGAGATCCGTCTTGAACAGCAGTCTCTTTCCGAATCCATATCTTTAAAAGCAAACAAAAACCCTCAATCAATATTTAAATACTCGAATTCCATCATCCGCATCTTTGAGGGCTCCACAGACCTTTCTTCCCTCCTCTTCATGGAGAGGCCTCCAGCTCTGGCCCTCGGTCTTGGATGGTTTGGATGGTGACCATGACGGTGAGGAGACGCTGAAGGACTTAGGCTCTAGGGTCAGGTTCCAAGCTGCCTGTTATCTTTGAGACCCTGTGTCATCTTCCTTGTGTTTAGTAAGGCTCGTACTTGTTTTCCATATTTAACCTCCCCAGTGGAACTGGCCACATGCACGCTCCTGGGCTGCTGTGAGGCCAGGGGCTATGGGTTGGTGTGAAGGGACGTGGTGACATTAGGCTGAGTCTCTGTAGGGAAACAGCAGTCAAGACACCCGTAGCTTCCTGGCCTCCCCTCCTGTCACAGCTCGCTCTCCTTTTGGAGACTGGTGGATGGTCTGGGGACTCTTGTGGGTTCCCTCCATGGAAGGTGGACCCGACACTCTCTGGCTCACATGGAAGGGGAGAAACTCTCCCTGACCACTACTCTGGGGTGGCTCCAGACACTCAAGGGTGGAATGCCATGTGATTTTTCTTTGTGTGTACATGTGTATATTCTTATTTTGTGTATGTATGCTTGTATTGTGTGTGTATATGCTTGTGGTTTTGTGTATGTTTTTTTGCGTTGTGTGTGTATATGCTTGTGTTGTGTTGTGTGTGTATAGGTTTGTGTTCTTCTGTGTGTATGTTTGTGTTGTGTGTGTGTTTGCTTGTGTTTTGTTGTATGTATATGCTTATGTTGTGTGTGCATGTGTATATATATTTGTGTCGTGTATATGAGTATGGTGTATGCTTGTGTTGTATGGTGTGTGTATACTGTGTTGTGTGTATGTACTAGTGTGTGGAAACCAGACATCAACCTCAGGCACTATTGCCCAGACACCTTGTTTCTTGAGACAAGATCTCTCGCTGGCTCACGGCCTGGCAATTAGTCTAGACTGGCTGGCCAGCAAACTCTAGGGATCCGTCTCCACTGGGATTATAAGTGTACACCACCAAGCCTAACTTTTCCAGACAGGCCCTCATGGGCTTACAAGGCAAATATTTCCTAACTGGGCTATCTCCCCAGTCCTCCCTCATACGGTCTCCTGTGCTTCCGCTAAAAGAGAAGCCAATAAGGACCAAGGCAAAGTTGTTAGGCGCTGTCTGGAGTTTCCCTGGACAATTCACACAGTGACCTCCAGTATCTATGGTCAGCGTTATGGAGGGCCAGGCCGGCCTCTGGAGAGAGACAGGTTGTCTCTCTGTTTGAACCTCTTGGCTGAGGTCCAGAGAGCAGGTCCCTTGGATAGTCGCCGTCATGTCATCATTCTCTTAAGAGCAGCAAAGTCTGGCTGGTCATGAGCTCTGGGTTTCTTTCTTTTTTTCCTCTTTTCTTTTCTTTTTCTCTGTGTATCCTTGACTGCTCTGGAACTCACTCCGTAGACAGGCTAACTCCAAACTCATAGAGATCCACCTGCCTCTGCCTCTGCCTCTGCCTCTGCCTCTGCCTCTGCCTCTGCCTCTGCCTCTGCCTCTGAAATGTTGGTATGAAATCCATGCGCTCCTACCACCGGGCTGCTCTGGGTTTCTTGATGACGGGCCTAGGGCATGGCGAAGCATTTTGTTTAAGGCTGTGCGGTGTTTCCAGAGGTGTAGGTGTTTGTCAATCTTAAGGTTTCTTTTTTAGCACCTGTCACACGCATTGAGTCCTGCAGCGAGCCCTGTGCTGGGAAGAGAACCATGTGTGACTCCATGCTGCCTCAGGCGCTTGGGATAAGAGCTACTTCTGGAATATTATCAGACGGGGCGAAGCCACAGGGTACCCCACAGTCCACACTCCTTAGAAACATCTGGCTCAGTCTGATGGCCCTGAAAGCTGGCTGACTCTTTTAGGTTTTCTGCTTGTCAGTTTACTCCTCTTCCTTTGGAGACAGTTTCATGTGTTCTCAAGATGTCTACATGGTCAGGAAGGACCTTGAACTCCTGACGGTCCTGCCTCCAGCCCGAGTACTGGGGATGGCACTGACTACCAGGACTGTTTCACACAGAGCTGGGGATCTAGTCCAGGCCTTTGTGTGTGATAAGCAAGCCTTCTAGCAACTGAGCTATTTTCCACCCCTGAGCTTTTTCTTTGGTTTTCTTGTGGTATGGTGAGTTTGCACCATGGCAGCAGCCTGCCTCTGCTGCCAGTTACGTCATCACCCGTCGCCAGGTGCTTTAACGTTATCAGCTGTGTAGCATGTGCACCCCTTAAAAGTGCCCCCCCAGGCACAGCTCACTCTCTTGCCTCTCTTCTTTCTTCCCTGTCTGTCTGCTTGCCTCTCTCATGTCCCCACTCTGACATGGCCTTTCACTCTCTCCCTCCCCCTCTCCTCGTAATCCTCTTGCACTAACTCTGTTGCGTGTGGTATGTTTGCTTATTGGCCCCACTGAATGGTACCCTCTTCACCTTTCTTTTTTATTTGTCATTACAGTTATCGATATGGATCCTTTTGTGTGAAGCTAGGACAGAAATGATAAAATGACCTGAGCAAAGAGAGGAAGACCGAGGGGACAATGTCCTGGGGCCTTCAATAGCTATACAGCGTGTCTGGGATAGCTCAGTGGGATAGCCCAGCTTCGACTTTCTCAGGGCTGGGTGTGCAGAGACCCCTGACTCCTGCTGGCAGCTGCCACCTCCTTGACCTCCTTTTGCTTCTCTCCCTGCAGATGATCCCTCCGGACCAGGAGCTGCTGGTGTGGTACGGAAATTCCTATAACACCTTCCTGGGCATCCCTGGTGTGCCAGGCCTGGAAGAGGAGCAGAAGAAAAACAAGCATGGTAGGTATTCCCCCGTGGGGTCATGGTGACAATGATCAAGGAGGGGAGTGCTAGGGGACAGGGAACCTTCTGGTCTCTGAGGACCCTGCTTCAACCTCCAGTGGCATTATACACATGGGATCTACTGGTCAAATAAGGCCACTTCTTCCAGAGCAGCTGGCACAGGCTGAGTACAGAAAAGGCAGTCTTGCTTTCTGGACCAGATTGGTTGTCGGAAGGCAGAGATGGGCAAACTCCAGAAAGGTGACGGGGTGTCTGGAGTGCTGGACAGAACAGCAGGACCATGTATGGTGTCGAGACTGGTTTTGTGCCTCAGCTTCCTCATCTGGAAAGAGAAGGCCTAGGGTGAAGGCATCTCTGTGTCCCCTCTTAGCTCTGTCCAGGTCCTAGTGTAGGGCCTGGCATCAAGCAGCTGTATGGCTTGTGTTCTGAAGAGGTATAGCAGGCAGAATGAGCCCGTGTGTCTTGAGATGGCTCATCACAGTAGAAGCCACTGGCTCAAGACCCGCGTCCTTTTTAGTACTGAGATATCTGGATTCCTTCAGTATGAATGAAACCTTTCAGGGCTCTACAAAACATTTTTTTTTAAGGTAGTGTGTGTCGTGTATCCCAGGCTGGCCTCCCAACTCATTCTGTAGCTAAGGGTGACCTTGAACTTGATTCTCCTGCCTCCACTTCCAATGTTGAGATCAAAGGAGTGTGTCATTATGCCCTATTATTAATTTGTTCATTTCTTTGTTTTTAAGAGAAGCAAGCCAGGCATGCTAGTGCACACCTTTACTCCTAGCACTCTGGAGGCAGAGGCAGGCAGCTCTCTGAGTTCAAGGCCAGCCTGGTCTACAGAGCAAGTTACACAGGGAAACCCTGTCTAAAAATATGGCAAAAAAAAAAAGAAGAAAGAAAGAGAGAGAGAGAGAGAAAGGGAAGAAAGAGCAGCCCAAGGATCACGGGCTAGTGTCTACAGAGCACTGACTTCCCTGAGTGCTCGTTGCCTCCACTTGGAATGAGAAAATGGGTAGTTTTCCTAGGTACACTGAGTCCTCCGTGAATGTTTGTGAAGCGAATGGATGAGAGGGCTTTTTAGGGTCGCCATAGTTGCAATCCTTTATGTGTAGCCTTAGGACCCAGGCATTTCTTACATTCAAATTAAACATAGGGAAAATTTTTCCGTTGACATTAGTTTGTGAGTTTCTAATAAACTCGCAAAATCCTACTAGCCCCTAGTGGTCCTACGAGACCTTTAAACAAAAAACTTCATTTTTACATTTTACATATTTTGTGTGCATCTAGGCATGCCTGCCAATGCGTGCATGTGGAGGTTAGAGGCCACTAGTGGGAGTCAGTTCTATCCTTCACCACGTGGGTCCACGGAAGAATTCTGGTCACCAGGCTCCAACTACCCCACCTGACTCACCCGCCTTTTGCTTTGTGAGACAGGGTCTCTCTGTACATAGTCCTGGCTGGTCTGGAACTCAGAGATCCGTTTGCCTCTACCTACCCGTTTTTCAGATGAGAAAGCTAAGGTTTCCTGGGGCCATGTCACCAAGTTCTCCCAAGTTGGGTCCTGGTGCAATGTAACTGATATCAGACCACAGTCACGGCCCCGCGGCGCCCTCGGGGCTGTGTGGCCCACTATCTTCAAGGGAGTGAGCACACGGGGACGGGGAGCAGCCGGCGTGGGTGCTAATCGGGCTGCTCTCTTTCCCTCCCGCCTGCGCCGTGGGTCCCGCGTTCTGCCCGCGCGCTGCCAGAGGACTTCCACCCGGCGGACTCCGCGACCGGCACCGCGGGCCGCATGCGCTGCGTCATCTGCCACCGAGGTTTCAACTCCCGCAGCAACCTGCGCTCGCACATGCGCATCCACACGCTGGACAAGCCCTTCGTGTGCCGCTTCTGCAACCGCCGCTTCAGCCAGTCGTCCACGCTGCGCAACCACGTGCGCCTGCACACGGGCGAGCGCCCCTATAAGTGCCAGGTGTGCCAGAGCGCCTACTCGCAGCTGGCCGGCCTGCGCGCGCACCAGAAGAGCGCGCGCCACCGGCCGCCCAGCGCCGCGCTGCAGGCACACTCGCCCGCACTGCCCGCGCCCCACGCGCACGCGCCCGCGCTCGCCGCCGCCGCCGCCGCCGCAGCAGCCGCGGCGCACCACCTGCCGGCCATGGTGCTGTGAGCACCGCGCACGCGCCCCACGCGCACGCGCCTCCCCGCCGCCGCTGCGGTGGACCTGACCCCCACGTCGGGCGCCGCCGAGGCGCCTGCTACCCGGAACCCACTTCTGATACATCTCGCAGAGGAAGATGCCGAGGGGCGACGTCCTCTGGCCAGGCCACCCGGCTGGTGTGGCTGCCCTGTGGCCTCTTCTTGGGAGCAGGTCCACACGTCCGGTCCCAACCCGGAGTCTCCCTACTGCAGGACCGCGCCCCCACGCGAACATCTCTCTCGTGGATGACAGGAGAGGGACAGACGATCTCCAAAGAGAGCTTAGTACTTGGGAGTGGAAGGGAAAGCCACCTCCTTGGTCCTGGGTGGGCCGTGCCCATCTCTGCCCCCTTGGAATGGTGTCTTGATGTGTCGCGAGTGGAGAAAACTTCGGTGACACTTGCCAGCGATTTGGGCTGAAAGGCTAGATTAGCACAGACCGGAGAGACCTGCTCGTCCTGGTCCCTGCTTTCTCCATCAGGCTTCTTTCCCCAGTACCCGGCTCCCAGGGAAGGACAGACGCCAATATGCTCTGAAGTGTGCTGGGCAAACTGATAGTGAAGACACAAGGAATATTCACCATAGCCCCTGGGCAAGACCCTGTCCCTTTTGGAGCCTCAGTTTCCCCATCTGTAGAACGCGGGAGTTAGACCAGGTAGACCCCTCTTAAGCTCTGCTGTCTTCGAGCTTAGGAATGGAGAGGCACCCTCAACCCTATTAAGCATCCAAACAAGAGACTGATCGACCGTACAGGGCCGTCTGAAGCTGAGGTTGGCTTCTCTGTCTAGAAAGCCCTCTGAGGCGCTCGGGTGGCCCAGGGTTCGTCCCCATATGCCCACACTGCCACGCGCCCCTGTCCACGCCTTTGCCTGCTCCGACCGTGGGCGCCCTCTGGTGTCACCTCAAACCTTGTCATTTACCAGAATCATCCCCCCCATCCCCCCCCCAACACACTCCTTCCGCACACCGGGGCGTTTGTAAAATTAAAAACAAAACACAAGACTATAATAATATTAACAAAAGTATAAAATGTATAGAGTTTTCAAAAAAGTGTGTTCTACTCCCAGAAAATGGTCACTTTAACTTTGTAAATGTTTATCTAAGATGATATTTACGAAACTGTGATATATATTATTTGATTGTATATGTACAACTGTAAATACATTTGTACTTCTCTTGTATTCTAAAATAAAAATTACTTGGAACATGTATCATTTGGCCCCTGAATTGGTGCACACTCCTGAGACTTTTGGAAACACAGAAAGTGGGGAAAGGATGGAAATGGCTGGAGGCGCTGTTCCTCTACTGCTAAAATCCACTGCTGTGCCCTCTGTAAGGAAAATCCGGTCCCTAAGAGAAGCCACGGTGCCGAGCGTGTGGAACCCAGAAGGAGCAGGAGAGAATTCTCGTGGTTTACCTGGCTATAGTACAGGTTCCCCAAGGTATAATTTACTCGCCTATACTTAGAAGTTTTTGTTCTCATGACCAACTTGGAGAAGTTTCAGGAGGCGGGGGCGGGGAGGGGGTACCAGGATCACCAAGCAATTCACCACACCCATTTCCAGGTTCAGTGTCCTATACTGGGACAGCAGTAACAAAAACAACTTAAGGAAGACTATCTCGGTAGAAGGTATACTACACAAAGGCAGGGAAGTTAAAACAGCAGGAGCCTCAAGCAGCTGGTCACCTCCAGAAGAGAGCAAAGAAGGAAGGCGTTGTCGCTTGGTCCCTTCCTCCATCCAGGATCTGGGTCAGGGAGCAGTCCCGTCTGCAGGAAGCTGGTCCTTCTGCCTCCATTAATGCTCATAGTGATCCCCCACAGGCATGCTCAGCTGCCCTTCTCCCAGGTGATTCTGGATCCTGTCAGGTTGTCAGCACTAACAAACCTTAATGAAGGTCACAGAGCAGGAAGGTGCCGGAGCCAGACTTCCAAGAAATCTTTAAACAGCAAGCTATTTCGCTCTCTGTAGGCAACGCTGTTGGGCTCCAGAACCCACCTGGTGGCAATGTACTGCAGTTGCAGCCACAGGTGCCTCAGGCCTGGGCACAGGCTTTTGCAGAGGTGTGAAAACGGCCTGGCCACTGGGATGCAAAGATAAAGGAATGTGGACTGTGATCCCGAGGAGTTTGCACACCAGGAGGAGGTCTGCATGGAAATGCTTCACACCTTACACCCCCAGCAGAAACCTCCAGCCCTTCTCCAAGAGCACAACCCCCTACAAAGGCATGCACTTTTGTCTGTGAACTAGTCCCATGGTTAGACACTCGAACCTGTGCATCCTGAGAGTGTTCCCCACACACTGATGAGCTGAGTCCCCTCTCCCCTTTCCAAGTGCCCTTTTATTTGATGTCCGTGTGAACCATGTGCCGGTGTCATTCAGCCAAGGAGCAGCAAGGCAGGGTCTCAGCTCAGGTGTCTGACCTCAAGGTCATGATCCTGACGGTCAGGCCACAGTATAGCGGTCAGCTTGCAAATTCAGTCCAAAGGGCTTAGTTCACATTCCACAAGGACACAATGTACTTTGACTTTGTATTGATTTTGACCTCTGGTTTTTGTGGGGTTTGTGCCCATCCCCCTCCGGGCTTCAGAGAGCATCATTGACCTTTCTCCCTCCAAACCCATCCTATACTCCCCTAACTTCAGCTCTCTTGAATGGAGAACCAGAACCCAGGGTGTTCCCTTTAAACTGGCTTCTTGGGATGCATCTGTTGGAGAGCAGAGAAGGTAGTAGACAGAGGCTGGCATCGTTGGAACCCAGGACCTGCGTGTGATTGGCCAAGCACTCAGTCGCTAAATAACACCCACCCTACCATGTGTCTTAAAACTATGAAACCCATGTAATTATTCTAGTACCTTGTATATTTCCTAGGGCAATTTCTAGGTTCTGCTATGTTGCCTGTGAATGAAAACATTTTTCATTTCTTCCCTTATAATTGGTTTTGTTTATTTATTATTATTACTTATTTATTTATTTTGGCTTTTCAAGACAGGGCTTTTCTGTGTAGCCCTGGCTGTCTTGGAACTTACCCTGTAGACCAAGCTGGTTTTGAAATCACAGAGATCCTCCTGCCTCTGCCTTCTGAGTGCTGGGATTAAAGGTGTGTGCCACCATGCCTGGCTAAAAGAAAGAATTTAACTGGGGCTTGTTGACAGTTGTAGAGGTTATTCCCTGATCATTGTGATGGGAAATAGACAGGCATGGTGCCTGGAGCTGAGAGCTTTACATCCTGACCCACAGGCAGCAGGCAGAGCGAGACCATGGGCCTGGTGTGGGCTTTAAAAACCTCATAGCAGGGCAGTGATGGCACAGGCCTTTAATCCCAGCACTCGAGAGGTAGAGGCAGGCAGATCTCAGTGAGTTTGAGGCCAGCCTGGTCTACAAGAGCTAGCTCCAGGTCAGGCTCTAAAAACCTCCAAAGCTCACTTTCAGTGACACACCTCTGCCAACAAGGCCATACCTCTTAATCCTTCCCAAACAGTTCATCAGTCATCAGCTGGGGACCAGGCACTCAAATCTAAGCCTATGGGAGGGACATTCTCATTCACACCACCACATGCTTCCAGAATGTTTTTATTTTTTTGGTTGTAGAATGCTTTTTATTGCTTTCTTTCTTTTTCTGTGTTTTTTTTTTTTTTTTTTTTCGAGACAGGGTTTCTCTATGGTTTTTGGAGCCTGTCCTGGAACTAGCTCTTGTAGACCAGGCTGGTCTTGAACTCAGAGATCCGCCTGCCTCTGCCTCCCTAGTGCTGGGATTAAAGGCGTGCGCCACCACTGCCTGGCCCTTTTTCTGGTTTTTGAGACAGTGTCTTCTTTATATCTCATGCTAGTGTTAAACTCACTATATAGCCCAGGCTGGCTTTGAACTCAAAACAATCCCCCTGCCTCAGCTGAGGAGAATGTCACATGTCACCAAGCACTGCATGTTCTCTCTGCAGGAACCAGCTTTGGTGTTAGGTAAGCGTTCCCCTCCTTTCATTTTCATAGCAACAGGACCAAGCCTCAAGGGCACACACACAGGATAACTTTAATCACTCCCAAGCTGACCCGTATTCTATTTTTTCTTGTTCAGGAACCTAGTAGCTGATGATTCTAGATAGAGGGCGATGGTCTGAGTCTGAAATCCCACTCAGCCATTTACTAGCTGTGTGATTTGAGGCAATGAACAAACAACTCTGTGCCTCAGGCTCCTCACATGGAACTGGGGGTGATACTTAGCTCTAAGGAGCATACTAGGTAACAACTATAAACAAACACAGTACATGGGTGTGTGCCTGGTACATAGAAGGCACTCAGCAGATACAAGGATGTCTTTGGCGGGTGAGTGGGGTTGTACCCTAGCACATTCTCCAGAAAGCATGCTTTACTCTCTCTGTCAACCCTTGCCTAGACTCTACTCTCAGATCTCCTGAACTAGAGGAGCAGATACCGAGTGAGCCTCGGAGCTGGACTGCTGGGACACAAGTCTGTGCATGGGTGTAGAAAGTTCCCGACAACAGTTGGCAAGTTGCCATGCCTGACTACTTCCTTACGTCATGGCCGTCTCAAGGGAGTCTGGTTTCTTCCATGTTCCTTCAGAGCTTCAGAAGCAAGAATTCCAGGAGGGTAGGGGAGGCTGCATGGGCTGTCCTGGCTGGGCTTTTGCTAACCCAGAGGCATTTCTGACATATTCCTCTAGAGAGGCAGGCCCAGGCCCAGCACATACAAGGAGAGGGACTGAAGAACTCTGGAACTGTGATGTTCATGGTCCTGCTTAAAAACACCGAGGAAAGCTAAGATGGGGGCTAGGTGGATGAGATGGTTCGGCAGCAACAGGTTTACATACAAGCTGACAATTTGAGTTCAGTTCCCAGGAATCTCTCCAGATGGCTGGAGAGAACAGACTTCCTGGTGTCGTCTTCTGATCTCTACACATGCACATGTATGTACATGTGCCATGCTACATACACAATAGTACACACACACACACAACATGGGGGCCATTTCCAATGTTTTCAGAGAAATAGTACTTTGATGTACATCCTCGGGTAGAAATTTCTGCACACCTCTGCTTGGAAAAGGAATCCAGCCTCTTTGTCATTTTAGTGGACCACAAAGTGAAGTCAGTGTGAAGGTGAGAATCAGTCCAAGAGTTCCCAGGCTCCAGCTCCCGATGCCTCTCTTCACACTTCTCCAGATGTTGGCCATTTTCTTCTGGAAGCCATGCATCCACTCATCCCCACATTCCATGTCCATGGTTCCCTCACTTCAAGACTTACTCAAATGCCACCGCCATCCAGTGGGTCTCTCTGGGCCTCCCTCCCTGCTCCTTCTACTGTCTCTGAGCATCTCAGTATTCTGATTACTGGGATATCAAGGGACTCAGGTCTGGGGTCCCCTAGCACCTAGTGGCTGTCTGTTGGATATGTTTATCTATTTATTCAGCAGATATCTATTGCTTTTCCCCTGCTGAGACCTGAGTTGCACAGAAGTGGAGATTCGGCTCCTTTCAAGATTTGGCATCCATGCAGTTGCCTGGGATCTGATCAGCCATCTTGGACCACAGTGACCAGGGGCCATGCCAAATCTGGGGCATACAGATCTAAATGGCACGTACTGTTATCCGGTGTCATGGTGACATCTGCAGCCAGGGCTGCAACTGGAGGCCATGTCCTACTGCAACCAGGATCTGGGTCATGACTGTGGTCTTGTTGCCATTAGACCAGGAGGATTCCTAGGGTCTGAGCTGCCACCCAGGGCCATGTTGGTGTCTAAGGGCTAGGCTACTGTTAGGGCCATGTCATTTGGGTGGCCTGCGTTGCCACGTGGGACCATGCTAACAACTAGACCCAGGTTGCTGCTGAGGACCATGTCTGGGTCCATGGTCCTGCTGCAGCTGGGGTTTGTGTTGAAATCCATGGCCCATGTGACCACCAGGAGCCACATGGAAGCCTGGGGTCTGGGACACAACCTATGGCCTTATTGGAAGGCAAGGCTGCTGCCAGGGTCATACAGACCTGAGCAGCCTATGCTACCACCTGCATCCGTGGTGCTGTCCAAACTCAAGCTGTTGCTGAGGGCTATGTCTGGGTCCATTGTTGGGAGCTGTGAACCCCCCAGATCCTGAATTTCTGGTAAACAACTTGTAATGCTTGCAGCTGCTCTGAGCACGAGACCCTAAGGAGACCCTGATGGTAGGGGAGTGGTTTCTGGTGGGTTTGGCTAGGGCATGGCTATTAGTTAAGGATCCCTATATAAGCTGCCCCTGGACACAATAAAGGGGGCATTCTTGCACAGTCTCTGTCTGTGGGTTTTTGTGTGTTTCAATCTCCAAACCATTGCCCAATTCATGAACTGTATGGTAGCGCATAGAGCACAGACGGGCGTGGTGCGCTACAGTCCATGGCCCCATAGCAACCAGAGTTTGTGTAGATGTCCATGGCTCCTGTAGCCACGAGGGCCATTCAGATTCCCAGAGTCAGGGCCACTACCTGGGTCATGTTGGTGTCTGAGGACTGCGCTGCAACCAGGGCCATGCCTGTCTTGGTGGCCTGTGTCTTGGTGGTCTGCACAGTCACCTGGGGGCATAATGATTTCCAGACCCGGGCTGCTTCCAAGGACCATTTCTGGGTCTGTGCTGAAATCTGTGGCCGATGTTGACCCTGAAGGTTGTGAGAATGCCTGATGTCAGGTCAGTTACCTGAATCTATGTTAGTGACCTAGGCACACGCTGCAGCTGGGCCATGCAGATATGAGTGGCCTACCTGATACCATGGTGATGTCCAGGCCTGAGCTGCAGCCATGGGTCTGTGGCCCTACTGCAGCCAGGGTCTGTGTTGATGTCTGAGGTTCCCTGTTACCATGGAAGACCATGTCGATGCCTGAGATCTGGGGTCATGTTAGTGTCTGAGGGCCACACTGCCACTGGGGCTGTGCCAATCTGAGTGGCCTGTGCTGCCACCTGGGACAATGGTGACATCCAGACCCAGCTGCTGCAGAGGACCATGTCTGGGTTCATGGTCCCGTAGCAGCTGTGGTCTGTGTTGCCACCAAAGGTTACATGGAAGCTCAGGGTCAGGGCCACAACCTGGCCTTGGTGTCAGGGGGCAGTGCTGCCAACAGACCCTGACCTCAGTAGTCTGAGCTTCTCTCTAGAGCCAGGATGTTGTCTGGGTCCAAACACTGCTGAAGGCCATGTCTGGGCCTATGGTCCTGTTGCAGCGGGGGTCTGTGTTGATGTTTGTGATCCATGTCACCTCAGGGACCCATGGGAACCATGTGTGATGGAATCACAGGGCTATGCTGAGCTGGCCCTGCCCTTTGCTGGCCCTGGGACAGCTGGTTCTGCCCCTTGCTAGACACTGCAGCAAGAGAGTTGTTCAAGCCCCTCATGGGAGAGCTGTCCCCCACCTCCCACCCCTTACTACAGGCAAAGAGAGTTGACCCCGATGACTTGTGCGGGGAGCTGGCTCCTCCTCTCCTAGCCTGAGGGTCACAGCCTGACCACCCCACCCCATGGCCTGAACTGACCAACTCAACTGCCACTCAGACCCACAGCTGGGCCTAAAGTTGGCCCATCCTGACATCTACCCCACCTAGGACCTGCTGGAGCTTGTGAAGGGACCAGTCCTTCACATGACTCCAGGAGGCCTCAGAGTATCTGAGTGAAGATTTGGTGAGGGTCTGGCAATGATGGTGTACCAGAAACCGAGGCCTTGAACCAGACCAATGACTCATTGCAATGAACATTTGTAAAACTGATTGGACAAAAGGGTAGATTGTGTGATACACCAAGGCTCCCAATGCCACCAGGACAAATGAAGAAGTAAAAGATGGAAGAGCTAAGCGGGTTTTTGTTGTTATTATTTTGTTTTTGCTTTTGCTTGTTTTTGTTTGCTTGTTTTTTTTTTTAATTTCCCTTGGGGGTGCTGTATAGTGAAGATATAGAGGGACTGGGAGATGAACAGAATTGGGTTGCATGATGTGAAATTCCCAAAGATTTAATAAAAATTATACTAAATAAATTAAAAATAAAGAATTAGCTTCAGCCAGGCATAGTGGCACAGGACGACTTTAATCCCAGCTCTCAGGAAGTAGAGGCAGATGGATCTCTGAGTTTAAGGCCAGCCTGGTCTACAGAGTGAGTTCAAGGACAGCTAAGACTACACAGAGAAACCCTGTCTCAACACCTCCCTCCCAAAAAAAGATTTGGGCTTACTCATAATTCAGCCACTACCACAGCCAAGAAAGGCCCTGGTGCTGGAGGTGTAATGCATGAGGCTCTGAAGTCTGTCCTTATGCACGATGCATAGCAGATGGTATACAAGAAGCAAGCTGCCAAAGCCTGAGACAAGCACCAAGCCCGTCTTTGTGTGCTTGCATCCAATCGGGATAAGCCTCTGTATGTCAAGTTAGTGGGGGAACTCTGTGCTAAGTACAAAATAGGCTTAATTAAGGTTGATGACAACAAGAAACTAGGGGGATGGGTAGGCCTCTGTAAAACTGATCGAGAGGGGAAGCCACGTAAAGTGATTGGTTGTGGTTGTGTAGGGGTTAAGGGTTGCGACAAAGAATCTCAGGCCAAGGGTGTCATTCAAATGCAAGGAATGAGTAAGTAATATTTTTGTTCTGAGCTGGAGAGATGACTCTTCCAGAGGTCCTGAGTTCAATTTCCAGCAACTATATGCTGGCTCACAACCATCTGTAATGAGATCTAGTGCCATCTTCTGGCCTGCAAGCAGAATACTGTATACATGACAAATAAATAAAATTTTAAAAAATAAATTTAAAAAAGATTTTTGTCTCAAAAACAAAACAAAGCAAGTATGTATTAAAGACTGTTCCAAGGGTTCCCAGCATTTGCTTTGATCAAATATTGTAAGACATGAAGTGCTGGCAGCCATGACAATGACCATAAGAAGAGAAGCAGGTATTGCTCACAGGTCACAGAAATAGGATCTGGGACCACATGGAGAAGCATTAGGGTCAGCCAGCAGACAGGAGGAGTTAGTATGGCCAAGGGGATTTTGTTTGTTTGTTTGTTTTTTCGAGATGGGGTCATACTATGTAGCTCTGGCTGCCTTGAAACGCACAGAGATCTGCCTGAAAGATGTGCCTCACTACGCCAGGCTTTCTTTTCTTTAGTTTACATGTGTATAGGTACTCATGCATGTGAATTTGTATGCTCAGGTGTACATGCACATGTGTGTGCCAGCAGGGAAAGTGCCTGACCTGCAGCTGGGATGCATGTGTGCCAGTGGATGGAGCACCTGACCTGCAGCTGGGATGCATATGTGCCAGTGGGGAGAGCACCTGGCCTGCAGCTGGGATGCATGTGTGTCCATAGGAGAGCACCTGGCCTGCACCTGGGACACATGTGTGTCAGTGGGGAGAGCACCTGGTCTGCAGCTGGGATGCATGTGTGCCAGTGCATAGAGCACCTGGCCTACAGCTGGGACACATGTGTGCCAGTGGATAGAGCACCTGGTCTGCACCTGGGACACGTGTGTCAGTAGGAGAGCACCTGGCCTGCAGCTGGGATGCATGTGTGCCAGTGCGGAGAGTGCTTGTCTAACACCCCCAGCACTGAGCAAAGGGAGTGTGCTGTAATCCCAGTTGGGAAGTGGAGGTTGGAGAATCAGAAGTCCAAGTTTATGGATACATGAGACCCTGTCTTCAAGCAAACAGACAAACAATTACCAAACTGAACCAATAAAAAATAAAAAGTTCTGGGTTTTGGACCATTGTCAGAAGAAGTCTGTTTCTGATAAGGGAAGATTGCAACAAGCAAACAAGAAAATTCAGTGTCAGGAAATAAAACAGGATCAGTGTTAAAAGAGGACTGGAGGGTTTATCCGGGCGAGGAAGATGGGAGCACGGTCTCCAGGAGGATATACACATGGGTGAGAAGCACGCCACGCGAGAGGAAGGTCCACGCAGAACAAGCCCACATCAAATTGATCTTGAGCTAGCAATGGGTGGTGGCGTTCATGGAACCAAGGAAGGCCAGAGTGTCTGAGAATATAGAGGAGATGGAGGATGAGACAGAAGGGGCTGAGCTGACACAGCTGGATTTTATTGTTGGTGTCAAGGGAGGCTACCCAAAGTGTTAATCAGGAGGAGGACTTAAATTGATCTGGGTTTTTTTTTTTTTTGAGACAGGGTTTCTCTGTGTAGCTCTGGCTGTCCTGGAACTCGCTCTGTAGACCAGGCTGGCCTCAAACTCACAGAGATCCACCTGCCTCTGCCTCCCAAGTGCTGGGATTAAAGGTGTGCACCATTAATGCCCAGTTGATCTGGTTTTTAAAAGCTCCTTTTGCTGTTGTGTGTAGTTTGGGTAGTGTGTGTGTGTACGTGTGTGTGTGTGTGTGTGTGTGTGTGTGTGTGTGTGTTGGGAACTGACTCTTGGCAAAATGCTTGCTGCACAAGCATGAAGACCTGAGTTCAGATCCCCAGCACCCACATAAGAAGAGGTGTGTGGTGGGAAGTTCCTGTAACTCCAGTGCTGTAGAAGGAACTGACTGCAGTGATGCACTCTGAGTTGGCAGGACAGGAAGGCAGGGGAAACTGGGAACACTGGAGGGAAAAGAGCCCCTCCCATGGGAATCTGGTTGAAGCCTCTTGTCAACAGAGAAGGAGGAATTCCAGGACAGTAGCATCTGTTTCAGACCTTCCTCCCTTCCCAGCTATAAGCCTGCAGTTTTCTAGGACTCTCACCAGAAATTCCTCTTCTAGGGCAGGGTTATGCCCTATGTCTGCTGTGTAATCCCAGTGGCTTCTGATTCTCCTTAGCAGGTCATGATTTCATCCAAAGCATCTTCGGAGCCATTCTAGAGTTTTACTTATCAAAAGAGAAAAAAAGGGAGGGAGGGAGATTTCCTAGCAACCATTTGGCGTGTAACTTGAAAGCCACAAAAATGGTACAGTACACATGGCTAATGCTAAACAAACAAATCTTGATTCTACCTTGAGGGGCTCATGCCCACACCTGGGTATGTCTTACTTTCTGAGCTCATCTCTTTCTCCTAACAACCCTTGTTAGGGTGCTTAAAAGTCTTTATTAAAATGACTTAATAAAATCTTCAATTCCGTTTCACACTGAGTAGTTCTGAAATTATTTTCTGTGTCAAAGCTACAAACCCTTGCCTGGCCTAAGTCAAGCATCCTAAAAGATTAAGGCAGTCCTCAGGCTGCTGAGGTGAGAGTGTGGAGCTGGGTCTGTCTCCTTACTGCTGTCTTAAAAAACAAAATCAGGTGGAGAACAACAGAGGACAACACCTGATGCTGACTTGTGACCTCTGTGCAGATGTACCTGCACACATACGTGCACATACAAACATCTAAACACAAACACACTAAATATAGCAGACCTGAGCTGCCGCTGAAATCACAGACTCTGGGCTGCACTTTTGCTGATGAGATGGAGGGGCACTGGCTTTGAGGCCTGACAACAGCATGATCCCGGGACCGGGTGGCCGAGGGCGAGGACCTACTCTTGCAGGTCGTCCTGGGTGTATGCGAACACACACAAAAGTAAGTTGTCAGATAAATGCAAACTAAAATAAAAACAAAAACAAGTAAAGCTTACTTAGTCCGTATGCTTGATAAGCCCACAACACCAGATATGCGGTTGTTTTCAGGGGCCCACTGGACCCCTTGCTGTTGAAAGGGTAGGTGTGGAGCAGAGAGAGCAGCTGGCTGGAAATTTAATGTCTTGAACGCTAGTCCCAGCTCTAGCTTTGTTTTGGGGACTCAGTGTCTCCAGGCAATCTTTGGAAATAGCATGACCTCTTCCTAGATGAGCTGACTGAAGAGTAAGCAGCATGCTTGTGGGGGAGCACTCATCTAGTGCAGTGAGCACTCAGCTAAGGCAGTGAGCACTCAGTTAGGGCAGTGAGCACTCATCTAGGGCAGTGAGCACTCAGTACAGGGCAGTGAGCACTCAGCTAGGGCAGTGAGCACTCAGTACAGGGCAGTGAGCACTCAGCTAGGGCAGTGAGCACTCTGCTAAGGCAGTGAACACTCAGCTAGGGCCAGTGAACACTCAGCACAGGGCCAGTGAGCACTCAGTACAGGGCAGTGAGCACTCAGCCAGGGCAGTGAGCACTCAGTACAGGGCAGTGAGCACTCAGCCAGGGCAGTGAGCACTCAGCTAGGCCAGTGAGCACTCAGCTAAGCCCATGAGGACTCAGCAGAGAATCAGAGAGCACCTGGAAGATGTTTCGTTAATGGTGAGGGATCTGGGGACAAATGGGTAGCAGATAGAATTGAATGAGGCTTGCTGACTTTGTTGTGTGAATTCTAATCCTTCTTGGGCCTCAATTTCTGTCTCTATAATTAGGTATCCATGATTTTGTCTCATTGCCACAGTCTCTATGCCTGTGAGTGCTGAGAGGAGCAGAGGTAAGTCGATGTCTTTCCCTGAAGGATCAGTTGGACCAGTGTTTTGGTCTGGGGATGCTTCCCTAGGCCTTGCAGCTTGGGTTGGGATGTCTTAAAGGACACCATCGCCCTCTTATGGCCACAGCTGACTCAACAGCTGGACTCTAGCTGGCTCCCTCCAGGAGGGGAGAAAGTGTAACTGGCTGCTGGGTGACTGTGTCATTGACTTCCTGGCAGGGTTGGCTTTCTTGATAAATGTAGTTGTGAGCATTGGTTAGGGTATAAACAATTGGCCAGGTGGGTCTTCAGGAGAGAGGACCAGATTAAGTTTAATTTTCTTTAGGGTCCCCATTCGAGTGGAGAACTATTTTGCTGACTCTGTGAGGTTGAAATTCAATGTGCATAGTGGTGCAAGTTTTTAATCCCAGCAGAGGCAGCTCTCTGTGCGTTCAAGGCCAGCTTGGTTTACCTGCGAGTTTAGGCTAGGTAGGGCTACAAAGAGCCTACAAAGACTTTGTCTCAAAACAAACAAAATACAAACAAACAAACAGAAGACAGAGACAAATTCAGTGAGTTTCAAACCTGGCAGAGCCAGGGGAAAGGGGATTAGTGAACAGTGGGGAAAAGGGTCCAGGGAAATGTCTCCGTTAAATAGGAGGCTCAGATAAAGCCACAGGAGACATAGGTCCTATCTTCCCATCATTACTGAACAGCATCCAAGAGCTCTCAGTCTGTGTAAGTATAAACACAGATCTGTGTTGTGTGCACACATGGCCTCCCTACCAAATGCACTTGCCTTGCCACATGTGGCTGGCTTTTATAACAGCCATCTCTCAAAAGAAACACTCTCACTCACTCACTCAGAAGAGGTCCTTACTAAAGCACAGTGAGAGCCACAGGGGCAATAGGCAAGGACCCAAACCAGCACCTATGGGGCAGCTCTGATATAGAATACAAAGTCTACCAGGAATAGTATTCAAAGGGTTCTACCTTCCGCACACATGATGGTTTCTGTAAATCCTGCCTCCAGTCCTGGTCTTTAGCCTATAAAATACTAGATTAGAGTGGTTTAGAGTTAGATGGAAAAACTCAAGGCCCATTTCTCAATCTCTAGACTTGGCCAACAATAAATAGAATGGTGTATATGGGATAGTTTGAGCAAAAACTCATAATACTACAGTTTGGCATGATGGTTCACACCTGCAATCCCAGCACGTGGGAGGTGGTGGCTAAGGAGTTCAAGGACATCCTGGGTTACACAGCCAGTTTGAGATCATCCTGAGCTACAGGAGACCCCGCAGACAACAACAACAACAACAACAACAAATAAAACCTAGGGCTGGAGAGATGGTTCAGTGGTTAAGAGCACTGCTTGCATTTCAGATTTCAGAGGACCTAGTGTTGATTCCCAGCATCCACATGTCCTTCAAAAACTTATGTAGCTACAGTTTTGGGGGAATCTGACACACTTTTTTGGCCTCTGTGGGCACTAGATACTCAAGTAGTGCAAAAGCATACATACAGGCAAAACTCTTTTTTTTTTTTGTTTTGTTTTGTTTTTTTGAGACAGGGTTTCTCTGTGGCTTTGGAGCCTGTCCTGGAACTAGCTCTTGTAGACCAGGCTGGCCTCAAACTCACAGAGATCCACCTGCCTCTGCCTCCCGAGTGCTGGGATTAAAGGCCTGCACCACCACTGCCTGGCCCAGGCAAAACTCTTATACTCATAAAACAACAAACCAATCAGAATCAAAAACAACCACCAGCCACCAACAAAAACACAACCTATTCAAATTTGTGTGTCCCACCCAGCTTTTGGGAGGAAGGGGCAGGAAGATCAGTTCAGCAGGGTTATCTGCGACTACACAGAGTTTGAGGCCAGCCATGCCACACACACGGCACGTTTCTCAAAAACAAAAACAAATCCAGCATTCCAACACCAAACCAAATCAACATCATACTCCATGACAACGTGAGAATTCATTATTCCACAGGCGCTTCCTTGCCAATAGTAAATATGGCATCTCGGCGCCCTCCTCTCTCCCTCAGTTTGATAGTTGCCAATAGTCAACATGGCCGCCACACCATGCATTCCTATTGGTTGCTGCTCTGGAGGTGGGCGGGAGTTTTTGCGTTGAGAGTAGAGCTACGCCTGCGTAAGTCATTGGCGCCAAGATGGCGATGGAAATGAGGCTTCCAAAGGCTCGCAAACCTCTCAGTGAGAGCCTGGGCCGCGACTCTAAGAAACATTTGGTGGTACCGGGGGATACGATCACCACGGACACAGGATTCATGCGGTACGTGAGGATTTGGGGGGCCCAAGACCTCAGGAGGCGGCTGCATAGCTCTCTGCACGTGGCCTATTGCCCCGGAACCCAGGCCTCCTGTCCTCTTGTATCTAAGTTACCGAAGTATCTGGGCACATCCTAGCATCCACATTAGCCTCCTCCTTTCCGAGCCTTGTGCTTCTGACTCCCTTAATCTTGGGTGACCCTGTCTCAGCCCAAGTCCCTTCTTTGACCTATGGTACCTGAAACTTTTGGGTCCTCAGCCTGAAACAAGTTTTGGAGCCTTCGTTGGGAGGGAGAACTGGGGAGGGCTGGAAGCAGGACCATCCTTACAGCACTCTGAAGGGACAGTGGGCATTGCTGGCTTGGTCACCTCCCTCAGTGTCTCCTCAGCGAGAAGCCCTGTTTTGAAGCAGTGATTTGGGGTGGAGGTGGGTTTAAGCCAACATACCGTGCTAGTATGCACCCAAGTATGCAAACTTAACTTGTAAAGGCAGGCATCTTATGGCAGTTTGGGCAGGCCGTGGAGCCGGACAGCTGCCGTCGTTATTGTTAACGATATTGCTAAGGTCGGTATCCTCACCCTGAAGACAGCGGTGGCAACAGTAATCGGTAAGGTAGCGAGGGTTATGTGAACTGAAGAGAAGGACAGAAAAGCAAAGTCCACCATCGTGTTACCACCAAGGGTGATTCTGTGTTCCGTAGCCAGGCCCTCCCTCTTGCGTTGCTCTGTCTCTGTCTCTCTGTGTCTCTCTGTCTCTCTGAGACAGGGTCTCACTATAATAACACTGGCTGTTCTGTACCACTGTGTAGACCACTCTGGCCTGAAGCTCAGATCCCCCTGCTTCTGGCTCCCAAGTTCTGGGCTCAAAGATGTGGTTACCACACCAGGTTTTTTCATTTTTTGGTATGAATGAGGTTAAAGCGTTTATAGCATTGCCTCTAAGCTAAAGGTTATGGGATGGTAGAACCCTTAGGGTTCATTTCTTCGTACTTTCAACATAGCCTTTGTGGTTGGGGTACATGAGTGCAAACCTGTGCCCTGGTAGAGTTTACACTCTAGCAAGGAGACTTAAGCAGGCACGGCCATCAGAAAACTATAACTGCAGTGGCTGTGGGCCAGCAGGGTTGGAGGAGCAGCTGAGGCAGCAGTGGGGAGGGCTCCTGTGTTGTCTGGGATACTGGAGGTAGGTTGTTGGAAAGTGGCATCTGAGCTGACCTCTTTAGGATGAAAGAGATGGTCCATGTGGCTCTCTGAGGAGCGTGCATCGGGCTCAGGGTAGGGGGAGCCTATTATGTTCTTCCAGATGGAAGAGGTCACCTCCAGTGTAACATGGCTTCTTTTCTTTGTGGTCTGTCCTTCAACAGGGGCCATGGAACATACATGGGGGAAGAGAAGCTCATTGCGTCTGTGGCCGGCTCCGTGGAGAGGGTGAACAAGCTGATCTGTGTGAAAGCCTTGAAAACCAGGTGAGGACAGAGGAGTGGATCTCTTTCTTGGAGCATCTGGGCTGTACGCAGGTCTCTTCATCTTCCCACAATCCACAGTCTGTCCTGTTAAAGGCTGCTATGTTGCATTCAGCTGCCAACTTGACACAAATCTAGAGTTACCTGGTAAGCAGGAACCTAAACTGAAGAATTGACACTATCAGATTAGCCTGTGGGCATGTTTTATGGGAGAGTCCAGTCTGTCCCTGGGCAGGTGGGCCTGGGGTGTGTAAGAATGCTGGTTGAGGGCTGGGTATCACTGCACGCTGTTTGTAATCCCAGCACTTGGGGAGGCAGAGGCAGGCAACTCTCGGTGAGTTCCAGGACAGCTAGGGCCATTCTGAGAGACCCTGTCTAAGAGATGGGAGTGGGAGCAAGGATATGGACATACTGGCTGAGCTTGAGCCTGGGAAGCAAGCCAGCGAGCAGTGTTCCTCCATGGGCTCTGCTTCCGTTCTGCCCTCCAGGTTCCGGCTTTGGCATTCCCTGATGATGGAGTGTTACCTGTAAGCCAGGCAAACCCTCTCCTTCCCGGATTGCTTTTGGTTGTAGTGTTGATCACAGCAACAGGGAGCAAACTAGCACACCATGAAAGGCAGTGAGAGCTTTGGAGGTTCCCTCTGCAGAGTGGAGAAAATAGCCGTCTCAGGATTTTCATTAGAACTCAGTGACATGCTGCATGTAGAGTACTTAACACAGGGCCAAGTACCTAAGAGCAGCCCATAAAAGTTAGTCCAGAAGGGGAGCCAGTATGGCTGGAACCGAGTGGTCAAAGAAGAGACCAGGGGCTGAGCTGGCCAGGTGGTCACCCTGCCCAGCAGGGATGGGGAGTGTTTGGGCTTCATGTTGTGTGACCTGGGAAGCCCTCAGAAGGGACTGGACAGAAGAAAGCTGTGATCTGGCCTCCGTCTTAATCAGCTTGCTGTAGCTGCTGTGGGGACATTGAAGGGGACAGGGAGCTAGACTAGGGAACTGTACTTACCTAACAAAATAACGAAGTTACGGCAGCTCACACAAGGGTAGCAGCAAGCACTGGGGAGCAGTGTACTCTGTGTACTTTGTTTTTGTGTACTGAGTGTCTTTATGTGAAAGGGTGTTGGACTTTGGGGTTTTCTCTGTAGGAACGTTGCTCACTTGCAGTAACTGATGTGTTAAGGATAGTTAACAGAGGGGAAGCGGGTGGCAAGCACACTAACTTGGGGGTGAATGGAGAGAACAGTTCGCTCTGGAAAAAGGGAAGCAGCTGCAGGTAGTCTTCACTTTGGATTTGTTGCTTTTAGAAGTGTCCATGATGCTTTTAATCCCAGCACTCAAGGAGGCAGAAACGAGCAGATCTCTGAGTTTGAGGCCAGCCTGGTCTACAGCGTGAGTTCCAGGACAGGCTCCAGTGCTACATAGATAAACCTTGTCTTGAAAAACAAAACAAAACAAAACAAACAAAAAAAGCCAGAAGAAGTACTTATGAGCCAGTTGTGCGGCTATTGATATTGGATAGCTCTGTGACCCCACCCCCTAGGAGCTGGGAGTGTGGATGTGTCCCAGCCTTTCACCATTAACACTCAGTGAGCTCACTGTCAGTGAGGGAGCTGTGAGTGGACAGAGACCAGTCTAATGCCTGGGCTTTCGCAAAGAACACTTCCCCCTTGGGATCAGGGTAAGGGACCTGCAAAGGGCCGGCTCCGAGCAGGCAGCAGGGAGATGGCAGTTCGAGCCCCCATGGATGGAGACCTGTTTCCGTCTCCTTTCTCCTCCAGTGCTCTGTTCACAGGCAAGTACTCCATGTTTTTAACTTGTCACATAATCAAAGTTAGGACTGCAATCTAAAGCAATGGTTTGCAATGAGCAATTTCTTTTTTTTAAAGACTTATTTTTTAATTATGTATACAGGGTTCTTCCTGCGTGTATCCCTTCAAGCCAGAAGAGGGCGCCAGATCTCATTACAGATGGTTGTGAGTCGCCATGTGGTTGCTGGGAATTGAACTCAGGACCTCTGGAAGAGCAGACAGTGCTCTTAACCTCTGAGCCATCTCTCCAGCCCCAATGAGCAGTTTCTTTAAGGATAGCTAATGAAGCATACACAGAGAGATTTGGAAGGCCCCAGGTCTAAACACTGGTTACACCTGTTTGCCAGATATGCTTAACGAAGCCCCGACTGTTGACTCAGTCTCAGACAGTGCTTGGTCTGGTCAGCCTGCTGGCTACTGGGTAACCTTTTGCTTTCTCTTGCAGGTACAATGGAGAAGTAGGAGACATTGTAGTGGGGAGAATCACAGAGGTAAAGTCGCTGTTTACAGAGTGAAGCAGGCTGGTGGCTCAGGGATGGGACCGCCATTCTGTGAAATGCTGAGTGAAAACAGTGCCCCTGAGATGCTGCCCTACGTTGTCCTTACAGGTTCAACAGAAGAGGTGGAAGGTGGAAACAAATTCTAGGCTGGATTCCGTCTTGCTCCTCTCGTCCATGAACCTGCCTGGAGGGGAGCTGGTAAGTGCTTGCCTGCCCTGGCACTGTCCAGGTAGCTGTAGGGCTCTTGCTCCATCACAGAACTCTGCTTACACTGTTGCTGTTCGTCACAGAGTCAGCTACTGAAGGGGAAAATAGGCTTTTCTCCTGGCCTCGCAACATAGGCAGCAACTAGTGTGTGGTAAAACCAGAAACACGTGTGGAGTGCACTCCCAAGACAGAGCTAGGGAGCGAGAGTCCTGAACCTTGGTGCTGATTTCCTGTCTTGGTGCATTGGCATTGCACAGTGAAGATGTTCATGAAGGAATCGCCTCAGCTTCCTTTCTTTTATTTTTTTGCGGGGACAGAAGGTTAGGGTTGAGGCAGAGTTTCTCTGTATAGTCCTGACTGTCTTAAAACTCACTATGTAGACCAGGCTGGCCTGGAACTCACAGAGATCCACCTGCCTCTGCTTTATAGTGCTGAGATTAAAGGCCTATGCCACTAAGCCCCATTTGTGCTTAGTTTTCAATAACTTGAGTGACACTTGGTTATCCCAGTGACAGCTTTTTGTCCATATCATGGTTCAGTTCTAGCATATTTCGGAGAGGCTTCCTGAACTGGGTCCCATGGAGGGTCCAGAATAAAGGAGACACAACTGAGTCCCTTGGAGAGCTTCTAGATGAGTGGAGGGTGGGAGATAACTGAGCCATGTGGTGGCAGGAGAATGAAGAAACATGGGGAGTCGTTGTTCACAGGAGGGTCCTGTGAGGTTGGGGGTGCTGAGGTGACGGAAGGATACATGCACAGACACGGCCTGATGGAAGTGTGGTGGGTGAGCAGGGGACCAGGCTCAGTGAGCTGGAGAGAGTCTGGGTGTTAGCTCAGGAGGATCCCTCCTGGGAGAGCTAGTATCATCTCCCTTATTCTTTGGCGGCTCAAGAGGTCTTGTCACAGTCCTTCACATTAGGACACCGTGGTGGGTGTCACAGGTCTCAAGCAAAAGACCTCAGTGGAAAGAGCGCTTCCTGAGAGTGAGGCTTGTGTCATGTGCTCGTTTTCCTGTGTGTTTCAGAGGAGAAGATCTGCAGAGGATGAGCTGGCCATGAGAGGCTTCTTACAGGAAGGAGACCTCATCAGTGTATCCTGCCCTATAGGGCTGCAAGCATGACCAAAGGTCTGAGTTCTGGGTCAGGTGTCCAGGGCCCCGTGGCAGCTTTGCTCTTTCTCCTTAGCTCAGAACAATACCCGGGGTGTAAGCTAGACAGGCATAATTGTCTTTCCTTTGTTTTTAAGAAGGATAGTCCAAGCTGGCTTGGAACTCACTGTATATCCCAGGCTAGCCTCAGACATGGTATTGCTGTCTCTGCTTCCTGAATACTGAGATTTTAGGCATAGGCCATCATTGCTGGCTTAGCTCCAAATTTCCTTTTTTATCTTAAAAAATATTTTATTACATTTATTTATTTATGTGTGCAATCAAATCACTGCTATTCTGTGCATGTGGGGGTCAGAGGACAACTTGCAGGAGTTGATTCTCTTTTTCTTCCATGTGGGTCTGGGGGTGGAACTCAGATTGTCAGGCTGGATGCCAAGTATCTTTACCCGCTAAGCCATCTCCCCAGCCCTCAAGTTTTCTAAACAATATGAACATTTAGCCCAGAGAATAGAAAAGATTGTATCAAGATATTCTTGCCCAACCAAGGGGAGAGGTGAGGTCATAGTGATGTCCCTAGGGTCATGTAAGATAAGCAGGGTGGCCTCTTGGGAATGGAAGGGCAAGCTGGATGCAGGCAGTGACACAAGAGTGGGTTGTCGCCAAGGCTACTGTTGTTCCTTCATCACCTGGGCAGGCAGAGGTCCAGGCAGTGTTCTCGGATGGAGCTGTTTCTCTGCACACAAGGAGCCTGAAATATGGAAAGGTAAGTCAGGCTTGGGAGGCTTTCAAGTCTAAATCCCCATAGCTCCTTGGCATGACTGACCTAAAGACCTGGTGGTTAGCTGGGTCTGGTGTAGGGGGCCTGTAATCCCAGCCCCCTGGAAGCTGAAGTAGAATTACAAACTGGACTCCATAGTGAGATAACCTCTCTATACAACCCCCATCTTAAAACAACAAAAAGCAACAACACAGAATCCAGTTGGTTAGGACTGCTGGCTGCTGGCTGTGCTGACAGAGCCTGGTGGGAGAGGGAGTTTCTGCTACCTTTGGCAGGGCAAAGGGTGATTGATGTCCTGAGTCCTTTTCTTCCTGACGAGCCTGTTCTGGTAGATCCCCCACCCCCTTGGATTGGGGCTGTGAGGATCTGCTCCCTCTGGGAGATGCTCAGCCTGGTATTGAAAGGCTGGCTGCATGTCTGCAGAACTATGTCCGCATGGTGGGTATTACTGTTGGCGAAGATGGATTTCTCATCTGAGCCTCTAAATGAAATTTGCCTGCTTCTGTGAGGTTCCATTATTGAGGTCATTTATTTTAAAGACAACATGCTTCCTAGGACACATTAGGGTGTAGTTATTTCTTGGCTTTTTATTTCTGAGAGCAACAAAAGAGCTGTGTCCTTTAATGAAATGGCAGCTGTCACCATGTTCTTGAACATGTACTTGAAGGAGGAAGAGGTGTTGTGTGTGCTGACCTCCACAGCCTGTTACTGTAAACACTTCGTGGTATGTGGACCTAGAGCTGACCAGTCAAAACCAGGCTTGGGTTTGCCAACCCAATGAACCACCTCTCATGGGTGGCATGGGAATTTGATCTGAACTAGGGTCATGGAATGGACCTGTTATGTGGCCAGCGGGAGGTTCCTCATTGGCTCTGCACACCTGCTCTGGCTTAGAAGGCAAAGGGAAGTGACACAGTATTGATGGCCACTTTCT